>NW_028145572.1:1970000-2280000 GCF_977016875.1 Pavona decussata
AGTAGTAGTAGTAGTAGTAGTAGTAGTAGTAGTAGTAGTAGTAGTAGTAGTAGTAGTAGTAGTAGTAGTAGTAGTAGTATTGTTCTACATACAGTGTACAAATTGTGCAGTCTTAAGGTAATGATACATCACACTTTTGTAGCAAAACACAAAATAATTAAATTAATTTAAAGTTTCAATTTGCAAGTGCCTTTTAATTAAACATTGGGACACACCACACTCTAGATATAAAAGCTTTATGGGAGCAATTCCCTTTGTGTGACATATGATGCCAGTTTCAATGAAAAATCCTGGTCACTGTGATCAATAGAATTTTGTCTTGCGATAGACGACTACAACCAGGTCACATTATTTGACAATAAAAATTCACACTACATGTGGTTTCAATTCATGCATCAAATTGCAGGGACAAAATTACACAAATTTTTCATTGTTGCCATTTGGACATTGCCCATGGTATTGACCAGCTGTCCCTAAGACAAAATCAAAATCAACCAATGGGAAAGCATCATTTATTCTTCCCATGATCCCTCAGTAAATCTTCCTTCAAAGTGGCAAGCAAGGTTGAATTGGTACAAGAAACTCAGTTGGTGGATTAGCCCTGACAATGCTAATACTAAACACACAGTTATAATCAATTTTATTAAATTAATAAAATTAATTTATTAAATTAATTAATTATTAATTTAATTGTTAATTTATTAAATTATATAAAAAGTAATCATCCCCTGTATGATAAAAACAGGGCTGTCACTAAGATTTCAAGTTACTGGATAAATACAACAAGTAGGCGAGGAATCAAACAGCTAGGAATTTCTTTTGGTTTTATTTTTCTTCTATTTTCCTATGAAAATAGCTGGGGCCATCTTCTTGGTAACCGGGGGAAATCCCCGGCCCCCGCCTCTTAATAATAGCCCTGTCAAAAGAACAAAGAGTACCGGAAACACCAAGTCCCAAGGAAGAAATAAAATCAAAACAATGCAATAAATAATTTGTTAAAAAGACCCATTCATGTGCATTAAGCAAGCAATTAAAAATTGCTGTCTTAGTGAAAATTTGTCTCCAAACAAGAGCACAAGGCAGCTTGAGCTCATCACGTGCAGAGAACTGTCACCGCGACCTCTGTAACATGGTAATTATCCCATACTTTTGTTTAAAATAATATTTGTCAGAGTTACAGTCATGTACATGTACATCCCAACACCTTGATCACCGGTCCTCTACAGGGGATCCCAACAGAGGAAATTGAGTGAATTTTAAAAGAAATTGTGAACCACGTTATCAGTTAATAAAATAATTTACGATTTTACCCAAGGCACATAGGAAGAACTTCAAAGCACTGTACTGTCACAGAGAGCATAGAAATCTCTGTGACAATTAGAAAAACATTTTGTTTTAACACCTAATTGCTCTTGAAGATAAGAATTAGGGCCCTTTTACAATCAAGTGTTAATATCTTACCCTGATATCTTACCCTGATCTTACCCAATTATTCTTTTTACCATTTCCAAGGCCATTTCCCCATTATCAGAGGGGACCATATGTCCTGCTTTCATTATGTAGTAAAGTTCTAAATTCCTGAAAGCCTTGTAAAAAGCCCCAGTGTCTTTATCTTTCAAGGCTGACGGCGGATAAAGTGGCACTCGGTTAGTGTTTTGAAAGTCAGCAAGTCCATCCCAATCAAGTTTTGCGATCCACTTTTCAGCTCCTTGAGTGCAGCAGATCATATCCAACTGGCCTTGGTAAATCACCACTTTCAATCCATATTTCAAAAGCTTGCTGACATCAGATATTACTGGTTTCATAAATTCTTCTGCCTGGTAGTTGAAAACGTCGCCAGACTGACCACCCCATGTGACGTTCTGGGGTATAATGCCCAACTTTTTTCTTATCAACCCATTCATGAGTTCTGTTAGAGGGTCGCTATAGAGAGGAGCCACATGACGACTGTATAAACCATCAAGAACAGTAAAACCTGTGGTCTGGAACTTTGGGAAGGGCGGAGAGTGGTGCCGGAGAATGTTATACACATTAACGTCATCTGTTGTCTTGTCAATGACCGCCTCAGTTTGACCCCAGAGTTCAGTGGCCTTTACATAATAACCTTTTGCAACGGCATCAGCAGTTGCTTGAGCTGCTTGATTGACCAATTTCAGGTCCTTATCATCTAGCAGTGAGACAGCATAAAGGTAAGGACCCCACATTAACACAGAATCCACCGGTGAAATCCACGAGTCTCCCAAGGCAACCCCCTTGAAGTCACATTTGATGCTTCCAGCTTTAATAGCCTGATACAAAGCTACACCAAATGCAGACGTCATCTTGCCTCCATAGGACTCACAGAAAATATAAAACGGAGTCTGTTGAAAAACTGGCTGTTTTTCCAGGAAGGCTTTGAAGAGAGTAACAAGGTCATTTGCTATACCTGTAAGAAAGGAGTGTGTGTAATTTTACTGAGAGCAACACTCATGGAGGTATCTCATTTTCCTTAAAAATAATTTGTTCGGAAATAATTTTGCTTATCATCTCATCCCAAACAATCACCACACTCATCGTCATCATCATCAATGAATTATTCATGTTTTCATGTAAAAGCAAAGTGGTTTGTTGAGAAATGTTTTAGTTCACAAGCCTCAGTAATAATCAATTTTTGGAAAAAAATAGGCTCAAAAATGAGAAAACAATGATAGAATAATAGACGGAAGTGTAGCGTAACAGGGTCTGGAAGGGTATTCTCGGGATCCGGGATTTGACCCAAATACAGTAGGGGATTTGGGAAAACGCAAAATATCTTGACGGGATTCAGGATTTGAGTGCTCTCCGGGAAGCGGGACTAGCCAAAATTTGGATACGGGATGCGGGATTTTTTTGCCTGCCTGTCTTTCGTGAAAACCAAGAATCCAATAGTGGCTCATACATCAATTAACTTACAACTGTACATATTACAAAAGTTACCTTCCGCATGTTTTACCTGCAATAGGCTGGTGTTACGTCTGTCAACAGACTCACTATTTTACAATTAAAAATTTCACAATTGGCTAATTGTTAACTCTGCACGAACCCCAACCGCGCATGGTTCAACCATCAGATCATTGGAAGCAATGGCAGCGAACAGCACGGATCCCATTAAGACAGTTTGAGTTTTGGTGTCCTTTTATCTGACAACAGAGTCTGGACAATCTTCTGGCCAGCCGATTCATAAAGAGAAATTTAATGTGCCAGTCTCAACAGAGAACCATAAGGAATTAAACATTTGTAAGCGCCACCTTCATGATTTTACCGGCGCGTGGATATTGTGCTGAGCAAAGGCTAGTAGAAAAGCTTCGACATTTCAATCGCGCAAGTGCATAAGCCAGTCGATGGTGGAATTGACACAGGATTCACGCGTACAGGACGACGACCCATCACGCTGTCATATCGTGCTCTTTTGTCATACTGAGGTATGAAAAGCTATTTCTTTTTCTACAGAAACCTTAAAACACGCATAAACTCAAATTATCATTCGAAAGGGCCAATCCGTACATCCGATCTTACGATTAGCTCTTGTGGAAATGATTTTTTAATGTATTTTTCCGGAAAGAAAAAATGGGATTCGGGATGGCGGTAAAAAAAGTGCAGGATTTGGGATTCTAGTGAAAAAAGAGCCGGAATGCGGGATCAGGACCCCCCCCCCCCCCTTCCAGACCCTGGCGTTAGGTAACAATTTTGAAATAAAAATTACCTCCACCCTCCCTACCCTACCTAACAATAACATTGATTAACATGTGATGTGCCTCGAGGAAGTCACGCGATTAAAAACCAAAATGACTGTCTTCCTGGCTGCAAATTATTTCTTCCTCGTGAGCAACAAAAACCACATTTGAACCCAATTGAAAAAAAATTCAAATATACAGGAAAGTTATATTAAAGTTAAAAATATTTTAGAGCGTAAAAATTTCAGAAAACTTGCCTGTCATATTTGTAGTGAAAGCACTTTTGTCAGTGACGTAACTATAACCTGATCCAACCGGGTTATCGACGAACAAGACATTAGCGGCTCGCAACCAGGTTGTATTACGGGCTTTAAGATCCACTGTTAGCGGACCAAGTTCTTCGAAATTCCCGAATCCAGTGGACGAACCACCAGGGCCTCCTTGCAGCCACATAACAAGTGGCTTGCCGAGGCGATGGGATGGATCCCTTGTTTGAGCTCCATAAAGCCACCAAAACATGAAAGCGTCCTCTCTCACTTTCACGTAGTTCCAATCTTCATCTGGTATTTGTGACTCCTTGGTAGCAGATGGAGCACAAAAAGCGAAACAGGATAAGACGATAGCGAATGCGAAGACGAAGTTTCCACCGCTCGCCATCTTGGAATGCCTTCGATGACTCTCACGCGGAAGCTGTTTAAAACGGCCCGCGGTCGGTCCGCGGTTAAACAAAAGTGACGAATGCACTGGACTGGACTGGATTGCGGACTAGTACCATAATCGTACCTTTTCGTGCCCGATAAGTTTCGAGGCATATGAGAAACGCAGGGCAGATGAGTTTTATTTGTTAAACAAGATGCCCAGCTTATGGCATTAACACGGAATGCTTAATGTAGCCCCAATTATTCCCCATTGTATGTTTCGCAGATAATTAAAAACTATCCTCCCTTGGCAATTGAAATAATTGTCTGAATGGTTTTATTCAGATATATTGCGTGATACTTATCGTTGTGTTACTAGGAATCATACCAGAAATAACTCTGCAATAACGTCATGAGCCCGCTGAACTAGCCTCCTATAGCTCTAATCCTTCGTTTTGATTATTCGATCTATTTTTGAAAGCGGAGTTTCTTCGCTGTGAACTCTCCCAATTCCACGGTTTCAACTGTTGAGTACTACCTAGAATTTTTTTTTTTCGATTTATCGTTTGAAAAAGATCTGTTTTCTTTTTCGAAAACGACAGATCAGAGTCTTAAATTCAGACATGTGGCTGCCGTTGAACAAAAAACAACTTTTCCAAATGATGATCTGCTTTGACGTCACACAGGTAGAGATAAGTGGGTCCCCTCCCTCGTGATATACGCGCTGATAATGGATTTTGATTGGGCCGTTTTTGTTCAAGACAATCAGAACAATAAATCCCTTCTGGGAGAGGGCAGAATTTAGTCTAGGTTTAATGAATAAATCAAAAACTGATTTGACGTCACACAGGAAGGGATGAGTGGGTCCCCTCTCTCGTGATATGTGCCTAAATAATAGATTTTGATTGGGCTGCTTCTGTTGAAGACAATCAGAACAATACATCCCCACAAGGGGAGGACATATTTTAATGCATAAATTAATGTGCACATTTGTGGCTACAATGAAGAGAAAAAAAAAGAATCCCGACCCAAACCTTGACACGGCCTGCCCTGCGGGCATTCCGTGTAATAAGGTGAGCTGGCGCATCCACATGCTCGGACTAACACACAACCAGCAAGGTTTCTCGGATCAGTCAGATGGAGATCAGGATCAGGAAAAAATCTAAAACAACACTGCAAACTGATCCTTATTTGCGAAGGAAAGACTGATACAAGAGGAATAAAATGAAATAAAAATTATCAAAGACTGGAGCATTGGATAATGCAATTCCAGCTGTTTTGATTGGTTTAGCAGCCATGGCATATCAGCTATTTATTATCAGTGCCCAAGAAATAGCAGGCATTAGTGGCTCCCTTCTGGACTTTCTTGCAAAACTAAATTGGTAAGACTAGAAATATTTCTTGGTTGTTTGGGATGTTAATATTTATCATTATAGCCAACTCGGCATTATGGGCCACATTGGCCATCAATCTGGATAGCTGGGATGGTGCAATGGTGAGAGCACTCACCTCCCACCAATGCGGCCCAGGTTCAATTCCTGAACTCAGGTTCATATGTGGGTCAAGTCAGATTGTTGTTGGTTCTTGTCCTTCCTCCAAGAGGTTTCTCTCCAGGTACTCTGATTTCCCCTCTTACTACAATAATATTTTATTTATTCCATGGATGGTCTTGGATTCAAGCTTCGCCAAAGCCTTAATGTTCATTTTCAGGTTTTATTTGCAAATAACGATCTGTTCAACTCACTCATTATGAATGATAAAATGTTAAGAATTTTTGCTAATTTATGTGTAAGAAACATCGAAAGAAAGAAACATCTGCATTGATTAAAACCGCCATTAGAATGTCTAGTAAAGCCTGGTTTTCACTAGGACATAAGCATAAGCATAAGTATAAACATTGCTTACTGTAAGCAAGAAAGAACACCAGCGGCACATTAAG
Source organism: Pavona decussata (assembly GCF_977016875.1). Classification (NCBI taxonomy): domain Eukaryota; kingdom Metazoa; phylum Cnidaria; class Anthozoa; order Scleractinia; family Agariciidae; genus Pavona; species Pavona decussata. Next base: position 1,976,270 of record NW_028145572.1, read on the forward strand.
CATAAGCACAAGAAGAACAAACATGGTCATTGTGCTTACGCTATTGTTGCAGTCTTCACTAATGAGAATGGGGGTGACATAAGCACAATTCAGTCAACTGTTTCGTCTGCCATCTTGCTTAACATAGATGGAGTTGGTATCGAAATTCCATCAAGAAATGGTTTTCTGCACATACATGTATCTGCCCTTCTGTTAGTGTTCTCACTTGTCCTAGTGAACACCAGTCTTAGTCCATACTTGTTTTCGAGTGATAAGTACTAACAAACACCACATTGTAAGTTGAACAGTAAAGGTACACATGTACATGGAGATGCCTGTTAATCCAGAAGTACTTCTTCTAACTCAACAATGCTTCATTTTTCCACACAGTATTTTCTGAAACTCAGTTGCAACACTGAGCTATCCAGAGAGTGTATTACATTGTTTTTGACTTGTAGTTGTTCCTTTCTCAGTTTGTTAGGTACACTAGTGCTTCTACTACATCTCCTTTATGCTCTCGTAAACTTCTTTCTGCTGAAGCTCTTGGGATTTCCATTTCTTCAACCTACATGAAAAAAGAATTCTTTAGGAAAAGAAAACAGGAATAAAGTGCTCTGTTCTAGAGTGACAACTAAAAGTCTCCTAATGTGGTGTTAGGCTACTCTAAACTAATAAAGCATTCTCAAACTCATTAATAACTCACAAAGAAAAAACAAAGGAAATCACTATCATGAAGGAGGTTTGGGAATGTGGTATTAATTACCATAAAATTTTGTGAATTTTTGCTTTGATTTTCTACAAGAATTATTAATGGTTTGAAAAACCATATCAAGCACTCGAAAGAGTTTTTCTTCCTATTTTCAAAAAACTCAAAGGTGGTCTGGAAATTGGATGAAACGACTCTTCCTTGTGTTTGATACATTACTTCTTGTGGTGCTGTAAGAGGAGGAGGGTAGGGGTGTGGGGGGTCTAAACAATTTTTCAGTCTTTGGTAACACACCACAAGGAAAACAATTGAGTAGTATAGTTGTATGATATATTTTTATTATGTTTTACAAGGTTGTTCTGATGTCATTTGAATGTGTTGATGAAAGTGTAAAGTGCGACCATGTAAATGAAAACTACTGTGGTGCTGTTTACTATTATATGCTTTAGAAGGTTGGTCTAACATTTGAATCAGTAAGTGAAATCCCAAAAGGTGACGATTCAAATGAATGCTACATATATGTATACTGTACAAGGAGGTTAAGATATCACGAGTCTGTCAATGAAACATAAGTATGACCATTCAAACAAACGCAGTACCCCTTCTCCAATTGTAATTTTCAAAGATTGGTTTAGCTCTTGTTGATGATACAGCTGTTTACAATCCCTCTTATTGGTTGTGAAAAACAACACAGAAAATTTCAGTCATGAGGGTTGAGGTGCTAACCTCTCCTAAACACAACCTAAAACTTAAGTTCAGTCGAGAATTTTAATTCTACATGCAACATTCTGGTAATAAGTAGGTAGAAATGTACTTAGTACATAGCACATAGAAATATTTATAATACGTTACTGAACATTTTCTTGACTAAAAGTATGATTTTTATTTGTATACATGTACATACTATTAAATCAACATCTTCCTTTTTTATGACAATCCTTGCAAGTTCTTTCTCCCTAAAAACAAAAAAATAAATATTATAGTACACACACATGCACATTGTAAATCCACAAATAAATTTGAAGGATTTGTTGCAAAAAAAAGGGCCTAGACTTTATTTGCTTTTTTGGCCAAAAAGTCAGAAAAATGTTCCAAACTTGCCCAGTTTAGCCTGCACTGTGGTTTTGTACATTGAAGCCTAAAATGTTTTAAATTAATTTTGTTGTGGTGTGGCTAATCCAGTACAATGAATTTTGCCACTGCTTTATTAAAGGTGGCAGCAGTCTCATGTTGTTATAAAATTAATACGGAAACTTTGCAATTCAGAATAAACTTGGTACATGTACATGTACATGTAAATAGTTTCTTCTCCACTCTGGATTCAATACTAGTGTATTGCACTTCAACATTTTGCAACATAGTTTTTTCCTAAAAGTTGGCTGGTATGCCTGCACACCATACATCTGGACAAAGAGAGACAAAATGGTCGAAAAAAAAAATTCTTGTTGAAGGAAACAACATGTGACTCAAGAGAGACCCCACTCAACTGATCAACTCTCAGTTCAACAGTTGGATGTGCATTCCATTACATGCTTGTATGCAGCAAGGGTACACGTACTTCAAAGATTATTTTAATGGCCTCTTACTGGTTAAAAAAACTCTGACACTGTTCCAAACCAATAGTATATGTAGCATGTAGTTTATATGTATAAGTCTGGGGTGGGGGATGGGGCTGGAAAAGAGAGCAGGGAAAGAGATCTTCCATCAATATCTGGAAACACTTTATATGTGTCTGGTCATGCATCTTGTTGTTGTTTTTTTTTTTTTTTCTATAAATATTATGGTTCAAGATGACAGGTACAACCTGTAGGTAAAAGACTGTACTACAAGCTTTAGAGCCCCACACAGCTGTATCTTAAATGTGTTTTCTGTGGCATAATCAACTACATGTACATTGTAGGAGTAATACTACTTCCCCCATGGACGGGATGCTAGTACATCACAGGACACCCTGAATGAAGTGACTATGATTATAGGACTCCTTCCTGGCTGGGATGTTAGTACATCACAGGATACCCAGCACTGATTAACTAGTAATATTTCTACTCCACCCTGGATGGGATGTTAGTCGATCACAGGATACCCAGCATGAATCAACTAGGAGTATTGCTACTCCCCCGTGGATGGATGCTAGTCCAAAGCAGTATACCCAGCATAAATCAACTAGGAGATGCTACCCGATCCCTCCTAGATGGGATTCTAGTTCATTACTGGGTTATCGCTAGCGGTATGACTTCAGTACCCAGTTGTACATCTGGGCACGGTTGTTCAAAAGCCGATTAATGCTAATCCACGATTAAAAGTTAATCAAGGTTTTCATCTCGCTCATTAAAAATTATTTTGAAGGCTAATTTTAAGCTAATGGTAAAGAAAAGTGTAAGTCAAAACTGAGGAACAAAAATCTTTTTGAAGAGTCTTCATTGATTAGTAATTAAACTTGCATCAAAGTTCACATTAACCCAGGATTAGCTTTATCGGGCTTTGAACAACTGGGTCCTGGGCAAAGAAAGACAATGGGGAGTAAAGTTTCTGATTTGAAGAAACAACACGGCAATGCACAGACCAACCTAACCATCGGGGTTTCTGATGGAAAGTCTGATTGAGAGTCCAATGCTTACACCACCACACCACTTCACCTCCATTTATTAAGATGGGCACAAGATGAATTGAGGGCCGAATTGTCAGCTTTACGTCTAATTTACAATTTATCTGGCGATAAATTAATAAACCAATGGTGCATTACAGTAAATTTATCAGTTGCACCCATATTTTTAGACAAACTATGAGGGTGATAGTCAGATGAACTTTAAAAAAAATTCCTAATTTTTTTATTTTCCTAACTTACTCTCATAATGTATCACTTCTAGCGCAAGACAGCCAACATTTACAAGACTTAAAATACTGTAAGCTTACATGCAAGTTAGCTAGCTTATGACTTATGGCATGTGACTTACCTTTGTAACCTGGCCGCTTTCTCTTCAGAATATTTACCCTCTACTAAACTAATGGCCTAAAAATATAAAATCACCAGAAGAAGAGAATAGCGTAAGATTCTGTAAGATACCCAATACTTAGATCTAACTGAGTTTTGAATGATTTCACTGAGATCCGATCCGTTGGCCATGATATAATACCTGCCTTATCATGGTTTTCGACGCCATTTTGAAGAGTAGGCAAACAGGCTTGAAATAACAGTGTTTGTATGGAAATCAGATGTCAAATTACTTTCATAAAACATTGCTTCCGAAAAATTCATGAATTGGAAACTTTTAGCACTAGGAAAAGGATTTTAGGACAAACAATTGGAGGGATGTAGCTGTGTCAGAAAGCGTCCAGTCGTGTTTTGAACTTTCCATACATTTGTCTGTAAAGCGAACCAGCCGTTAACTGCTACTAAAAATAGTTCGCGGGAAAAAGGAAATGTATGGAAAGTTCAAAACACGACTGGACGCTTTCTGGCAACGGATCCTTCCAATTTTTTTCTTAAACTCCTTTTCCTAATGCCAAAAGTTTCCAACTCATGAATTTATCAGAAGCGATGTTTTATGAAAATTATTTGACATCGGATTTCCATACAAACACTGTTATTTCAAGCCTGTTTGCCTACTCGTCAAAATGGCGTCGAAAACCGTGATAAGGCCTATTTCACTTTCGAAAGTTGAAGAAGCTTACAATCTTAAAACCAACTAAACTACAAAACTCACAAGATGAAACTTACATTTTCTAAATCCGTTGTGCTTATTTCTTTCTCTTCAGCATAATCAGTGACCCTTTCAAGGTCTGCTGAGGTTTGAAAATCGTGTCTTTTCGGAAGAGGCTGTTGTGGAGATTCCGCCATCTTGAAAATGTACTGTGCTGTGTCCTCTGTCCTCTGAACAATTTTATCGCATCAGGGGAGGAGTAGCTGAGAACTGAAATTTTTAGCCAGTATATTTTGCTCCAATCAAGTCAATTGTTCAAGTAGTGTGGGAGTATGAAAATATATGAATTTATTTTTTTTATGATAAAATCAGACTTTTTCATGGTCATAAAGCTCAGCTCATGAATGGAAAACAAAAAGCTCATTCTACTACTACCCCGGTAAAATAATTTTTGCCGTTCCACAGCGAGACCACTGCTCAGCCATGTGACCAATCTCGTCCCCAGAGCCCGCGCGCGTTTTAGGCCAGCGGTGGCCACACGTCCACGGTGCTGACCAAAAGGAACGCAGCCTCTGGGAACGAGATTGAGCAGGGTTTGGAACGTTCCCTACAATCCCAGGCCCCCAGACAGGCCCCCCATTCTAGGCCCCCCATACCAGGCCCTTACCCATCCCAGACCCCCAATACCAAGCCCCCCATCCCAGGCCCCCCATCCCAGACCCCCGATAGCAAGCCCCCCATACCAGCCCCCCGATAGAAGGCCCCAACAGAAGTCCCCCATACCATGCCCCCCCCCCCCCCCCACCTTCAATCACCATTAAACTGGAATGAATTTTCTTGTAAAATAAGCCTGAGCGCTTCTTTAAGTAGTGGAGTAGGGATAGGAGGTTTATTTTCATAGAATGCATCGTATGCTCTGCATACTGTTTGGATTCCCTCCTCCTGCGGTATGTTTGTATATAAGCTCGTTACGTCCATAGAAACAAGAAAAATCCCCTTTGGGACTTTTGTTCTTTCTATGAAGTTAATGAATTCAGTTGTGTCTTTCAGATATGATCTCTGCTGTTGTGCTATAGGCTGAAGAATTCTATCAACAAATGATGATAGTTTCTCTGTAGGGCCATCACATCCTGATATTATGGTTCTCCCAACTGGTGTCGGTTTGTGAATTTTAGTACGTGTGTAGAAGACCGGAATTCGAGCCGGGTTTGATCTTTCACAAAGCCATTTTTTAGTTTTTTCGTCTATGTGGTTTTTGTGGTAGAGTTCATTAACTAGTTGTAGAACTCGATCTGCGGTTTGTCTCCTTTACCATTGGTTCTTCAAGTGGTCTGTAGTGTTCTTTGTTATCTAGTTGAATTTGACCTTCCTTGATTTTGTCTTGTATGCTGAATACACTAGTGGTCGTCCCTTTATCCCGGTGGGTTACTCGGGTATAAATGTGACGGGGGGGTCCGACAGAGCCTAATATTTTGCACCCAAAAAAATTCAAAGATCTTATACTGTGCACCCAAAAAAATACAAGACTGGACATTTTAGACCCAAAAAAATACATGACTTTTATACACTAAAAATGCAATTTTAAGAACAGTATACATAGTGCCTTTCTGCTGAAAAAGAAACAAAGTTTCGTGGTCAAGGTTGACTAGTTTTGGAACATAGAATGAGGAAATGTTATTTTTGTGGTTTATATATCGCAACCATCAAAACGTTAGAGAAGAGGTTCAGTTTCTATTGTTTTTTATAGTTTCTAATCATGCTTTTGGATCTTGCGGGAACTTTGGCTTGAATTGCGTAAGAATTACTAGCCTGGCGGAAATTCGAACCCAAAAAAATACGCGTAGATTTTTCAGACCCAAAAAAATACACGGTTAAATCTTCAACCCAAAAAAATACAGGAGTTGAAAATTTTAGACCCAAAAAAAAACGTCGGACCCCCCCGTCACGTTTATACCTGAGTAACCCACCTGGGCCCTTTATCTGTTGATCTCTTTGTCGTGCTTTAAGGCCTTGAGTGCCTTTTGTTCGGCTGTTGGCAGATTATGTTTTGGCTTTGTGGGTTTGGTTTCTGCAAGTTGTATTTTAACCTCTTCTAAACAACTCTCTACAGGGCAATTGATCGTTGTATTGGTGGTTTCCACGTAGATTTGACATGGAACGGATGTGGTTCTTTATCCTGCCCGTGAAACATACCGCAGGAGGAGGGAATCCAAACAGTATTCAGAGCATACGATGCATTCTATGAAAATAAACCTCCTATCCCTACTCCACTACTTAAAGAAGCGCTCAGGCTTATTTTACAAGAAAATTCATCCCAGTTTAATGGAAAGAATTCACAATATCATCCATCAGTGCCATGAGTTTTTTTTAAAGTGTTGACAGGCCTAACACGACTCCTGCTGGTGTCACCCATGTTGAGTACTTGACCTTTAGAGTTTGGCTCTTACGAGTATGTCTTTTAAAGATTTTCCTCTCTTGTAGGATACAATCGGTGGATCCTGATAAATTTCTTTCAGCAAAGGTTGATTCTCGATTAAATGCCATTTGCTCATTACGATTTTCTTTAAGTTTGGCACTGATGGATTGTATTGTGTGACAAAGGGCAATATTTTCTTGCGCATTTTCGGTTTCTGACGAAGAGCCGATTTCCTGTCTTTAAATTGAACATCTGCGAGGACTATATTGACCAGAAGATCTGGGTAGCCTCGTACACGCAAACGTGATTTAAAATCTTTTATATTTTCTTCAAAAAGACTTTTAGAAGAATTGGTTCTTAAAAGTCTAAGGGCTTCGCCCTTGATAAAACCTTTCCTGACACTTGGGGCGTGGCAGGAAGAAAAATGTGTATTGGAACGTCTCAGTTGGTTTGAAATGCGTTTTAATGTCAAAGACGTAGTGGATCTTTCGCCTTTGAATACTGTTGTGTCTATTCTAGAGCGAGTTTGTACTTAACCGAGAGACGTTTCTCTAGCAAGCTTTGTATAAAAAGAAGTATTTTGCGGCGTTGTTTACATTTGAAATGAATTACGCAGGCCTCGGCTGAACTACGTACAGTCTGCGCCAGTTTTTGACAAGCTTGGGTGACTTGCAGACATGAAAGATGGCGAAGGATTTGAAGGTCAGCAAGGGGACGTTGATTGATTCTGTGCGCCTTAATAGCAGCTCGATCAGTTCCGAAGGAGGACGCTTTATTTGTGTAGATTATTTTATTATTTCAGACGTTGGAGAAAAACCGTTCTATTAACAAGCATTCCAACTTGAGTTTTCATCATAGCACGGCTAAACAATAGACGTAAATGTAGGGGCTTGTTATGGTAGGTCGGGGCCTGTATATGGTAAGTGGGGGCCTGAGATCGTATGTTGGGGCCTGGTTTTGGAGGTCTCATATTGTAGGCCACGTTCCAACCCTAGTAGCATGTCACCGCGTTCTGACCTTTGTGTCCAACATGGCAGCTTGTGCTGTGACTTCCTTGTTAGCGTTCGTACTTTTTTCACATTTGTTTCTCGCTACATCCGGAGCGTCATCACACACAGAGATACCGGATGAAAGCTGGGGATATGTTGAAGTCAGGAAAGGTGCATTCATGTTTTGGTGGCTGTACGGAGCTGACAACAGTGATTCTCTGGAACGAGAAGACAAGCCCCTTGTGATGTGGTTTCAGGGCGGCCCCGGCAGTTCCTCTACAGGGTATGGAAATTTTGAGGAGATAGGTCCACTTGACGTTAATCTGGAAGTGCGAAATACGACGTGGATTAAAGCAGCAAATGTTTTGTTTGTGGATAATCCAGTGGGATGTGGATATAGTTACGTGCTCGATAAAGAAGCCCTTACCACTAACATCTCAGGTAAGTTTATAAGTTTGAATAAGTTAAGACCTTACTTGCAAGAAGAAATAAGGAAATAGTGCTTCAAATAAACATCTCCTTCTTGATTATGCATCTAGCATTTTTAATTTCACGGTGAGGGGGAGTGGGCTTTCCTGGGTTATAAATCAGCCATAATGGTGGTTTTGAACCTTAGGGGTATTGAATGGTCTTTGCGAGCATGCGAGCAGTGTGTTTATTTTTGTGAGCACGAGCAGTTGTCAAATTTTTCTTGCGAGCAGCGAGCACTTTAGAAAAATACAGATGGCGAGCGGCGAATACTTCGAGTTTTTTGTGAATTTTCCGCTAGCCGAAATTTTTCTTTTAATAAATAATTCAATTCAATTCAATTCAATTCAATTTATTAAAGCACATTTTTCACGAAGGTAAGGCAAGAATGCACTAGCCCGCAAATAGCATAGGCTAATCTAGGCGGGTAGTGCAGTTGATTAGTATTAATAGGACACGTTGTTTTTACGCCAAGTAATAGCTAATAATCTGGCTGACACCTCTAAAACAGAACAATAGTTACAGGCTGAACTGTTGAAGAAAGACTGAAGCCAGAGTTAAGGAAGTTTAAAACTTTTTTTAACCTGATTTATCGTTTATGTATGCATGTATAAAAAATAACTACAAAGGAAGATTAACGAGATTTTGAGCAATCGAGCACATGTTAATGAGAATGCGAGCATGCGAGCGGTTGCACAATTTTGCAAGCACGAGCAAGCAAGCACCCGTGTAATTTTTGCGAGCAATTCGAGCAAAGGCCAAACTTTGCGAGCACTTTTAAATTAAATGGGACCATTTAATACTTCTAACCTTGGACCTCAGGGTGGAAAATCTCTTTTCTTTTCACTGGGGAAGCTCAAGTGAATGTAATTTTAGTCAAACAATTGTGTTTTTCAGCAAATTATTTGACTCCAAGCAAAAAGTTTGAATGTAATACATTGCAATTAACTAAATCAACTAACTCAATGCTAGAAAATAATGTAATACTGCAGAAAATACATGAAATCTTCTGATTTTCATGTAATTTGAAACTCAGCCATTCAAGTTGCAGAGTACAAGAAAGGTCAAATATTCTTGGAAACATCAGAGAAATTTGACCTATTTATTTTTTATAGATTGAAAAGGCCACAAATTCAGACTCCCAGAGGCGCGTTGCTAACCTGAATCTGGCCTGCTTAGCAGTCGTTTCCGTTTCCTTGTGAGCCAAGCTGGGCAAGCATGAAAGGCATGCGAGGGCATTGGGCAAAAAGGAGCAAAAAAGAAGGGGGGAGGGGTGGGGAAGGAAAGGAAATGCCTGCCGCTGAGCCCAGACATTTTACCGAACGCGCCCAAATGGCTTCGTGCCCTTGGGGCCTACATTGTCACGTCAAATGTCACATGAGACTTCTAAAACAGAATTGCGGCAGGCAACTTGTTTACTCCAAGATGCAGTATTTTAGAAGATTTTCTCGAACTTAACATTGCTCGAACAAAGTGTCTACTAGATAAAATACCCAAGACAAATTTTACTTATGTTTTAGAATATAAACTCATTTGCTTACAGCTGGAATAACAGACAGAATCAGTTTGTGCCACATGGCTAAATACTTCCTCGCATTTCCAGAATAAAATAATTTTGTATTTCGCATAGCAGGAAATACAAAGTCGTTCTAAATATTGAAAGCTTCCTTTTCAGATCGTGGTTAGAACTGAAATTTTCCTGCAAAGTATTTACTTAAGGCCTCCTCAATCTATTTATGATTACAGAGATTGAATAAATTTTTTGTCGTATGTGAAACAAGCTTTCAGATCAGCCAATTTTGCTTCCAGCTTTTCGTGTCTCTGAGACCGCAGACAGCCAAAACAAATTTTCTTAAATTTTTAAAAATTCCGGCGGGATTTCGAAAAACAAACTACACTATGTTTGTTGGGACGATAATACCTACCAACAAACTAAAGTGCAATGAAAACTAAGCTTATATTTTGAGCGTGACCGAGAATTCTTGATTTTGCTCGATGTTAATGGCATTTGCTCTTAAAGCAGTCTTCAACTGAATTAACCTATCTCCCTGGGAAAGAAGGTCTTTTCCAAAGCAAAGCAAACTCAAAATCGAAAGGACACTTGAAAGAGTTCACGTCGGCCTCTGCTATATTTTCATCTTTGATAAACGTGAACCGGATGTAGTTTTGGTCTATGAGCTTGATTGACAGATGATTGACCAATGGTAATACATCATTTCCTCCCGTTCGCTGACGAACGGCGTTCGGTAAAATGTCTGGGCTCAGTGGCAGGCGTTTCCTTTCCTTCCCCACTCCTCCCCCCGCTCCTACTTTTTTGCTCCTTTTCGCCCAATGCCCTCGTGCATCTTTTGCCCCGCTTGGCTCAAAGGAAACGTAACGACTGTTACGCAGGCTAACCTGAATCACAAATTTTGTATATTAATTCTAACATGGATTAGAATTAAAGTTTTCAAAAAATGACATGACATATATTGTTTTGTGTGGGTTTTGTTTGTGCCAAGCGACAGGCTCCTAACTGGAAAGCAGACACTTCAGATCCCCTTGGCCCCCACACCCTTCTCTACAGTTTTAACTTACATTGTACTATATTGACTATAAAAAATTATAAGAGAAAAAACAGAACGACATAAACCTCCAAGAATTGACACCAAAATGTAGTTCCATTTTTCTGTATTTCTAAATTTAATCTTATTGTCTTTGTTGCTGTTCCTTTTTTCTTTGTAGAAATAACAGCAGACTTGGTTGTTTTCTTCAATACCTTTCTGGAAAAACTGCCAGTTTTCAAGACTGTGCCATTTTACATTGCTGGTGAGTCTTACGGGGGCAAAATGGCAGCTGCCTTTGGTACTGCCTTACATAAAGCAATCCATGAGAATAAGATCCAGTGCAAGTTTGTTGGAGTAGCACTTGGTGATTCGTTGATTTCCTTTGCGGACACTGTGCTTTCCTATGGCCCTTACCTATTTTCCTTTTCTCTCTTGGATGAGAAAGATCTTCATAAAGTGCTGCAGTTAGCTACAGAAACTGCAAAAGCAGCTGAGGAAGGCAATTATGAGACAGCTATGCATCTCTCTGATCTGGGAAATCTTCTGATTGCCAATGTTACTGACGATGTTGATGTTTATTATGTTCTGCGGCATAATGTGCCAGACTCCATTAACACACCTTCCATCTACAGCGATGCTTCGAGATTGTCAAGTCATCATCATGGGATGTTTGCACAATACATAACAAGAACCCACAGTAATACTCTCTCTGATCTCATGAATGGACCAATCAGAAAAAAGCTTGGGATAATACCAGATGATGTCACATGGGGCGGCCAATCAGAAATGGTTGAAAGGAGTCAATACAATGATATCCCATCATCCGTTTTATCAGATGTTGGTCAACTTCTAAGTTATGGTGTTAAAGTGGTTGTGTATGAAGGTCAACTTGACATGATTTGTGGCGTGCTTGGTGCTGACAAGTGGATTAAGAAACTTGACTGGGATTACTTGCCTCAGTTTTTGAATTCTTCCAGGAAACCTTTGTATGTCCCATCAAAACTGGCACAGAAAGACACTGCTGCATTTTTGAAGACCTTCGAGAACTTTGAGTTTTATTACATCCTCAATGCTGGACACATGGTTCCCAAAGATTCACCAGAAATGGCTTTGGAAATGTTGAGAAATATACTCAAGTAAACTTAAATAAATTAGTATATACCACACAAGTAAATAGTACTTTTCGAGCGCTCTGATTGGCTAGCTCGGAGGTGGTTAGCCAAGTACTATTCACCTCCGAGCAGCCGACGAGAAACAATCATGGCTTCCTGTTAACATTAATGGAAACAAAGTTTGGTTTGACGGCATTAAATGGTTTGTTATTATATTTAATCTTTTCAACCACATATTCTAAGGCAAAAAAATGATATTACAATCTCTTGTTTATGAAAACTGCCGAGCACTAAAATTACAATGAAAACAGTGAAACATCATTGTACTAAAATTATTTTTCAGCATGGTTTCAACAAGACTGAAAAAAAACTGAAGAAATGACAATGTAGGAACTAAACAAGTGTCTCCAAAAGTTTCATTTGTCTGCAAGAAAGCGAGACGGAAATTTCTATACAATAAGAAATCGCTTACCACGTGGTGCACGAGATTTTAAAATTTCATGCCATTTGTCAGTATATTGGTGTATATTGTCAGAAATAAAATAATATTATTTTTTGGTCTACTAGTTATTCAGCTTGTGTGGTATATACTAAAACAATTATTCACCTCAGTATCGGTGAATAATTGTTAAATATATTTTTTAAGTCTCTGTCGAAACATGTTTTGTAAACTTAAAGGTTTGTCGTTTTCTTAACTTTTGACTTGCCTGCTACTATAAGGACCATTTTTACATGACTGTATGTTATTAAAATATATTTTTTTAAAAAAATTAAATACAGAGCAGGATACTAATGTATATTTTTTTATTTTAAAATGCATTTGTTTGCACTATTGTTTTTTATATCTCGTGTTGAACGTACTGTAATGATTGTACGGAAGGTCAGCGTTGGTAAAATAATACTTTACATTGACTTACTACTTTAACTAAAGACCTACAAAGAATGTTCAATAAGAGCTCACTTTTTTTAAAATGAAGTAATGTATTTTGTATAATTTGCTTTGCCTTTATAGGTTACACGTATATTTTAGTGTTTTAAAAGTAACCAATGTACAATCAAGGACAAAAGGTCTGGAACAGTTCTAACCTTACATACGGGAAAGAAACAGATCTGTATACAGGAACATAAAATCTCTGTTAATGATATGGTAGTTGAGTTTGTCCCCCGTTAAGGGCCCTTACTGTATTTTAACATTAAATTTTACTTTGTGATACTTCCATTGATAACTTCACTTTTCAGATGCAGTTAGTAGTCCTTCTCATGGGCAAAAAATTTTTCTTCGGTTGCAATGAAATTGCAAGCAGAGGTGGGGTAATTTGGGGCAGAAACTGCAAAACTTACCAATTTAAAATAAAATTTTTAATATAATTTAATAACTTCCTTTTTTTTTTTTCGCTAACTTAAGTTGTTCAACAAGGAAGGTGGCAAAATAATAATTTATTTTGCCCACCTTCCCTGTTGAATAACTTAACATACACTGTAAGAGGATTAATCCGTGAAAAAACTAGTTTTATTGCCAAGCTTATAATTATCCTTTAATTACACAATACTGCTCTTTGTGGTGTATTGTATATTAGTTATAAATTGTAATTCATTGTATACGAGAAATCAAAGAGGATATATAAGATCGCTGTGACTCTAGTTTCACGCCCTGAGGCGATCATCAGATACCTTTTATTGCACAAGATGTTTACGGTAATTATAAATTATACTTTATACAGATGAATACAAAATTAATTATGTTCATAAGTCTAGATATGTGCATCAAAGAAGATGTCTTAAAAATATTCCCCAGCAGAGGGTGGCTCTACGTACATGTAGTTTAAAGGGGAAGTGTCATGAGGTTTTTGATATCTTTTGCTAAAAATAATGAAATAAGACCTTCAATCAGCTGCCAAATAATTCTTCAATGACTAGATGAAAGAAATCAACTTAATTCTTGACAGGAACGATCTGTTTAACGCATTTTGGAAACAAAAATGCGCAAACTTTTTTCTTTTTGTATTTTAATAGTTTTAATTCCATTTTATTTAGTTACACAAAACATTAATATCAATGACAAGGTACAAAGACCGCGGATATCATGCACCCCATGGGATTAGGTACTACTTGAACCAGTGATTATGCAAAAAGAAAAAAAGGCTTCCGCAGTTTTAATAATGTATCTACATGTTTTTGGTTTTTTTTTTTATGGCCAAATGGTCAGAAACTGCAACTGATTAGATGTAAACTTGATAAATTAAAGGATGCTTTTAAGGAGCAACAAAACGCCCTTCAATGCAATTAAATTAAAATAAAATAAGCTGATTTACCCTCTTAAGGCGTGGCCATTGTTCCTTCCTACTTTCTTGAATGTCCTTCGGCAAGTCGGCATATACTTTAACTTCAAGCTCATCCCTTGCTTTCAAAGCTTTCTTGAACACACGGTCCCGGTCGGGATACTTCAGAAAACGTGCGATGATAGGTCGAGATACTCCAGCTCTTTTCCTCCCGATCCGATGAATTCTCTGGAATTTGATATCCCGCGCACTATCAATTTCCAGCTCTCTTTCCATAAACCGATATAGCACTTGGCTTGAATTCTCCTCTGTTGATCCATTCTCAGGGAAGCCGGTGGAACTGCTGCTCCCCCTTCCTTTACGTTAACAAATTTGCGGGAGCAATCTTAGAAGCGTCCTCACTCGGCCATGGCAGCCCCAGTCCCCCCCCCCCCCCCCAAAAAAAAAAAAAATAGGCTAACATTAATTTTTTCAAGTTTCAATACATACCGGCCTACTCTGTCTCCGGCCAGAGGCACTGATCGACAGTTCTACTATATTGCACTGGGGTGATAATTAATTTGTAACAAACTTGACAATTATTTCGTTTTTTCTGCTGACAGACAAACATTTTTGGGTTTCGAAATGACAGCAAATTCTTGCGTGAAACTTCCCCATAAAAAGCCTTCCTCAATTAAAATAATGGTTCTGGATGGTTTAATGGTGTGGGATTATTTATTAGGAACGTTTGAAATCATGTAAATTTTGTAACTGTAATACTATGAAAAAGGTGGATTCCAGTGCTGAATCCACTTCGGTTGTATTTCCAGGGAGTGAATCATGAAAACGAACTCATTTTTTGCATAAATTAAGGATTTAGTGTACTGTTAAATCATTTATAACCTTTTCCTATTCAAGGCTGGAAAATACGTTTACGGTATGGCCATAAAAAAGCACGCATATTCTACAACAAACTTAGTAAAGTGTTACGCATTTCAGTACTGAGATACTCGAGTCCTTCGTTAAATTTCACAAACATTTTCCGGTTGACTTCGACCAATCAGAATTAGCAGACCCAATAATTATGTTACGTAACCATTTGTCCTTATCTGCATTACCAAGCGACATGCCAAACCGCAGGATAATTATAGGTGATTTTGGCTCAGGCAAAAATTTACCTGTTGTTCGAAAGTTGATTTTGACCAATCATCGCAGAAAAAAGCAATGTGCTACTTGTCGTGTGTCATTAGCAGTAATGACAAGGCACAGCTTAAACTAAAATATGACTTGAGTTTAGCTGAAAAGGAGAACCCACGTCCATTCACTTTCTGAATGCGTTCAGTGTTAACGACGACGAAAACCAAAGAAAAGAAAGCACATAATACACGCATTAAAAATTGCCTCGCTTTTACTGGACTATAATTAAAATTTCTTCGTTGATTACTAACTAATGAACATGTTTCTGTTTACGTTGTAACCCCTCCAGGAAAAAGACAATTATTTCTTTCGAATCTTATACAAACTAGAACCGCGGAGTTTTTCGCATATCCTACCGTTTTCCGAAAAAGAAAATAAGTAATAAACTGAAAGAAAGTTTGATTCCAGATTTTTCGTTGCTCAATTATATGTATTGAGAATAGCAAATTAATTAAAACCAAATAAAAGTTATATAATATCTCTGATTGGAGGCGGAATTGAGGATGTCACCTCGATCATCAATGTTATGATTTTTTTTTTCTTAAAATGTATTAGTCTTCATTTCAGTCCGCCTTAAAGATTCCTGTACCTATATGTGAATAAATTACCGATAAATAAACAAATGCAGTATTGTATAAAGTATCCTTTTAATTACAGTGGAAAGCCGCATTCTTTTCCCTGTACAATCTAATTTATTAAGGGCAGTTTTGTCAAACACATGAATCGTTAATAATTGAGTAGTTCTGGGCCATTTCCAGTTCAATTCAAGGGCACCTGTCTTAGAAAGCACAAAAGGGAGTCAAGAATTTCTTTTCTGTGTAAAAAGAAGATGCACTTCGTGTTCTGTCTTGTCTCGTTAGTTTTGGCTTGCAAGGTAAGAGCTTTTTTCACCAAGAACAACAGTCGAAATTTGCGATACTCTCTAACCACTGCAAAAACGTTTCAGCTGAGTCTGAAACCATGGAGAAGTACAATATATAGCAGTAACTTGAATTTTGTAGATAAGTCCAAGAGAAATCGAAGCAGAAGCATTTAACTAGAGATTTCGTCGTAGACAATAGCTTTAAGCTAAAAATCTAAATATAATTATTTTGTATTTTAAATTAATTAGGAAATCGTGCCCCGCGTTAGGGCTCAGGCAGACTTAAGAAGTGGAAAGATCCTGCGTATACTTCTGGCAGCATTTTCGTTCGCCGTTCGTTCGTTCGCATTTTGGCACCGTAAAATCTTTCCAGATCCGATATGCTGTACCATTTAACTTTGAGGGGGAAGGATGGGTGATTTCTGGTCAGCAAGAATTGTTTTTCTAGCTATCTGGTGGGCAGGGAATTTTTTTCCCTTCCGAAATGCTCTGCAGGATATTTTTCCCCCTCCTCATTTCTCTGCAGGATATTTTTTCCTCGAAAAAGGGTCATTTGTTTACATATCCAAAATGTATTTGCATTTACATTGTGGTCACTGCAGTGATAGTCCTAATATGGAGCTGCAAAGCCTTAAAATGTTGTAAGTTATTATATATATATTTAAAAAAAATAAATTTCTAATGTCACAGTTGTCTTGCATGTGACAATCATAGAATAGCTGCATTTACTGACTGGACACATTTGCAGTTTTCAGCCATGTTCATTGCTGCTGATAATTTTTATCTTGCAGCACAATTTTTATTCATAAAATATACAGCTACTTTTTATGTACCTATCAATGTCTTGCCCCAGCAGAGGGAGTGCGAGCATAAGTAAGTCATCTGACCTGTAAACTTAATCTCGTACCCCGATCTCAGTCGTCGGTTCGGGAATGTCGAAATGTGAGATCTCCCCTCCGCCTGACTGTGGGAGATCTGGGTACGAGATTACTGTAAACTATGTCCAAGGGAGGGGACGTTTTGAGCAAGAATTAAGGTTTGAAATGGCAGGGGGTGTGGAATTTGAAATTTATTGACCAAAAATATTTGAAAATGTCAATCATCAATAAAATAGAATGAATGATGAAATAGCTTTGCAACATGTTTTTTTTCTTACAGCAGTGCAAGAATTTGTTCTATTACATTTGTGCTGCATGCAATTTTTTCTTCCGACAAGCGCTAGCAGGAAATTTTTTTCAAAATCACCCACCACCCCCCCCCCCCTTAAAGTCAAATGGTCCGCCCCTTAGCTTATTGCGACAACGGCATGATAATTCGGATTCTATGTTCATTATTCATAATCACGCGCTATGACGTTGGCAAACATTTGAATTTAGGTCCATCCGGAGTCATTACCAAGTGCATTTGGTAGGCAACTGATTTCGCATTACTTGTATATTCTAGTTCTTGCTGCTACATCGTGCTGACGAGAGACAACCAGGTATCTCGAAACAGTTGTCCACGGTTGCATTTTTGACTTCCGGTTTGGTCTCTATCATGTCGCTGTCGTGTTATCAGCAGTTGCAGTTGCTCGTTTGGGTTTTCACTGCTTTAGTGTTTGTCAAATGATAAAAAGAATTGTATGTGATCATATGGGCCCACTATAAACATCGCTGTAACTGTGTTTTTGGACACTAATTCAAGGATAGTTCTCACGTCATAACGGCTGCCATGGTAAAAGGTCAGCTCCACATAAAGGACCTTTAAATCTCATATTTTGCAAATTATCTCAAAAACTGTGTCGTTGAGCTACCGTACGTTTTTATTGCTTTTTTGGAAAGCCCCCTAAATTTTTCAACTCCTCTGGCAATATGACTAAAAGCTATCTACTATTCTGCCCGTGGCAACTCTGAACCTGAATAACGTTTTTAATATTTGCGAAAAATTCCATTTAACATGTGATTATCTAGATAATAAATGATAAAGAGTTCACGTCAAATATTGCTCTAGAGAAATTGATTATCCGTGACCGAGGGCAGAGCTGTCATTTTTAAATTTCTTAAATTCAACATCGCTTTCGTTTCCTTATCTGTTTTTTTTAGCCATTAGCTGTTTATTCATTTTTTATTTAAATCATTTTCCGTCCAGTCTTAACCTATCTTCCATTCCCAGGCTTCAGAATTCAGGTTTGGTGTTCAAAGATCAACAGAATGGCAATTTCCCGGTCGCAGGGTCCAATTCAAATTCACGATGGATATTCCCGAGTCTACACCACTGAAAGTAAAAATCAAACTCCAGTTCAACGGTACCGCTATTTTGCGACTCACGAAGGCTAGGCTCACCTATGTCAGCGAGCATCTCATGATCAACTCCAGCGCTAACATAAGAACACTGAAGTCTTCCGCAAACAATGGCTTGAGAGATATAGCATTATTCGAACTCGGGAACATCACACGAGCCTCGGTTGCAGACAGCACTGAGATTAAGATTGAATTCGAGATCCAGGTGATGAGTCATGCGGATGTCACTAATGGGGGAGTGCAGTGGGTGAGCGTGGGGGCTCAGTACAAGAACCAGTCTTTGTGGGCCTCCCAACTGGCCGTCAAAACTATCAACCCAGCAAGTAGCAGACCAGATTTGAAGGTGGAACTTTTGCCAAATCGTGGGGATTATAACTTGATACCCGGGTACGTTTTACTGTGTTTATTTTGACGAAAGTGCTGTCACGAAAACAACAGCACTATAAACCAGATGACTTTGTTTTTCTATTTTTTATTTGGCACAGGGACAAAGTCCGTTTTGGCCTGCGTTTGTCTCACTCGGACCTCACCACAGAGGAAGTGGTCAGTGGGATCATTGAATGGCCCCTGCCACCTGTCCTGTTACTTCACAGCTGCAATAAAGAGTCCAACTCGGTTGATGTGTTGGTGGACAACACCACAGATATGGTTACTATTAAGGTAAAGTGGCGGGGAGGGGTAAGTAAGTAAGTAAGTAATTTATTTAATGTCAGATACACAGGGGGTGGTCTACCAGTCCCCCGAGCCACAGGCTCATGATAAAAGTGTTTGACAATATAAAAAAAAATTTAATAACTACTAATTAAATTAAAAAGTAACATCCATCTATAAAGATAAATAAATAAAAACAAATCAGGTCAAAGGCAATTGCTGCATTGACAGCCGTTAAAAATTTAACTTAGTTAAAAGACTCCGAAAGGATGATGCATTAGGTGCGTTTTTTTACAGCAGATGGCAACTGGTTCCAGATGTGTGACATCATGTATGCATATGAGCCATGAAGGAATCTACTATTGTATGAAGTTTGTACAACATTTAGACCATTGCTTCTAAGATTATATGGTGTAACTCGGGGCTTGAATGAATTGGCTACATAGCCTGGACCATTCTCCTTGAAACATTTAAAAAATATATTTATAGGATCTTTCTGAAAACCACATTTAGTGAACGAAAGCTTCCTAATAAAAGATTATTATTATTATTATTATTATTATTATTATTATTATTATATCATCAAAGATTGTTCTATGCGTCTCTGTTCCAATGTATTCATGTCTGCCATCCTAAGAATTGATTCATAATCAGTACTTTTCCTCATGTTCATTATAGTTCGTGGACCGTAATAGTTCGCATCTTCCAGTTTCTTGTTAAGTGTTTTACCTATACCCATAAGTAAAGAGTTGCAGTATTCAAAATGTGATAATACAAAGCTCTTTGGGTGGGGGGGGGGGGGGGTGGGGGACAGTTTAGTTTTTCCAAATTTTCAGATTTTCAAATTTTCTCAACTAAGACAAGGTGCCCAAAAGCCGTCACATTTGTAATTCTTTATGCGCAAAATGTCTGTTTGGCGGTCAGCCAAAGATCAAAACTAATTAATTGACAAGAATATAATTGACTTAAAAGTATCTGATTAGCAAAACAGACCTATTTGACTGACTGGATAACTTTAGTTACTAGCTAACAGATAGACAACCTGACTAACTGACGTACTGACTAACCTGCAGGAACATGCACTGAATATATTTGTCATTTGTCCAACGTCCATGCATGATCGTGGTATTAGGATTAAAAAATGTCAACTTGGCTTCTGGTGTAGACTATACAGCGCGCGTCCGTAGAATATCACTCCTATCTGGGCTTTAACAGGGTCTGGATCCAGGGCGAGACGGAGGCATTACGGCAAAGAGCGCTTTTCAATGTACAAGATAATAAACTGGCTTTGTTATTGCCCTTTGTCCTTCGTTATTGTCCTTTTATTCCCTACCGAACTCATCTGGGAATATTATTTTCCTGAACGAAACAGCTGATCGAGTTGTAGCATGCCAATTCGCTCTGGTTTAGATTTTATCAAAGTCCCTCCAATTATAATCTTTTATATAATGACTATGTTTGCACCCAATGTTGTCTGCGGAACCTGAAATGTCTACTATTCAGGAAGGGCACCATAAACTGACAAAGTGTCCCTAAATCAAGAAAGCTTATTGATTATTATTAGTTGCAAAATATTGGATTTATGAACACAAGGCTTGACCCGTTTACTACTATGCAGTTAAGTACTTGTTTTTATTTTAATTTTTTTTTCATATACTCTCAATGTATTTTCAGTTTGGACAACTCAAGTTCTCTGAAAGAGTTCGCCTTAAATGTAGATTTAATCTTGATTTGCACAAGACAAAAAACGATGGAAAAATCCATGATTGCACCACGTACGTGAATGTCAAATACAACGGATCAGTCAATACTTGCAGTTCGCCCTCAGGCTCCCGCGAATTCACCCACGATGGCCCAGCAACAGCTTCGTTCCAGTATTATGTCAAACGTAAGTTTGCACCTTTGCTTTATATAGCCGGTTTAGTTAACTGAAACTTTTATAATCGATAGGATTTTCATGGACTTCCACGACGACGGACACAACAGAATGTTTTCAAATGATATATAGATTCTGTTTCTACTGAATGTCAGCTTAATTATAAGGAGGCTATTCACAAACTTGGGAGAATCCTAAGCTAAACCAACAGGTTATACAAATTTCCTTGAGGGCGAGCAAGGCATGTTGTTGGACAAAGAGTCTTCAACGTGCAGTTTTATCTGGTATGGTTTAGTTTGACCCACACATCTTTTTTGAGAAGCATAAATTTTGTTTTCAAATCGGGTTTCCTTTCCTTTCCTGAATATAATTTAAGAAATTTCGGCTGTCAAAAGTGGAAAACCAATCACTAGCTTTACAAGATGCGGGGCCGCGGTTATTGGTCAGCTATTACGTCATCCACCGGACAAACCTACATTCGCGATTGGCCGACTCGTTCCGACACAGGGTCCCGTTTCTGTTCATCCCATCTTGCATTTTGTCATCTTGCTGTTTCAAAGAAGATTTTGCTTCAGAGAGTCGGAATATAACTGAATCGCAGATTTCATTTCTTTCTTTAACAGAATTGTCATGTGACGAGGCCCTCGGCATGCAAGATGGAAGCATCAAGAATATCCAAATCACCGCCTCGTCCTATGTTACTGGTGGAGAGCCTCATGAAGGCAGAATGGGTGGCAATGCATGGAAACCTCATGGAGCTCTATCGTAAGTTGTGTAGCACGTAACTCAATGTGTTGTTGAGTTGCAGCGTAATGGAACCCTGGCAAAGTCGTGCTTTGTTATTAGATTCTCTTCACAGATGATTGTATCATCGACTCAAACTCTTAGAAGAATCAATTTAAGTTATCTAACTTAATATCTGAGACCCCTCGTACCATTTAGTAATTTATCCTTTTGTGTTTTTATAGGGCAGATAAATATCAGTTCCTTGAAGTTAACTTTAAGGGCAGAGTCAAAATTCGCCGAATGAGTGTGAAAGGTATGGGCGAACACTTCGTGAGAAGTTTCTACCTGTACTACAGCGACGATGGAGTTATCTGGACACCTTACAAAGAAGGAAGTAAAATCAAGGTAAACTGGCCTATAGCCGAGGCTCGTGTGGTTAAATGACCAATGTTAATTCAGTTTTGTCTAATCTGCTATTACTATGCATACCTTCCTGACATGTCTGGGATTAAAGGTCCTGGATACTTTCTTTAACGCAACACCATGATAAAATTGTTCCCTTCCTTATCCACATTCCTCCAGTTTAGTTTTCGAAAGTTAATATATGCAAAATTTTAAGATCCTATACCTAAGGGAATTCCGATCACTTCAACTGCATCTGCTTTTCGCCATTACTCGATTAAAATATGTCCGTAAACTATATACGGATAGTTGAGTTTGGAGGAACATGACGCCATTTATAAAAACACACTGCAGTTATGACCACTTCAGTGATCGGAAAGGCTGTTTTTTCAGTGTTTCGCAGAACAAAGCTTTGTCTTCTCAATAACGTAGCTCATGACGCTGCGTAGTCTGCATGGAATGCCTTTTCATACTTTTCATTTGTGTACCACCAAACCACCAAAATATACACAAGTTCTAAGCTGTTTTGTATAAAATGTAGTTATTATATAGAATAAAAGTGAAATGGACTGGTTAATGTGACGGGATGAAAGATCCTCGAAGATGAAAAAACTTTAACTGAATAACACTCATAAAGGTCAAGAACTAAACTACAAGATGTTGTTACCTGCGTCCCAGGCGCATACATCGAATTTAATTTGCCATTTTTTTTGTTCTCGCACTCACATTTATCGTATTTTCTTTAAGGAGATCGTGGCCGTCCAAAATAGCAAATACGTGGCAATGATCATTCTGCCTGTCCCGTTTGAGGCTGTGTTTGTCCGCATTAATCCGACGTCCTGGGAAAACAGCATTGCTCTCACAGTTGAATTTTATGGATGCAATTTGAATCAGCCCTATACTCCAGGTATGGCAAATAAACAACATTTTACAAAAACACTGTAAACTTATATAAAACTATTATAATTATGATCAAATGCACCAGGAAAGAAAAGTATTCCTTGATAGGCTTTCAGTTGAATGTCATACCTTTATTCCCAGCGGACTGAAATAATATTTTTCAGGCCCTTTGACGTTTAGCGGTCGAGGGTACCTTTTGGACCAAAACAGTGACACCATGTATGTTTGTAGCGTGCCCATGGTGGAAAGGTAAGCTGGGCCATTGATTAGCCTAACTTGTGAACTAGGTTTTAAAACAAAAGGGCAAATTATTTCTATTGATCTATCAGACTAACGTGAACTCAGATATTGTTTGAACCCATGCCAACGAAGAAAAAACATGCAAGTTTTTAAAATAGCCAATTGCGGAAACAGGCTCGTGCTCACAAGAAGCCTAAAAACGTCACTATATTTGTTTGTCGTTGAGAAACTGCTGTCTTTTGGTGTAGAACCAACCCCTGACTTTCTTGCCGACACTTCGTAACAAGAAGATATCACTGTTCGATGATTTTATTTAACAGGCACCTTTTAAGGTAGCATTCTAGTCGAGACCCAGGGACAGCTAGTGGGATTTTCATGGGCGAAAATTTAGATGGTCGTTCAATTTCAGGTGTCAGTGTTGAACAAAAATATGACATCTAAATTGGGCAAAAACCTATAGTTGTCTTTTGTCGAGGCAGCATCTGCCGGTATCCTGCGCAAAATGCTAATTCTCTGATCAGTGAGAATTAGAGGCTGGAAAGAAAGGACTCTCCCTAGATGGGAAATGTACAAAATGTGGATCGGGCTCGATCGCCAAGGACAGAAACCCATCAAAGGATCAAGTGTGACTACTAATTGATTTTCCCATGATTAGTAGTGTTTTTGCTTCTAATTTTGCAGCAAAAAGCAACATTCCAAGTGCTTTTTTAGCAGCGACCAAGGATCCTCTTGGACAGGTAACCGGAATATCTTGCTCTGCAGCTTTATATTGCCATTTGATGGATTTGATTAGATGGTACTGTATCCATAACTTTAATTTCCAGTAATGACTCAGTGTAGGTTGGCTGTTCCACAGTGCCACTTTGCAAAGCTTGAGGCTTATTTACATGTAGCGTTTTACCGTCCCATTTACTCAGGTTCGATAGACAGCGTGGACCAATTTACACGTTACAATTTGTAGGTTGATCTCTATTTCTGTTGGTGAAGCGTGAGGTGAAAGTCATCATCCTAATTCAAACTGAATCTGCAGCACTACCGCAGATTTTAATTACTGGGCCTATTTTTCGTCTGTTCACTGATTTTCTTTGTCAAATTGGACCAAATCGACCGGATTAATAGGTACGTAAAAGTAAGTAATAAATTACAGCAAAGTAATTTATTTGATGTCAATCACACGAGGTGTGGTTGCGCAATCTCCCGAGCCAGAGGCTCTCGATACATTGCTTGACCTGACTCGTCCCCAGTCGTCTTCATCTTTATACAGAGCGCACGAAGCGGGGAGAGATGGGTACCGACAAAGGGAGCACAAGGTGCGACCCCTGCTACCTCACGTTTCCCTTTGCCGAGCGCTGTATGACGAGTATGAGGGGATGAGTCAGTTGCTTGACAGTAATCCAGATCGAATTGGAATATGGAAATGATGGTTTTTGAGGAATTAGCCTCGGTTCCGGGGAGCAATATTGCCAGCTTATTCTGTCAATTCATTAGGGTTCTCTTAAATTTACTTGGAGACGTCTTAATTAATTACTTGTTTTCGCAGACCTCTTTTATCTCATTTGCTTGAGGACGAAATTAGAAATGTCCTCCCTTGGGACGCCTGGTTGTGTTCATTTAAGTTTTTAATAACATGCTTGTTTGTTCCCCTGTTCATTTACAGCCATGCACCATGGAGTGATCTCACTACTGGGACATGACAGAGTGGAGAATGCTCTGTATGGAGTGAGTTTGAGCGGAAGAGCAGTTTTGAAAAGCACCACAGATCATTCGGCAAAGTTTACAGCTGTTCCAAAGAGTGTCTGGGACACAGTTAGAACAAAAGGCACCACTAATCTAGCAGTTACGATTGCCAGAAGTGACTTGGCAGTCACCAACTCGACTGTTACACCAACTCGAGTCAACAGCACCAAGTGGGGAGGTAAGTCTGAATAGTCTTCCGGCTGGGTTTCAATTTTCTGTGACTTGAGTTGCTCGAAACGTTGCCCAGAGTTACGCGCTCTGAAAGGAACTTGTCTTGCAATTCGTTTCCACGAAAGGGGAACTCGATGGGTCAAAGAGCTGTGACATGTACTGTCGCGACACAGAAATTATTGAATTTTGCCTAAAAATTGTTACATTTCGCGTTATGTATTATTTAAACCGCAAAGATTGTTATAGTTGGCGTTAATTTTGTTGGGGGGAGGGTGCAGGGGGTGGGGCTAGCTACGTGGTCAGCCGTTCTTCATGCCTGCGGCGTATCAGGTGTGCATGTTTCACGCCTTATAGCCATTGTATCTCTTCTTTTCACAGTCTCTGCTGAAGGCATTCTCGTGGAACAGTCATCGACATGGAAACTGAAGGCAATTTGGATGTATACTGGTTTGTTAGCCATTCGTATCAAGATTTAACTGGTGTTCAAATTCTCATTGATTAACACAGTCAGCAAAACGCATACAAAATCTCAGTTATAAACAAAAAAACAAAAATACATTCAAAGGCCTCATTACTACCCCTCCCTCTTCCACTCCCCTCCCCTCCCCTTCCTTCCCCTCCTCTCCACCCTTATGCCCACTCCTCACATGATATCTCGGCAGCCTTTTAAAAATAAGCAAAAAAGTGAACAGTGGGGTGGCTAAATTTCTCAAAGTTACCAGCAACTAGTACTCTTTTTGCGTCATTGAATTTCAGCTAAATATTTTTTGTCTCCGAGGCAGTATTACTGCAGGGAAGCATAGCCCGCCCGCCGTAGAAAACCGGGTTACACTCGACATCAAATGAAGAGTTTTTTTTTTGTCACTTCTGGTATTTGTTTCAATGGCCAACGAGCCATTTTTTATTTTTTGTTCCATGACTCCCTCCCCTTTGAAACAATCCTTTTTGACATGGCCCCTCCTCAAATTTCATCAGACCACTTTATCCTCATAAAAATGATTTTTTTTCTTTCAATAACCGTGATGTTACGATATCAAAAAGGCGCGTTTTAATCTTTTTTTTTTTGGCAGAAATCAACGAGTGTTCTAGCAATCCTTGTTTCAACGGGACGTGTGTCGACCAGATCATCGGATATGTTTGTGACTGTAAGTCTTGATCTCTGCATTCAATTTCCTGCTAATAATTGACTCTTAGAGCTAGCTAGGTTGTTCGACTAAATTGGAGAAAAACTGGTCAAATTTCGGGGTTTTTTTTTTCATTTTTGTTTTTTGTATTATTTTGCGTTTACTTTGATTCCCCTCGATCGTATCACTATCATTCTGTACGTTTCTTATCCCACAAAAATTTCAAAATCGAAGAGAGCGGATTTGGGAAATCGCTACATAGTTCTAACCTTCGTACTTCGTACCTTCGTGACGTAATCATTAACTAATTTGCCCTTAGTGGATGTACCCTCACCTATTTGTGATATTACTTTGAATGGCCAAAAACACATTTGCTTCGACGAAATCATTAAAAAAATAATGGTTCAATTTGTGAACAGTAACCCCACTATAACACAGAAACTAGTGTTAGTAATCTTTGGCCGCGGATGGCCAAGATTAAAATGGATAGAGACTTGAAGAAAAAAAAATGGTCAATTTCTTCAAGTTCTTCCAGCGTATTTAAAGAAATTGCCAAAAAAAAAACCAAGATTATAGTTTGTTCTTTTCAGCAGAAATCACTTAATATTTCAGTTATTCTCTGTGCTCTAAGAGCAATTTGATGTTAGCGAAAAGGTACCTTGTCAAATATTTCAGCAGTTTCGACCAAAACACAGAGAAATCTCTGTGAGGTGCCCCCTTAAATCAAATACTCTTTTAGCACTTTCACTTTCCACTGCTACTCTCTTCCATCTCCCCTCCTGGATTCCACCCGGTAAATACCCATGTCCTAATAGTCTAATTTATTTTTTAACTTGTTTGAAAAAGTGTGATTTGTTTTTTCATGTTCAACAGACCAGTTTTTACTTTGCGAAGGAGAGACAGAGCAAATAAACTGCGGAAACAAAGGAAAGCTCAACGTCATTTTCGCAAACTATGGTAGGCTGGATGACAAAACGTGCCCCAATGGAGAGTTGACACCCACCAATTGTCGTGCGGTGAATTCTCTTGTTCGAGTACAGGGAGCCTGTCAGAGTAAAGTCAACTGCCAGCTGGAAGCGTCTAATGGCTTTTTTAGTGAGGATCCATGCCCAAAAACCCGCAAGTACCTTTTGGTCAAGTATCGATGTGATGGTTAACTTTAATTAACGCCAGTTGACCACAACGATCGTGACAGTGATTAGCTATAGTGATTAGAGTGATGTCATAAAATAATAATAATAATAATAATAATAATAATAATAATAATAATAATAATAATAGTAATAATAATAATAACACAACTTTAATCAAAAATTCAGAACTTACTTTACAAGCACTAAAATACAATCAATTTAAAAGCGAAACTCTGTACAAACGTTTCCCATAAGGCTACCTACCTAGATCAAAAGGTGCGAAATTATACATCGTTATCTTAGTTTTCACAACAATTCCGCTAGAGTGTAAATAATAAACAGTCAATCGATTCCACTGTTTTCGCACGAAATATTTATAATGCGCAAGTTAACATGTGTGAAATCAATATGATCAAATCCGCAGTACAATTGTGTCAAAAAAAAAAAAATGTTGGAAAAAGTGATTAAAATGAGTAAAAATTTAACAAGGTAATTTTAAAAACAAGACATACCCATAAGTCTTAACAATCGTAGGCTTCCCTACAAAGATAAGTCTAAAGAAGACTTTTAAGCCTCTTAAAATTCTCCTCACCGCGAATGCTTAGAGCTAGCTTGTTCCATAAATCAGGTGCAGCCGTATTCACGAAAGCATCCTAAGCCACAAGAGCCTCTTAAGCCTCTTACTCCGGAGATCGCTAATATTCACCTTTTACATTGAAGGAGCAACTGAGGAGTTCAACTAACCCGTGTAGTCTGTCTCTCTTTCTGCTTATCAATAAACGACCTTGATCATACTAGCTAATAAAACAGCATTTTCTGAGTCCTTTTTGAGTATTTTCTTCCATAATAAAGAAAATAACATTGATTTAAAGCTGGTTATAACGCATTCAACTTGTTAATAGATACATACGTTTGCTGAAAATCATTTCTAGATCCCAGGAGCTTGGTATCGGACGCCAACTTCTCAGTTCAAAAACCAATTGCTTTACTGCTTTGACAGTTTAGAACTCTGTCCTTCCTTAAAATCTCGCTTTCTTTATTGGATAAATAGATCTTAACCGACGCCGAAATTTACTCAAAATATTAATACCCTGAACTAGTAACAACGCATCCCGTCGAAAAGTGAGGAAGGCTTACGTCATAGCCATTGGTTTCAATCGACGCAACCACATTAACCCTCTATATACAGCTATTTCAATTAACGTTGACGGATTTTAAGGCCTCGAGCGACAGGACCGAAAGGTATTATGGGTAACTGTAATTTTTTTAATTTGGCTGTAATTTCACATTTTTCAGTACCATAGGTTGAGACAAATTTCCCTTAACGGACGAGTTTACCTTTTCTTTAATTGTTGCTTTTCAAATCATAAACATTTGGCACTGAGATTTGAGTCGTAGCTGAGTTTGCTAAATCCCTATTCATAAACTAGAAATAACCAATGGTTAGGAAGTGCGGGCTAGAACACTTTTGAGTCGAGGGATTTCCAATAAAACTTTTGTTGAGCATTGAAATTGGTTTGCCATCGCGTTGGGTAGTTACATTAAAAAAACCTGCATGGCTCTGTTGAAGATGCTTTCCAGTCCGTATAGCGTACTGCGCAGTCTTAGGGTTTGTTGTCATTTACATCCGAGATTCGATGGGTTGAAACGTCCGATTACACCAGAAACTATTGTGCGTTTTTTAATGAAGGAAATGTCGCAATCTTTTAGTTTCGCTTCCTTCACTATTTATTACTGGGTTTTGTGGACAGGTATTCCAGTCATCTGTCAGAGGAAGACACGGTTACAATTTGAAATTAGTTGATAAAAAATGAAGAAAACGTGACATTGCCTTTTAAGATGATCTCCATAATTTTTATGCAAATTTGTAACGCTACGCCGAAGATGTAAACATTCGCGGCGGCTTTCAAAGTCTGCTCAAAGGTAAGCGAACGGCCACGTTGAAGTTTACCCGGTTCCTTGCCGAATTCTACCGTAAACGTTGTACGTTTTGAAATAAGGAAATGCTTTTTCCGAAGTTTTCATTCGAAAGATTCAAGTACAATCAACATGAAGTATAATCTTGCGCAGCGAAGATATTTCAGAAGCGATCGTGTTACATTCCGCGAAAAAGCCGCAATCTTCGGTCAATCTTGTCCACGTGCTCCGGTGTAAGAGTTGATCGATTGGAAGGCTGCACTGAATCGAATTTATAAAGCCAAACATGCCAGCACTACTTAAATAGAGCCTCCAAAATGCAAAAAAAATGACTAATATCTTATTCTGTGGCAAAATTGTAGGTACAGGTATGTAAACACTTGCACTTTGGAATCCAGTGATATTTATACTGTTTAGACTGTTCACAGTCCCCCTATTTTTCCGTGGGATTCTCGAGAGTGGTACGCTTCGATGGAACTGCCGCCATCTTGGTTTGTAAAAGCGAGCGCGACCTGGGGAGAGTGTCTAAACTACCGAGGGGAGCGGGAGTGGGTGTTAGTATAGCGAGGGAGGGGAAGCGAAAAAATATGATATACTATTTTTCCCGCCGCCTCCCAACTTCGCTACTCTCCCCTTGGTAGTTTAGACACTCTCCCCAGATCGCGCTCGCTTTTACAAACCAAGATGGCGGCAGCTCCATCAAAGCGTAACAGTCTCGACCAGTCTCGATAATCCCACGGAAAAATAGGGGGACTGTGAACAGTCTATATACTGTTGCACATGTCGAGTCCCATTGCGAAATCTGTCGAGTGTTCACGTGAAGAAATTGTGAAGCAAACGCCCAACCAAAGTCAGATATTTGCCATATTTGTAGAGTATTCAGGTGAAAAGAACATGGTAGATGTTATCAACTTCGATTCCACTGTCGGTTCGCGTCGAATCTCAAATGAAGTTCGCCGAAACAAGTTTTCATCGCTTACTGCTCTTCTTTTGACATCATAGCGAGAATTGAGTTTTAAAAACTGTTTCTTTCCACTTTCAATCTTTTAAATGTACGTTAACACTCCAATGATGCGAAACCTTGGCTTTGAAAATCGAGTACACTGGCCGACGCGGCGGCCATCTTTTAAAATATTCTTGTTCGTGTGGAAATGGATTCTGATTGGTTTACGAGGATTTATCGATCGATTTTGGCAGAACAATTTTGCTCCAAGATCGAGATCTTGCGTGCAAAATAGGGTTGCGGTCTCTCCTTGAGCCCGCAATTACCAATATCATCTTGTAGTCTTGCCGTGTAGGCTTCCGAAAACGTTAATTGAAATAGGTGGGTATAAACACAATCTGCGTGATAAGCTCTTGTAAAAATTTCATGAAAACGGAGCATATATCTACTCTAGTTAAGACTGTATACTTATGTTTACGTTTAAACTCAAATTCCTAGAGCCGTTACTTTCTATAATTGTAACTCTGGCTCTGAAGAAGACTAGTGGTACTTATTGAAATATTGGCTCGTTCATGTTAACTTCATGCAGCTTAGTGTCAGCCCAGCAAATCAGGTTGTCCTACAAGAGCTTTCTACTAATTGGTTGCCAAGTTCGTTTCTTTTTTCTTAACTTTTGCACTTCACCTTAGCCGACAAGAAACCTGGCTCGTTTATAACCTATAGCTAGTAACGACCTACGGTACACCATTACTAGTTCTCATGATGAAAAATACTGCCATTTCAAATTACAAAAGTGTTTAACCTTCTTAGAGTATATATACCGACAAGTCTTTACAATCATTATAAACAAGGAGTTCCACCATAAAAGGGCCAGCATTTAAAATGCAACTTTAGACATCGCAATGACATGTTTATGTAATGTTTTAACGTCAGCAAAACACTTGATTGACAGCAAATATCAAAAAATTTGACCAGGCCCATTCGTCATGTTTGATTTTCAGATAAACCTCGGTACAATCATTACAACAAAATAATTTCTTCCATGTAACTTCGTGGCATTAAGAGCGCAAATTTGAATGTTTTCAAGTCATAGAACGGTCCTGTGAAATCAACAGAAGGCTACCTGATTGATCACTTGGAGCAAGAATGGCCAGGCCCTTTTATACTGAAATAGCTTGTCAAAACTTGTCATGTAACCCATGTTAAACAAGGTTTAATGCAGTTTAGATACGCTTTCAATAGTTAACAAGTATTAACATTTGATTTTGAAATTTTGGTGTTATGTACTCTGGAAGAATAAGGATAAGAGAGTAACAAAAACTTGAGAAAATAAGTTATAATACTTGCTTGTAAGAAATTACTACCTGCCAAGGATGTGAAAATGATTCAGAATTATGGTTTCATACTACTCTTCGGCAGGTCATCTCTTGGTCAATTAAGTCTTGGACGCTCTGCAAAGACGAAAAAAAAGGAAAAAAAAGGAAAACATGTGCGATAATCTATTGAGAAACAAATTCTAGTGCTAACGTCCTACTTTATGACATGTTCTGGTACATTTTAAATTTGATTAAATCTAGAAGTATAACCAACTTGTTACTTCCTTCCAAAGAAATTCTGGCCAAGGGAAAAAGTGAAGAAAGAGATTCACTGAGAAACGGATACCAATTTGAACAAATTGGAAAAACGAGGCGGGAAAAAGATTTTTTTTCTTTTTGACATCCTGGAAATGATTCTACGAATGAATTGAAAACTCTCTCACAATTTGAACGTTTTCTTTCCATCATTAGTCAAGTGCTTGGTAGTTAAGAGGTTCCTGAAACCAATGCTGTGACCTCGGTAAAATCCATGCACTCTGAAGAGCTCATTGTCAACCCTGATTTCGTACTCGGTAGAATAAGAAGTTGAAAAGAATTTGGAATCGAATAGCCAAAAAGAGTTTCTTCACCCCCTTAGTCGTTACAGCCAGAAATATTTTACATCCGAGAGACGAGGTACATATAATTAGTTTTCGAATTGTAAACAAAATTTATTTACCTTTTTTTATTTCTTGCCATCAAATTCAAGCGTGACGTCATCACCAATCAGTACAAACGGAGCCCAGTGTCTCATGGAAGAGAACTTCTCGGAGTCTCGCAAAGACTTCATAGCCTTTTTAAGCGCTAAACTGGTGCTTTTTCCTTCTCTCAGCTGTTGATAGAAACTCTTCATGAACTCCATGGTAGCTTCGTCACCAATTGCCCAGAGAGCCACTAAAACAGAACGAGCTCCAGCGCACAAGAAGGCCCTTGCCAAACCCACCACACCCTCAGACTTTAAGACTTCCCCACGACCACTATGACAGCAACTTAACACCACAAGGCTAGCTCGGAGGTGAACCGCTTGTACATCTGACATGTTCAGCATGAAATCCTTTTCCTCAGGGAATTCGGATGTCCAACCGGGGTTTGGAGCCAAGGCAATTTCGCCAGTTTCCTTTTGCCCATGGGCAGCAATGTGGATCAAACCAACTGACGTCATTCGTTTTAACACTTCCGCTTTGGTCGCCTCTTTTCCGGTAAGTGGTGGAGTCTTGAGGATTCCCCCTATCATTTCTACTTCCTTTTTGGCATATGGTAACGATGATAAAGGTATTGGAACTTTTTTGACACATGGATCTCCCACCAACAGCGCACCAGAATTACTGTGGAAGTCCTTGGGTGAACTTGTAATTAGCTTTAAACTCGTGAGCGAGGGAACGGTGCGAATCCTAATATCTTCACTCAATGCGGCCCACGGAGCCAAGCACAACGAACCATCTGGGACAATGACCAACTCATCACCATGAAGCACATCTGCAATGGGACTAATGGTTACATCATACAATGGCTGTAAGGCGGTGTTGGTGCAGTATGCTGATTCGCCTGTTGTATTCTTTTCTTCTCTGGTAGATGGGGGGTCACTAGTGAGCTCATCTATTGTACGATTTTCACATCTTACACCAACACCAGCTCCAATCTTTTCAAAAGCTGTCTCCAGTAAAATACTGACGGGGTCATCAAGTGCAGGCTGACCCTCTATTTCCCCTTGCCTAAATACCACTTCATTTCCCCTTCCAAGGACCCATATATTAATTCTGTTCTTCTCCGTTGCCAGAAAAACTGTTTGTGTGCGTGACACTCGTGAGATATAGGAGATTGTGTCTCTAGCGTCACATGACGGTGGCGACAATCCTGTAAAGCCATATTGCATCATTAACATATCAATTAAGGCCTGTGCTCGTCCTTGCTCAGCAGCACATAAAGCCTCGTCATTCTTTCCTGCTTTTAATAGACATCTCCAAAGAGCAGTGTAAACGTTGTGATAGAGTTCGCGAAAGTTTCTTTTCCATGAATCTTCAGAGTGAAGAAGAGCCCTTACGGTATCAAGAAGTGTTACGCTTGACCTGTAACTATCTACAGCCTCAATTGAAAAAGCCAAAGATTGGAGCACGCAACCTAAAGAATAATGCGAACTTGCTTCGTCAACTTTACTGCCCACCTCCTTGGCAATCTGTAAACCTTTCTGATAGCACTCTTTGGCTTGCTGGAAGTCACCAAGTAATTGATAAGAATTGCCGAGATTGCCATAGGCACGTCCTTCTCCTGCACGGTCACCAAGGTCTTTGGCAATCTGTAAATGTTTCTGATGGTACTGTTTGGCTTGTTGGAACTCACCAAGTGATCCAGAAGCATTGCCGAGATTCCCATAGGCACCTCCTTCTCCTGCACGGTCACCCAGGTCTTCGGCAATCTGTAAATCTTTCTGATGGTACTGTATGGCTTTTTGGAACTCACCAAGTGATTGATAGACATTGCCGAGATTGCCATAGGCACACCTTTCTCCTGCACGGTCACCAAGGTCTTTGGCAATCTGTAAATCTTTCTGATGGTACTGTTTGGCTTGTTGGAAGTCACCAAGTGATTGATAAGCATTGCCGAGATAGCCATAGGCACCTCCTTCTTCTGCACGTTCACCAAGGTCTTTGGCAATCTGTAAACGTTTCTGATAGTACTGTATGGCTTGTTGGAAGTCACCAAGTGATTGATAAGCATTGCCGAGATTGCCATAGGCACGTCCTTCTCCTGCACGGTCACCAAGGTCTTTGGCTATCTGTAAACGTTTCTGATGGTACTGTTTGGCTTGTTGGAAGTCACCAAGTGATTGATAAGCATTGCCGAGATTGCCATAGGCACCTCCTTCTCCTGCACGGTCACCAAGGTCTTTGGCAATCTGTAAATGTTTCTGATGGTACTGTATGGCTTGCTGGAAGTCACCAAGTGATTGATAAGCATTGCCGAGATTGCCATAGGCACTTCCTTCTCCTGCATGGTCACCCAGGTCTTTGGCAATCTGTAAATCTTTCTGATGGTACTGTTTGGCTTGTTGGAAGTCGCCAAGTAATTGAGAAGCATTGCCGAGATTGCAATAGGCACGTCCTTCTCCTGCACGGTCACCAAGGTCTTTGGCAATCTGTAAACGTTTCTGATGGTACTGTTTGGCTTGTTGGAACTCACCAAGTGATTGATAAGCATTGCCGAGATTGCCATAGGCACCTTTTTCTCCTGCACGATCACCAAGGTCTTTGGTAATCTGTAAATGTTTCTGATGGTACTGTATGGCTTGCTGGAAGTCACCAAGTGATTGACAAGCATTGCCGAGATTGCCATAGGCACGTCCTTCTCCTGCACGGTCACCAAGGTCTTTGGCAATCTGTAAATCTTTCTGATGGTACTGTTTGGCTTGTTGGAAGTCGCCAAGTGATTTAGAAGCATTGCCGAGATTGCAATAGGCACATCCTTCTCCTGCACGGTGACCAAGGTCTTTGGCTATCTGTAAATATTTCTGATGGTACTGTATGGCTTGTTGGAAGTCACCAAGTGATTGATAAGCATAGCCGAGATTGCCATAGGCACTTCCTTCTCCTGCACGGTCACCAAGGTCTTTGGCTATCTGTAAATGTTTCTGATAGTACTGTATGGCTTGTTGGAAGTCACCAAGTGATTGATAAGCATTGCCGAGATAGCCATAAGCACGTCCTTCTCCTGCACGGTCACCAAGGTCTTTGGCAATCTGTAAACGTTTCTGATGGTACTGTTTGGCTTGTTGGAACTCACCAAGTGATTGATAAGCATTGCCGAGATTGCCATAGGCACTTCCTTCTCCTGCACGATCACCAAGGTCTTTGGTAATCTGTAAATGTTTCTGATGGTACCGTATAGCTTGTTGGAAGTCACCAAGTGATTGATAAACATTGCCGAGAATGCAATAGCCACTTCCCTCATCTGCCCGGTGGCCCAATTCCTGGGCAATGCGTAGGGCATTCTGGAGTAACTCTATCATGTTTCCTTGTTGTCTGGCCATTAGTACGAATTGGGTCCGGCGCTGTGTTATTCCTTTTTCAAGTAGAAAGGAAATGTTTAAAACCTTAAAAGCCATGTGAAGATAAGAGTGTGAAAGAACCTGCCAATTGTTGGGAATGGGGATTAAAGAAGCAAAGGCCCAGAAGAAAAAAGGGAAACGTAAAAAAAAAAAGAAAGAAAAAGATTTGTTGAAGCAAAGAACTGTAAATATTAAGGGTAGCCTTATAAAATCTCGACTTTTCGACGTCGTCATGACGCCATTACCAAGAGAAGGATAATTATTCAAATATTGGGAGAAGACCTTTTAAAGTAGAAAAAATTAACATTACGATATTTTTTTGTGTACGTTTAAAAGTGTTCCCGCAATATTTGAATAACTATCCTTCTCTTGATAATGACGTCATGACGACGTCGAAACGTCGAGAGTTTGGAAGTTTATTTTTAATGTTTACAGTTTAAATGTAAGAGAAGGCAGAATTGGATATCCGAGGGAATTAACAGGTGTGGGCATCGTTAACCTTTTTTTCTTTTCTCGATAAATAGATAAATTTTCTTGTAATTCTCAATTAGGTAGGTAAGGTAAAAGTTAGAACGTTAAGAAATGGGGCTAGGAAGAACAACAAAATGATATCACAACAGTAGACGTGGTCATTAGAAAAAATGTCTTTAAATGCGGAAGACTGACTTGGCTATGATCAGCAAGTGCGGCATTCAATGGGATGATAAAGGTCTTTTGGTTTTACTTCAGACTGAAGGTCTCATGCAAAGAGATGTTGTTTAGCCAGACCTCTCGATTGATTTATCAGCTCACAGATCGTTGGTCTTAAAAGTCACCTAGACATTGCTGAGTGTTTTGACAACAACATCGTGGTATTGGAGAAAATACAAGTTCCAGTCGAATGATTAAGAGGTGAGGGGAGGAGGGAGTAAGCATGGCAAAAGATCGTCGAGGGTCGAGAAGAAGGGTTCTTGTCTGTGAACAGCATTTTGAAGATATCAAATTTCCATCATCAGGGGCTAGTATCTGTGGGCTTCGCTGCTTTGAAGCATCAACGACCATCAAAGTGCAAATTATGAAGTGGTTCTTCCACCACCAAAATTGTTCAAAAAGTAACTTTAAAAGTAAAAAATGAAATGAATTTCAAGGACTACAGTCCTTTTACATTCGAAAATTAGGAACAAACTGACTTTTTTAGTGGGGAACATGTTCCCGGTAACAACAATCAATTTGAGATTTAAAATTCTGAGTTGAAAGTCCGTTTAAATATGGCGCGTCTTTGCCTGCAGTGCACTGACGACGCTTGCTTTTCTGACTTTCGCAAGTCCTACCTCACGTTATGAACACTGGGAATTTCAAGAGGAATGCTGTATTTACTGAGCTGTAGCCAAAATAAAAAAATGAATTTTTACGAACTTCAAGGACTAATGTCCTTTTACATTCGAAAATTAGGAACAAACTGACTTTTTTAGTGGAGAACATGTTCCCGGTAACAACAATCAATTTGAGATTTAAAATTCTGAGTTGAAAGTCCGTTTAAATATGGCGCGTCTTTGCCTAGTGAGCCAATTTGAAGCTCACGACTTCATAGCAATGGCTGTCAGAAAATTACAATACCTAGTTAGAAACTATACGGCTTAAAATATACGGCTTAAACCTTGCTGAAAAACTCTTTTTAGACAGGAACTTCAATAAGAAATGCAGGGAACAACAAAAGAAAAGCGAAACAAAATGCGGAAGTCGTAATAATATTCGTGGAATTGTCACGCGATGCACACATAAGGCCTCATTACATGAAGTTTCATTTAATGAAACATTTATTAATCAAGCACAAATTAAGTCAAAACTCTCTGTTGTAAAAAATAAGTTAATGTTATATTCATCAAGTTTATGCGTCGATCATCCACTCAAACGTAAATACGGCCGAAGTGCCTGGAGCTTTCATGTGATAATACCTAAATTATTTATTACTGACCGTTCCGGTTGTGACGGAATCCTTCCAGGAGTTTGGTAAACTTTGCTTTTGTAAGAAGAAAGATTCTTCAGCCTGAAAAATTCACAGACGAAATAAAAATATTCTTTCTTTGTTTAAACTATCGCCCTTAAATTAAACATGTATAAATGTCTTGTTAAATTAAAATATCCCAGCTGAAGTTCCATTAGGTGTCTTCTGAAAGGCTGTATAAAGGCACAAATAACTTCATTATTTATATGTATATCACTCATAACAAAGCCCAAGTAGAGTCGATAAAATGATGTCGTTATTTCATTGACAAAGTACATGTCCTTTCATATAACCGCTTCCCAAAAATACTTGCTAAGAATGTGATGCACTACAAAGTTTAAAGTTATTTTGCCTCGCACAACAACAACAATCATAACTATTACTTCATCTTATTGCTGATCACTAATTTACACAGGATTACATGAGAAATGCAGGAATCCAAGAACAGAAGATTCGCTCTTGGAAAGCGAAATCAAATAGGAAAGTATTTCTATTCAAAGTCTATTCAAGAATTGTCATGTCAGTGCCGCG
This sequence comes from Pavona decussata, assembly GCF_977016875.1. Lineage (NCBI taxonomy): Eukaryota > Metazoa > Cnidaria > Anthozoa > Scleractinia > Agariciidae > Pavona > Pavona decussata. Next base: position 2,014,455 of record NW_028145572.1, read on the forward strand.
ATACACCGCGATAACCGATCAGCGCTTCACAACGAGTCGACGAGCGATGTTAAAAGCCTACCAAATAATCGTCATGATCTTTCAGAGGTTGGTTTCCAAGAGGCAAGCAGTTATCTTAGAGCAGAGATTTTACAAGGATCGTAAGGCGATCATACGAGAAAAAGGCCGGGAACAGTCGAGGAAGTGTCAAATCTGTACACGTCTAGTGAACAAACGAAGAGCAAACGCAATCATCATTGACTGTGATTCTTGATCATTGTTCTCTGAACGTTAAGTTTCACCTTATTACTTACCAGTTAATCGAAGCCTCGCCGTTTCAACTGAAAATAAAGTAATCAAAAGGAAGGACACCATAAACAGCTGCAGCGCATTCGTGAAAGCGAAAGCGTATAAATACGGAAGTGGTTTCCAGATCTTTCCATGTAATATGATAATTGTCACGCGATCCACCGACTGAGGCTATCACTAGAAACTGCACGAAAAGATCTTCATTTTTCCCGGTATCTATCTTCGTTTATAGCAAACTAATTTCATCCTGCTGGTGATCAAGGCATTTTAGTATACCAAGAACACAGGATTCACTTATACGTTAATCGAAAGCGAAATGCGGAAGTCTTTTTTTGACTGAGGACACGAATAATTATCGTCATCATCTGGTATCTGAATTACCGTAGTGCGGTTTCGGAGCGTTTTCTAAAAAGACAAAACGCCTTAATGTTTATATCACTAATGAAGCGTAAAGATTAAACGTCCCATGCAAGAATTTAAGTTGTTGAATTAGCGCCGTCATTCCAATGAGAAAGAAAATGTGTTGTCACGTTGTCATCGCCGTCGTTGGCGACCGAATAATTTTAAATTCAAGAAATGTAAGCCACGATTTAATGGGTGTTTTCCATTTAAAAGCAATAATTTTCGATCGTTGATTTTATAGAGATCGTAGAGGGAATATATATCAGAAACTGCTGAAACGAGAAAGTCTTAAAATTACGCATGGAAAACAACACAGTTTACAGACAACTGAAGTTCTTGTAATCAAGCTTGACTTCACTATATTTTGAGAACGTTAACTTTCAACTTATTACTTACCACTGGATCAAAGGGTCGCTTCAAATAATACCAGCAACCAAAAGTGCAGAATACCATAGATAGCGGATTAACCAAAGCCGGCGAAAGTGTAAGTGCGAATGCCGTAGATCGAAACGCCAACAAAGCATTTTATCCGAAGTTGCCAAAGGACTGGACGCAATGTCACGCACAGTGCGTGAAGGGCGCGCGGGTGCTCCCGAGTTACACGCGTGTGTTTTGCGCGCTTCCTCGGCTGACTAAACACTCGTGTTTTGATGTTTCCGTATAGCCACCTAAAGCTTTATAGTAATTTATCTGTCTATTCTGCTTCTCCAGGTGCGGTCCTTTCTAATAAGTAATTCTTTCAAGCAAAACATAATACCACAATACCATAAATTTTGTCGCAGTGCCCCTTGCAAACACAGTTTATTACTGGTTTTTACAACACATTATACAACTAACTTGTAACCTCCAATCTCTGAGCCTTGGGAAAGAGGGGAGGGGGAGGGGGTGCTTGGGATTGGAATTGATTGGGATAAGGATCCAAATGAAGAAGGAGGGAAGAAGAAGAAGAGAAGGGAGACCAAGATAAAGAGGATATTACACGGCGGCGCGAAGATACGAATTTCATTTTCAAGCTGCGATAAAAACAATATTACAAAAGATCGCAGCTAGTTAGCTAACTATTATTTTTAACACGAGCAAATAAAATTCGTATCCTCAAGCCACCGTTACCTTTGCAGGTTACTTTGGTTATTTCAGTTAGTATATATAAACAACTTGACAATTTACCAATTGAAAGTTGAGTAACTTGACCTCAGTAAATGCAAACCTCTATCACGCTCAAGTGTAAACACAGAATTAGTTAGGTAAATATATGGCTTTTCCGCATATTACTACGGTGAACCATACCTGCCACGGCAAAACTTACTTTTCCACGGCAAAACTTACTTTTTCTTTCTTCCGGAATCCATTCTCTCTCTGTCTGCAGTTTCCCGCTATTTTAGATCCGGGAACTTCTGACTGCACTCCGGCGGATCCAACATGGCGGATTTCGTGTAAGTATATGAAAACGTAGCAGTATATATGTGATGAGTAATTTTTCAGTGGACGGGTTTTCTAAAGTTTAGTCCCTATTTCTACCTTTTAGACTGTTTAATTCGGTTTGTAGGCCTATCTTGTGGTTTTCGCCGGGATTGCGCGAGTATAAAACTTCAAATTTTGTCTGTCCTGTCACGGAATGCACAGGGTATATTGCGAAGCATAAGTCCTTGTATGGAGAAATTGAACTGCCAAAAATTTAAATTAGTGAGATCAACTAGTAAAACTGTTAAATAACACTACATTTCATTAACTTCAACTCTTATTTATTGCTATAATCAACAACTAAGCTTAACTTGTTGGACCCTTGTTGGAGTCTGTAACGTACGTAAGCCTGAGTTAAGCTTTAGTCTCATACAAGCTTAAAGCTTTATAAGTTTCTCATTAATTTTCACAAAAAATATTATCTTTACAAACAGTTTTACATACATACATACATACATACATACATACATACATACATACATACATACATACATACTTTATTGTTACCTCCCCAATGGGGCTTTTCAGGAACAATTATTTAAATACTTAAGTTACTAATAACTACACAATTAAAATTAATCAAATTTAAATAACAATTACAACATTATCTAAACTTACTAATCGAGAAAAATACTAAAAATAAATGAAGTTCAGGAAGTATTTACAAAATTGTCTAAAAGCTTATTCTTTAAGGTACGTTTAAAAACTTGAACAGAACGGCTTGATTTAAAAAGGGGGTCTAAATTGTTCCAAAGTCCAACAGTTCTGTAATAAAATGTTCTTTGACCTGAGGCTGTTTTAAAAAGAGGTACATTAAGCTTTTGGCCACTCCTAGTTGTACGCTTGGTAACTTGCTTGCGGGTAATGAATTGGGACGTCAGATATTCGGGGGCGTGTCCGGAAATGCATTTAAAAGCCATGGTAGCTTGGCGGTAGTATAGTTCGTCCTTAACGGGTAACCAAGACAAATTTTTCAAGTGGGGAGTTACATGATCGTACTTTCTCGCGCCACTAACGATTCGACAAGCGAAGTTCTGCACAGCCTGCAATTTCCGTATATTTTTCTCTGTGGTATTTGCCCAGACGTTCGAGCAGTAGTACAACTTACTGAAAACTAAGGCGTTTATCACGGTTAACAACGACGTTCTGTCAAGACAGTGTTTGACACGATTAATTTGCGCAAGGCGTGCGATACATTCCGATACTGTGGTCTTAATATGATCATCAAATGTTAAGTTCGAATCCAAAATCACGCCGAGATCTTTGGCTGATTGGATAGGGAAGATGTCCTTTCCCAACAAAGACAAACGAAACTCATGGAGCTTCGAAGTCATCTGTCGGCTCCCGAAAACAATTAATTTCGTCTTGTCTGGATTTAGTAATAGCCGATTTCTGAAGCACCAGTTGCGCACCCCGAGGAGGTCTTCGTTCATCTCCTCAACAATCCGTTGGGTGTCTTGTGAATGAAAAGAAACAAACAATTTTGTATCGTCTACGTAGCATTCAGTAGAGCAATTCCGTGGTGCTTCTGGTAGATCATTAACGTATATACTAAATAATAAGGGGCCCAGGATGCTGCCCTGAGGTACTCCATATTCAATCGGTATTGGATTGGAAACAGTGGAGTGAATTCGTACAACTTGATATCTATTTGTGAGATAGCTGTTAAACCATTGTAGCACACTAGTTGAGGCGCCAACGCATAGCTGGGGGCGCGTGCAATGTAAAAATCAGGTTAGAGCAAGGTTCAATTTGCTTGGAATACTAGAGAGAAGTTTCTGAGTTCTCAAATATCTAAGGGCATATTAAATTGTTGTACACTTGCCTTTACTAGAGTGGAATAATTTTAGACACTTATTTGCTCTTTCTGCACCTGAATTTAAGCTGTTTGGACACTATGTCACTCGATATATATTTTTCCTGCTCTGTAGGTTTTGTACTTCTTGTTGTGCAAAACAAAGAAGTGGTGTAAAGTTGTGCCGCAAATGTGGTTCACCATCTCAGTGTCCTTTGTCTGGTCAAGAACCAGGCCCTAATAGTCCCAAAACGTCGTTTGGAAAGCCTGTACTACTTCAAGAAAAGCCAAAAACGAAGTCATTTGAGGATTACATGGCTTGTAAGAAGAAACAGCAACAATCCGGTTCAAAATTTCGCCCAAAAAAGAAAGTTAAGGTTAATCCTGATGAACTTGTGACAATAAACATTGGACAAATGAGAAATTGTGGAAATGACTTGAAACCAATTTGGGGGAAGCGTTTGCCTATTCAAGCGACGAAGTCTGTTGGTTATGCAAGGATACTACTAAGTAAAGGAATGGAAAAGTGGGCTGCATTTGACAGGAAGTTTGATCCTGAGGAAGACTATATGTTGTTGTTTGAAGATGGTAGCCATGCTGTCTATTTACCAGGACAAGAAGAAGATTTTGAACTTGAAAAATACCAGACTGAACTTGGTAAAGATTATAAGAGGATAACAATGTACCTTTGCACAACAGCTGACTTTGAAATGTGTGAAAACAACAATCCCACCAACTCAGAACTGAGCTTTTCCAAGCCAATCAATGTGCCAGAAAGTTCTTCAGCAAATGACTTTGAGTCAGCATCAGTCTTTACTCCTTCAAGAAGCTCTGTCGACAAGAATGGCACTCCACCCTTAAGCTGCGATTCATGCACCAAGTACTAGTGGTCAAGAAATGGATCATTCATGTTCAAACATTCAATCAGCAGAACAGCAGATTTTAGAAGATTCTCAGTTAGCAGAGATGCTCCAACAATGGGAAAACACCAGTGAGAGTTTTCAGGAAATCACTAACCAGGAAATCACTAACTGTTCTACCACTGTTGTGACAGATTCAAGCCAAATTGTAAAAATCTTGTCAGAAAGAGTTGATCGCATGCAAGAATTTTTTCTTGTTTCACGACGCTGTGCACCGTTTTCAAGAACAATTGCATTATGGCAAAGGCAGGCCAGAAAATCTCCACCCACAAGTGTATTGAAAGTGCATTTCAGTGGTGAGGCTGGTATTGATACAGGTGCTATGTCACAAGAATTCTTAGCAGAAGTTATTTCTGACGTGGGAAGGGAGATGTTCCCAGATGGAAGTCCCACAGACTCTACATATTATGTTCAAAATGGCACCTTCCGCACCTGTGGTGAGATTGTAGCAGTTTCGTTGGCCCAAGGAGGACCTCCACTATGTTTCCTTGAACAGTGTGTGTATGAATCAATGTCAAAAAGCATTGACATGATAAGCATTGAAGAATCAGATCTGACAACAAAAGAACAGCAAACTCTGAACGATGTCAGTGAAAATTGCAATAACTTCACTGAGATGATTTTTGAACATAGATACACTGGAGTAGTGGATGATGATCACATCGATGAAATTTTAAGATCTCTGAAAGTGAGCCTAGTAAATCGCCGTTCCTTGTACATGAAAGAATTCCTTAAAGGAATGTCTACCTATGGATTGGCAGAGTTGATACTTAAGTACCCATCCGTGTGCCAGCCATTGTTTGTCAGTGGAAATTTTAAGGAGCATTTGACACCTGATGCCAATTACCTGTTCTCCCTAATGGACCCTCAGTACTCACCATCAGGTTCTACGAGAGGACAAATTGAAGAAGATGTAATGGATCACTTCCAAGACTGCCTAAATTTGTTTGAAGATGGGAGCATCATAGGTCACTCAGCAGCAGTTGCCTGGAATTATAAAGATGCCAACCTTGACTGTGAAACTCCAGATGCAGCAGAAACATTTGAAAATCCAGATTTAACAGTGGCAGGAGTCATGGGATGGTTAACTGGACAAAAACACAAACCAATTGATAACCAAATGTTTAAGGTGACTGTGTACTTTAACCATGACTTCCTTAAGTACAACCCTAAGCACAGAATATGTTTTCCAACTGTAGGCGCATGTGGCAAAGAGATTACCATTCCTGTAGCGCACATGGGCTCTTCAGATGAGTTCAAAGAGCTCTTCGTCCTTGCATTTTGTAAAGGCCAGGCTTTTGCCAAACCTTAACTGTTGATAGTGTCACTGGGATCATACTAGTAGGAATAGATCATTTTCTTATGAACATTTAGTAATACTGAGCTTCAAAAGGAATGACCATTCTTGAATGACCTTTAACATTCGATCATTTAAAAATGAACTTGATCAAGTCCATGTTTTTGAACTTCTAAACTTCGATTTTTCAGGGATTTTCACATACTGGTTTTTCACCTTGTCCAAAATGACGAGTTTTCATATACTAAAATGAGATAGTTTTATTGATGGGTTTGTTTTCGTGATTTTCATTTTACTTAACTTACATATTTATTTATGATGATTAGAAACACGGTATTCCTATTTACAAATTTTGGTTCATTTTTTAAGTATGGGTAAACTCTGTATTGAGGTATGGATGTTATTCCACCGATCTGAGATATGGATGTTATACCTCAGATCTAAGGTATGCATGTTATACTTCAGATCTAAGGTATGGATGTTATACCACCACAGATCTAAGGTATGGATGTTATACCACCACAGATCTAAGGTATGCATGTTATACTTCAGATCTAAGGTATGGATGTTATACCACCACAGATCTAAGGTATGGATGTTATACCACAGATCTGAGGTATGGATGTTATACTTCAGATGTAAGGTATGGATGTTATACCACAGGTCTGAGGTATGCATGTTATACTTCCGATCTAAGGTATGGATGTTATACCACAGGTCTGAGGTATGGATGTTATACTTCAGATCTAAGGTATGGATGTTATACCACCACAGATCTAAGGTATGGATGTTATACCACAGATCTGAGGTATGCATGTTATACTTCAGATCTAATGTATCGATGTTATACCATAGATCTGAGGTATGGATGTTATACCACCACAGATCTAAGGTATGGATGTTATACCACAGATCTGAGGTATGGATGTTATACCATAGATCTGAGGTATGGATGTTATACCATAGATCTGAGGTATGGATGTTATACCATAGATCTGAGGTATGGATGTTATATCTCAGATCTAAGGTATGGATGTTACACCCGAGAACGTTTACTATAATTATGATGCCAGCTACACAGATATACTTTCCTTGTTGTTTGCTTCTTATTGTATTTGTATAACTTATTTTCTTTTTGTGTGGATATGTACTTGTTCCAGACGCATAAAGTACAACTATTTATAATCATGAAATATAATTACAGTTAAGCAATCAGTTCCTTAATTATGTGCTGTTATCATGGTTGGTGTCCTGTTCATTATCAATAATCTCATATCTTGCTCTTAGCTCGTCAATATCGTCCTTCCTAATTCTTCTGTTATTGGTAAACTCTACTCCGATCATGACAATTTGAGTTTTTGCCATATTCTCTGTCCATAGTCTTCTGTTAGTACCACTTCCAACGAACGAATCTCGAAAAGTTCCATTATATGAGCCGTCAAGCCAACGAACAGTTATCATGGTAGGTCCTATACTCTCAACGTGTCCGATGAGCGGTCGGTTGCTCCATTCCTCTTTGTCTAACGCCACATACTGGCCAACGGAAAGTTTGTCGAGGTCAACAGGTGCTAGGTTGTTGCCGCCAGCGTTACTTGTGAGGTCATTGCTCCCACCCACAGCCTCTCCACTTGCATCTTCCACTGGCTGTTGGTTTCGAAGTCGATTCCTTCTTGCAGGATTCTGGTATGGTCCAACCTAAATCTTTGACAAAGAAAAAAACACCATTGATAAGATATACCATTCAGCTCGCCCGCTCCTTATAAAAGAACCATACTTTCGTTCCATAAACTCTATCGTTTTCATGTTTTAAAATTCTGCATGAAATAGGGCCACCCCTAAATTAGGTCTTTGTATATATTGCCAATCACAATGATTGTTAATTTCACCAAAGATATATGTATTCTCATATTATCGTTTTGCTTGATAACAAATAATGATACTAATAATTTATAAAATAGATCCCATTTTAGCGATTATCTATTATTGTTTACCTCGGGGTGATCTGAGTCGCTGTTTTGCACGTCTTCTTCTGTCTCAGTCGTTTCCCACCGTTCCGGTTGAGCAGTTGCCAGCAGCCTTTCCATCGGCCATTCAACTTCTGGAGTTTTCGTAAGAATAAAGAACATAGGATAATTAAAATACAGTTGTTTCTGAAGTTTCTGAAGTTTTGTAGTAGTAACGTATTTTTGTAGGGGCATGAGCCCTCCACTAACAGTGCGGGGACGGTTGCGGGTGACCTAGATTGCCGCCAACAGTCACGTAAATTCACGATGGGTTTGATTGCCAGCTTCCACCTCACTTGTCCCCAGCCGTTTCTAGCCGGGTTCAGGCGTGCCACATTCGTTACATTAAAAACGTGGTCAGCACTTTTTTTTTTTTTCGCAGTGTTGTGGACCACTATAGTTATGCCCTCGACTGCGTCTCAGTTTGCACAACTGTCTCGAATTCTCCCAACCCCCCTCGTGTTTAGGAAAAGCTATGTAAACACGGAAAATGTCCTCTGTTGCTTAAAAAATCGGTGGAAGGGTAACACATTTCAACCGTTGTTTTAAATAGACGTTTCCAAAATCATGTAATGCAAAAGTTTTCTCACGCTCTCCTCCCTCCTCCGTGGCCTTCTTTTCCAATTTTCGCGTATACCTTTGTTTAATAGATTTCATCTTTATAAAATATATATTTCAGGTACCTTTTGTAATTTGACCGTCAACCGCCACCTGAGTTTTGAGTATCCATTCCTCCCACTCCTTTCTGCAATCTTCTGGCATCCAATTGAAATATGTCGATCTCAGATGTCTTGTGAACAGGGGAACTTTCATTTCTTCGAACGACGAGTCGACCATCTCTGGGTGACCAGTTGGAAGCTCTTGAAAGATTGGGAATTTCGTTGTATCAACTGAGATCCATTCCGTCGATGTGGACCTCTTCTTGTAAGAAAATCGCACTCCTTCCCCTTCGGCTACAAATTTGAATTGATAGGACTTTAGGTGCCCATGAAGGTCAGGAATGAAGTCATCTATCCACTCCCTTATGCTGAAAACAGAATCAAGAATTTCCGCGTGAACGGGGTCTTTTCTTTGTACTTGCTTGACTTTGTCAATCAGCTGTGACAATGTGAGGACTTTGAACTTGTTCAGAAGTCTTCAATTTCGAGAATTATGGTGTCAACATCATATTCGGGGTTTCTCCTGGATAGTCCACACATCCGTAGTCGTCTGTGTAAAGTTCTGTTCACTTATTTCAATGTTGTTGTAGGTTGCCAGTAAGTCTAAGATGTCTTTGTATTGATAACCACGATAAAAATAGTATTTTATGAGAACCTCTTCCGTATTATCTTCAACCCCGTTTTCGTTGTCACTATAAGCCGTCGCCATCTTGATTCTGTTTATAAACAAATCCCGTCCCAGTCCCTTTACGAAGTTTTGTCGTGGAAAAGTAAGTTTTGCCGTGGAAAAGAAAGTTTTGCCGTGGGAAAGTAAGTTTTGCCGTGGCAGGTATGGGCCACCGTATATTTCATACCAAACCAAACATTCAAACGTCGAATTGATGGGAAGTACTGAAGATCATAGTTATGACATATGCCTATTTCAATGAGGTTTATTCATGTACTCTTACTAAAACCGTACCCTTCCTTTAAAATTTGACAGTATATTCACGTTACAGAAAGAAATTCATTCGTAGCATACAAGAAACTCTCATTTATATCGTTTGCCTCTTTGTCGAACTAACATCAAACAATTTTCCGTTTAAGTACCAGGGACCTAAATTTTACAACTCCTTGTGTACCGAAATCGTCAACTCGTCCTCCTCTATCTCCTTTAAGAAAGCTCTTAAGGCGTTTTTCTATAATAACTATTAGTAGTTTTCATTTTCTTTTAGCTTTTCTTTTCGTAACATATCCTTCCGTTTGACATTGTAATTGTATGTAATTGTAATTGTATCCGTCGTCGTGTTCTTATCTTCTTTTTTGATTTCATCTTGTGGAATAATAACTGAGGAGACCTAATTAATATAAGCTTCATAGTTTCCTTTAGGTCTCCTCGCCATTGTTACATCTATTGTTTTCTATTTGTTTTTTGTTTACATTGTATTTGTGTTGTGGCAAAATAAATAAATAAAAAAATCATAATTCTTTGGTGCCCCTGTAAATCGTTACCAATCCACTCTGATCACGAGGACCCTGTAACCAGCAAAACCAACCCCGACGGTACAGAAAACGGATTAACAGCATAACTATTAATTAATATACAGCAAGTATCCTCTGGAAAGCTTCATCAATTCCTTGATAAACCGCCCCCACCTAGTTAAAATATAGTTTCCAACGAACAGCAATTCTTGGAAGATTTTGTGTGGTCCTTTGTTAGTATTTTAATAAGGAGAATAAAACATGCCAGCTTACAAATAAATTAAAAAAACAAGAAAGAAGGAGGCAATCACGTGTACGAGTGCACAGTTTATTAACAAGAGAGCTAGAAGCATTACACAAAAACCTAGCCAAGGATTCTAACTATGAAAAAACTTTTTCAAACTAAAATGTCGTATGCTACTTTCAAATGATTCTATTTTACAACTTGAAGAGAACGTAAAAGGCTAAAATGTTTTCAGCATATAATAACTGCGTAATAGATGTCAAGTTTGAGAACCCAAAATCTCAGAGAGAAACCATCGTAGCTGGTCTGTCATGCACTTACTGTACAACAAACACCTGCTTCTATTCAGTTCAAAGTGGTGCCAGTAAAGCTAAGACTTTTAAAAAAAACTTTAATTTCACCGTCTCGTCTCTTTAAACTTTTAATTATACTGTTAGGAACCAATACAGCTGGACCCTTCAAAAGCTTTATTTTCACTGGACGCTGATAACCTGCAGCTACATGGGTTTTTAGAGGCGGGAGCATTGTTGTGTTGTTCGTTCTTTTGTCCTCTCGACCAACTATCTAAGACGTTCCAAATGGTGCTGCTCGCCCTTTAGGAACACCCTACTCTTGACATATTACTTATAAGACTGTTTTCGCTTGTAATTATTGGGAAATTTTAGTTTAGTAAATTTTGTGAAATTTATAAACCTTAAATTGCATCCGTGTTTGAAAGAAGAGAAATACAACAAGTAACAGGAAGATATGGTGAAAACATGTTAGCGTCATATCAGTAGCCGATTTATAAAACTAAATATTCTACTTTGATTAATATAATCTACTGAACTACACACTGAATTGATTAACCACTTCAGTAGTTGAACTAAATAATGAGCTGTACTTCAAGCGCGCAACGTACATTGGTACAGAAATGAAGTCAACACTCGAACATCCTTAAAGGGACTATGTCACCCCAGGCGCATGCGCGCGTTGATGTGAAGCACTTTGAAATCGTGGCAAAACTTTTTCAAATACCGTCGGAGAAATCAGGAGGCTGTTTTCGTCTGTTTGAATCGCGGTCATCTTTGGCAAGTTAGCTGAATTTTTGTTGCGATATTTTTGAAAGTTTTTGCAATGGCGGAAAATCAAACATCCCGCGACGAGTTATATGCAAAATAGTCTCAACCATGCTCTACTGCGCATGTGCCCAAGCTGACATAGCCGACGTCGGCTCATAATCGAAGAGATATGGGCCATTACGTAGCTACGACGGCAAGGCAAATGTAAACGTCACTTATAAATCCACATTCACGTCATTTGATAAACATTGTGATTCATGATCAGTTCAAACCCGTTCAACTTGTCCATTGTGACCGAATTACCCAGGAACATAATTAGTAGCCAGAGAATTCAAGTTCGTAATTAAACAGAGAGAAATATTCACCGTCGCTTGTCCTCGTTAGAAAAATTAATTGGAGTTAGTCAAACCACGTTGTTGTTTTGCAGCGAACAACAGTACGGATATCGTTTGCTAATCAGAACCTTTGTTTTTTACGTTCACCTTGCCGTCGCGTAATATCCATACTGACTACACGGATAAAATAACTATAAAAAAAACTACAAGACAAAAATGCTTCTAATTGCTTACTGTAAGCGGCTATGCATTCAACCCTAAAGCGGCTCCATGTGTTTCTTGGTAATATTTTACTGTTCAATCTACAAGACTAAGCTACCACTGGGCGTTTCTTTGTTTGTAAGACACGAGTGGTTTACGAAGAAGTACACATCCAAATTGCCTTCAGTTTCCACGAAGATGACTTATACACGTGGACACCTTTAGCAGAGACTGCGAAAAGAGAAGCAGTGGTTATTAGGTGTGACTCCTTGCTGATCTAACAGACCACCGGATTGATCCCTTTCGGAGCTTATCCTTATATAGGCCTTGCAGAGTGCGTCAAAGAAGCCCCGAGGGGGGTGGGGAGGTACTCCCACATATGATCTATATGGATATGTGCCGCCGTGAAGGGTCTGGTTTTCAAGCAAATGGGATAGGGATAGGGATAGGGATAGGGCATAGAAATCAGAAAGTTTTGGTCTAGAATAGGGTATCATTTTCCAGGAAACTGATCAATTGCTTGAAGAATTTAGTCTAGACTATAGGGTTTTCGGTGAATTGACGCATAAGAAAGTGTTTTAGTTTTTGTGGTTGTAGACATAGAAAACAAAAAAGCACTCTTAATGCAGATTGGAGTCGAGATTGTATGGGACAACGTTGATTGGATATACTAATGAAGGAATCTTAGGACGCGTATCTGGCATCCCCTGGCCGCAGATTTTGTAGGGGCGGATGACATCATCACCAACTTGGCAAAAGAGAGAGAGCCTGGTGACATCGAACGCACTCCCTAATCTTTGATTATTACTTGTAATAACTATAAATTATTTATAGGGGGATTTTTTTAAAACGAGCTCTCTCAAGTCATGCCAATATAAGTCCAAAGTTGACAATATAAAAACATAAGGTCGTGTAGTAGTCTCTTTTCCCATCTCCTCTTTCATCGTTCTCCTACTTCATTCTCAACCTTCTCCGGTTTTGATCTCTTTTCACGATAAGCACTCAAGCTTTCATTGCCTACTTTTTCTGTACATAAAATTCAGAGTGAGACTGTTGATGGCTTCGTAGTCACTACAATACTCAAGAGTTGAGCGCACGTTGAACATCGCATTTATGTTTTGCAAAAAAAAAAGAGTTTCAAAATTCAATCATGGCAATTTGCTCCTTTAAAGAATCACAAAAATCGATCAGAACACAGGTTATTACCTCCCCAGTTGGTGCTTTCAATTCGAGCTGGTGTGACAGTCGAGTTGGTGATTGCCAAATCTTTTTCAACCATCTTAGCCTTAGTTGTGGTACCTTTGGTTTTAATTCCATCCCAGGCACTCTTTGGAACAGCGGTGAACTTTGCCGAGTGGTCTGTGGTGCTTTTCAAAACTGCTCTTCCGCTCAAACTCACTCCATACAGAGCGTTCTCCACCGTGTCATGTCCCAGTATTGAGATTACTCCATGGTGCATGGCTGTAAAAGAACCGAGGAACAAACAAGCAAGTTAAAAGAAAAAAATGGACGCAATTTCTGTATTCGAGACAGCGAAAGTTTGCAGAAAGAAGCAATTCAGGAAGGGGAGGTATAGTATTGAAAGGGCTGCACTGTGTAAAGTTGTACAGGAAATGCCAAGGGTCAGCCGGGTTTAGGGTAAAGCAAGGCGCCACGTTTTGCATCACGCACGATGCTCGTTAAGCTAAAAAGATCTTAATTACAAATTTATGTCTTTTATTGCCAGTTTAGGATGGACGATTTTCCACTTACCTGTCCACGAAGCACCTTGGTCGCTGCTAAAGAAGCATTTGGGGGAATTCCACTTGCTGGAAAATTAGAAAGCGATCATAAGAATCGTGAAGATTACTTATTTCTTGTTCCTTGGAGCCCGTTCGGCTCTTCCACTAAGGGAAGGTGGCCAAAAATAAAGCCATCTCTTTCCAGCCAACTCTTTTATGAGGCTATTGAAGCGGTAAAATGGGAACTGGGAATAAGCTAGAATTGCCCTTTTTTAATGGAAAATTGGGATTTGTGGCACTGGTAATGGGATTTGGTCTTTAACTTTTGACCACTTGGAATAGGATCTGGGGCAAAATTTGATGTGGGAATGGGATTTGCATCCCCTTCCGAGAATCAGTATGCTGGACAAAGAGGTTGTTTTAAGATCATGTCGATGCTATGCTTTTGCTTAAAAAAAAAGGGAAGGGGAATGATACTTGATTACGAAAATTGAAACAGCAAATAGTGACATCTTCTTACGAGGTGTCGTTGAGAATGAAGTTGGCATTATACAGTAAAACCGCGGTCCTCAGCCACAAACAAATACCTTACTGCGCTACAAGCCTATTTGGACGCTTGACGATATTGCATATTATATTCTGGAAATCTACGGGCCTACGGCTCACCTTTGCATGGGCACGCTACAAACGTACATAATGTCATTGCTTTGGTCCAAGAGATATGAACGACTGCTAAACGTCAAGGGGCCTGGAAAAAACCGCGAATAAACAACTTGAATTTATTTCTGTTAGATAAAGAAAACGAAAGGTATCGTTGAAGAGATGATCAGTTGTGGCTGATTAGATGGTTAGATCTTTTCTTCTCTTTCACCAACCTCGTCCCCAGGATCTCTCCTCTTTAGACGTGAAGAGGAGAGATCCTGGAAGCGGGGAATGCTGGTTACGTACCCCAGTCCTTTGGAATTCTTCAAATAACGAGTACCATTTTCGCAATGTTCAAGTTTGAAAATTATTGTGGAACGATGCCTTTAAAATGGCCCATTCCATTACCGTACTCAGGCTGATTTAGGTGGGGCCGAGGGGGTTGCAACCCCCGTTTCCTATTTCCTTGTGTTTTTTAAATGTAACCATCTTTCGAGTGGTATAATGCACTCAATAGTTAAAAAAAGCCTTAAAATCTGTTTTCCTTAACTTTTGGTCGCAAATGCTCCCAGAATTGCCTGTAAAGCGGAATCTCAACGAATGAGAATTTTCGTTGGGGCTGGGTGGGGTAGGTGGGGTAGGAGGGCTTGCGCTCTCACCACTATTTCTTCTTCCTCCTTGTACTGGCCGGTATGGTCGGCCAGTTCTTACATTGCCTTGAGTAATACGACATTTTTCTAAAGCTGTTAATTTTTTTGTAAAACACAAAAAGTTTTTTTTAGGTGTGGTACTGTTTACTCTGTTTACAAAGTGGTTCTAACTTTTGAATCTAGTGATAAGGTGCGTGTGATAATGAAAACTGAAGTAATTTCCAGTGGAAAGTTTTTTTTAGCGGTTAAACTTAATGGTTCTTGCTTCGAAAAAAAGAAACCCAGTATTTCCAAATTACAGTTCAACAAATTTCGGTAGTCGTGAGTAAAGGCTTTTAAATTTGTTTGTGATTTTTAACCACGCTTTTAACACTAGTTACCTGGCGTGTAAGGCTGATTCAAGTTGCATCCAAAGAATTCAACTGTGAGAGCAATGCTGTTTTCCCAAGATGTCGGATTAATGCGGACAAACACAGCCTCAAACGGGACAGGCAGGATGATCTTTGCGCCGTAGTGTCCATTTTGGACGGCTAAGAACTCCTAAAATTAAACAGAAAAAAAATATAATGAATGAGATCGCAAATTATGGGGGCGCAGGTTTCCCGGCTATCGAACTTTGTATGTCTGCTACTGGCCTACACGGTCTGGTTGTTCAAAGAGCGGATAACGTTATCCAGTGGATAAACCGCTATCCAGCGGATAAAATGTACTCTAAAAAATACATTTCATCCACTGGATAACGACTTATCTGCTGGATAAAGTTATTCACTCTTTAAACAACCGGCGCCAATTTCAAGAGCAAATTGAGTCATATATAATGGGCCAGTTATTTAAGCAGAGTCTACCTTAGGCCACGCTTAAGACAATCTGTGGACCTCCAAATCTGTTTATAAGTGGTTTATTTTAAATAGATATATAGTTAATGCAAGCCTTCTCGTCACTGTCGGCAGTAGACAATGTTTAGATATGAATGCTGGCAAAATTGAAAATGGTTTAGAACGTTGTTTTGTTAAACACCGTCTGAATTGTCTTTTGACTTGTCAATTATCTATGGCGTCGCACCACAGTATCTTTTAGACTTGATAAAAATCAATGACAGCTCGCGGTACCAGTTGAGATCACACCGGGGCATACTTCTAATGGATAATACCTATAGAACAAAAAAGACACTAGGGGATAGGGCGTTTGAAAATGTCGCGCCCAAAGTATGGAACCGACTCCCTTTGGAAATCAGACAATGCCAATCATTGAATACTTTTAAAGTTTTACTAAAGACACATCTTTTTAAAATAGCTTTTTATTAGTTCTCTTATTAACTCATATTTTAATTTTATTGTTTTTTCCGGAGATTGTAAATTATTATTGTTGTTATTATTTAGATTAGCCATTTTGTGATGCGCATTCGATCATATCTCTATAGCATGTTAGACTGCGCAATATAAGAAATAAACATTATTATTATTATTAACTGACCCAAAATGTTTCAATGCTGCTTAACTTACGGTCACGATCATTACTACGCAGATCATTCTCTCATCTGTGAAATTCGGTTTTTTGGAAGTTCTTATGGCCGCCACTTTCAAAATAAAAGCACGAGGAATTAAGCTGAATTTCGAAAATGACGAGTGTGTATATATCACCTACAACAAATTCAACAATGTTAACTTCAGTTTTTAAATTCCCTCGGGCACTACCACGCGAGCCTCATGCAGCTATTCTTAGACCAGCCAGTTTACCTTGATTTTACTTCCTTCTTTGTAAGGTGTCCAGATAACTCCATCATCGCTGTAGTACAGGTAGAAACTTTTCACGAAGTGTTCGATCATACCTTTCACACTCATTCGGCGAATTTTCACTCTGCCTAAAAAGTTGACTTCAAGGAACTGATTTTTTTCTGCCCTATAAAAACACAAAGGATGAATTACTAAATGCTACGAAGGGTCTCAGGTAATTGTTTAATTCTTCCTTCCTGAACTCTCCTATTTCTTCTTTTCTTTCTTTCTTTCTTTCTTTCTTTCTTTCTTTCTTTCTTTCTTTCTTTCTTTCTTTCTTTCTTTCTTTCTTTCTTTCTTTCTTTCATTCTTTCTTTCTTTCTTTTTTTCTTTCCTTTCTTCCTTTCTATCCTTCCTTCCTTCCTTCGCTCCCTGGTAATAGGCCTTGTGAGACTTTGAAACAGGATGAAAGTTCATAATTATAGATCTAGAGAAAGGAGGGGGAAATGCGAGTGGAAAATCATGGGAGGCTACGATTTGAAATTTTTAAGCTGTAAACAACATGAATTGATTTTGGGAAACTCATGTTAAGCTTTTCATTGGAGCTTTAGAACGTATATCGTATTGTGAAGTGAATTTGTGCTTTGTGTTTTTTTTTTTGTTGTTGTTTTTCCCTTCACATTTCCTTCTCAGCTGTTTGGAAGCTGTTAGAAATTTTGACTGGTTAATTCTATTCAACTCTACAATCCGAAAACGCATTCGTGTATTCTTAGCTTGAGTGGCAGACGTTCTGGAAGGGAGGACCGCGCGCACGTGCGAAAAACAAGCTTCTGAGGAGAGCTCTAGCGTCTGCCACGCAGATTAGTGTATTGGTCACGTGACTTACGAGAGGCCTTCGTGTGGTACCCATCCTTTGCCACCCATTCTGCCTTCATAGGGCTCTCCACCAGTAGCATAGGACGAGGCGGTGATATTCTTGATGCTTCCATCTTGCATGCCGAGGGCCTCGTCACAGGATGATTCTGTAAAAGAAAGAAATTAAATCCACTGTTCGTTTATATTTTAACTTTCGGGTGCACGTAAAAAGATAAAAATCTCTCCCCCAGCTCAGAGTTCTGGAAACGAAGAAAATGAACTCGTGCCTGAACGAGGTTGTAAATGTAAATGCTGTTTTTTTTCCCGATAGATGACATAATAAATTAATAAAAACCGCAACCGCACGTGTAAAGTTAATGATTGAGTTTACGCTTTTGATGCGCGAAATCTCTTCCAAGGATATCCAAACATAGAAATCCAAAGGATAGTATAAACTTCTCGAAATATGTAGTAAATGTAGTATTGAAGATATTGAAATGTATGTCTTGCCAAAGCTCTCTGCTTTTAACAATGATTCCACAAAATCTCGACTAATAATTATTGTAGGTAAGATGTGGTTCAAAAATCGTGGGTGTTCGGTTGTTAATTAGCTGACTGACCCAATCAGAAAACTTATGTTGTCTGCTGGCCACACCTAAATCACTGGGCCAATGACGCCCTCTTCTATATTTCAACTAGGTTAGCTGGCAGTACACTCACTACTGGGTACACTTAAAGTGATGTCCTTTTCCGTGGATAACTGATATAATTTCGCTTTTCATGTCAGTAATCTCTGATCTAATATTGTGCCATCATGAAGTGACCCTCTCGTCCCCTGGTAAGGCAGCAAAATTTCGAAGAACTGAAATAACACCAAACTTACGTTTGACATAATACTGGAACGTAGCTGTTGCTGGGCCATCGTTTGTGAATTCGCGGGAGCCTGAGGACGAGCTGCAAGTACTGATTGATCCATTGTACCTGACATTTACGTGAGTGGTGCAGTCATAGATTTTTCCATCGGTTTTTGTCTTGTGCAAGTCAAGTTTAAATGCACATCGAAGGTTAACTGTGTCCGAGAAATTGAGTCTTCCAAACTGAAAATAAATTGTGAGTATATGAAAAAAAAAAAAAAAAAGGAGAACAAGAGAACAACTACAACCAGTAAATTGGAGAAAGATTGATAAATATTTTGGAACTGAAGTAGAACTTAGGATCCAAGATTCTGGCGCATGCGCGGCAGGGATCAATTACCCGACAGGTGGAAGCAGTGTTTCTCCCGTAACAACACATGTACAGCCACCACAATTTAAAATTTCCAAATCTAAGGACTGACGTAGTCCCTATTTTATCCTAACATCGTTAATGAGTGTTGGTAGTGTAGTGACGGTAATCATGCGTGTTCCTGTTTTAAGGCCCCAACTGCACTGGGAGAAGTTTTATTTTATTTTCAAACTTGTGGCCAAAGCCTATCAATCTGCAATGCCCCCATCGAAGTGTCTTCAGTTGGTGCATGTTCTTAGTACAAATCAACGTTGCGAGACGTGAGCAAACTATGGAAACGTTAGTCAATAAATTTTAAACAAGGCGTTACGGTGTTGAGATAGACGAGGGCCAAACTATAACTTTTTTATGTGGTAATTGCAGGACTCGAGCAATGTCTAGGTAGAGTCTAATTGCCGGTTCTGGAGTTCAAATAGAGACTGAGGACGAGTTTTTAAATATTCATATGGCCTTTTAATCCATCTGCCAGTCAGTTAGGCATCGCATATTTCAAACAAACAGACAGAAATTTAGCAAATCATTCCATCACAATTGCGGCTCACCACCATCATTCCCTGATGAATTTCAGAGACGGTTGCTGGATGCCGCCGTGCCTTCACCAAACCAAACTTCATGAAAATTCGGAAAAAATGAACCACATTCTTACCTTGATAGTAACCATATCTGTGGTGTTATCCACCACCACATCAACCGAGCTTTTCACTTTATTGCAGCTGTGAAGTAACAGGACAGGTGGCAGGGGCCATTCAATGATCCCACTGACCACTTCCTCTGTGGTGAGGTCCGAGTGAGACAAACGCAGGTCGAAACTGACTTCGCCCCTGTGTCAAATAATAAAGAAAAACAAAGTCATTGTAATGTTGTTATTACCTGGTAATGCTTTGTAATCCAAACGATAGTACATTTACTTACGCAAACGTAAGCTGGATGCTTTAATGATCTGGCCTATGTCAAGAAAGAATGCCTTTATCCTCTCTTATCAATGTATATTTATGTATTTCATCTGATCTAGAAAGCCGATGTTATTCTTGACCATATTGTTAACACCCGATATTCCAGAGCCAGCTTATGAACTTTTGTTTTACAACACGTTTAGCAAGAGTGGGAACACCGATACTTTTGAGAAACATCATAATTTTGCCACGACACCTTATTTTCGATGCTTGACCAGTAGACACACAGTACAAGAAGTGGTTTGTCTACTCGAACGAAGGGTTATTTTTAATACTTTTAATACTTTTTGCTGTCCTAAGAATTTCGCTATTTCTTGCCAAAAATCAATTATTTTCTCGCAGCTATCAGATAGTGTTAATAAAAAATTGGAAAATCATCCATTCGTCAAAACAATCACCGTAAGACGTACCCAGATATCAAGTTATAACCTCCAAGTTCTGGCCAAAGTTCCACCTTCAAATCTGGTCTGCTACTTGCTGGGTTGATAGTTTTGACGGCCAGTTGCGAGGCCCACACAGACTGGTTCTTGTACTGAGCCCCCACGCTCACCCACTGCGCTCCCCCATTAGTGACATGCGCATGATTCATCACCTGGATCCCGAAATCAATCTTAATCTGAGTGCTGTTTGCAACCGAGGCTCGTGTGATGTTCCCGAAATTGAAACTTGCGATATCATTCAAGCCATCGTTTGCCGAGGATTTCAGCGTTGTTGTGTTAGCGCTGGGGCTGAGATGCTCGCTGATAAAAGTGACCTTGGCGTCAATGAGTCGCAAAATAGCGGTACCGTTGAAAGGGAGTTTGATTTTGGCTTTCAGTGGTGTAGACTCGGGGATATCCATTGTGAAGTTGAATTGGACTTTGCGACCGGTAAACTGCCATTCTGTTGATCTCTGCATACCAAATCTGAATTCTGATGCCTGCGAATAGAACATACATTTTAGCTGGAGACTAAATTAGATAAAAACAAACAAACAAAAACTGTTGAATTAACCGGAGACCAAATCAGATTCACGGATTTTTTTTTTTTGAGGAATTAAGGAAGCTGCCTATGAATCATAATTAATAGCAACGAGGGCTTTTAATAAATGCAATCATATCAGCTCCGCTTTCGGGCCACATTCGTCTCTGGCATATTTTTTCTGTTATATATTCTTTGGACAATTAACATGAGCTAGATTCCTCAACAAAAGAATTGACCAAAACTATGAAAATAAATTGCTTTATTCTTTCGTGGCTTTGTAGCTTTGTAAGAAGTAAGGCTGATATTTTGCTCTTGGTGGAATTAGCCTGCGATCGAGCACATCCTGGGAGACAGTAAGTCAGGGGGAAGGGTTTTCATGGGCGAAAGTTTACTACAAGTTAGTAAACTTTCGCCCATGAAAATCCCTTCATCTCTTCCTCCAGACTTACTACCCCCCTAGGTCTCCCAGAACGGAGAAAGACAACCAAAATCGGAAATATAAACCGGCGCCGAGTGGGAATCGAGCTCACGACAGGTTGTGATCTTATGGTGGCCGCTACGATTAACAAATTTTATGTACCGCTCAGCAGCTTTTGAAACATTTTCCGAGAACGGCCGGTGCCTTTTGTAAGAAAAACTGAGTTGTTTAGTTCATTGTTGCGTATCTGTGATCAGTCTAGCTATCTTAGTCGAAAACTTTGAACTGTGATGAAATCATTCTTCCCTGTTTCATGTACGCGGAATTGTCGCAATGAGTTTCGAACTGGAAACGGGGGAAGCGTTCGCACAGGGCTTGAGGCAGATTTTATCGAAAAGTTCCGGAAACTCTATACTGAAACTTGACCATATGCATAGCAACATGTAGCTAGGCGGTGCAAATATTGTCGTCATAGTATACTTTAAAAAAATACCCGTAGGGGCAAAATTATTCAGTCGCCAGACGAAATTCATATTCTAATATTCACTTTAACAAAATAAATAATTAACAATTTACACGGTGGTTTACTCCGTTATTCGAAAATGAAAACTGCGCTCTGTTGAATTCTGTCGTCATGCTTTCTAATAAAGAAAATTTCTATCCATTTCAGAAAATGAAGCATAAAAGAGGTTACTAAGCTTTGAATTATAATAATAACAAAAAGTAGCTCAAGTTTTTGCATCAAGTAATTTAAACATGCTTAAACAGTATTTTTTAAGTCCGACAGCCGTTCTTACTTCGATCGATAGTCTCGCTAATTCTTTTCAAGTTCACTAATTTGGTCTGGAAATGTTATATTTACCACCTTCGAAAAAGTCATCTTTGGTTTAAGTAGAAAAGCTGTTTAGGATTTGAGGAGTGACCACGCGGTAAAATGGTTTACCACTACTAGTATGAATTTTTAAGGCCGCCATAACACCGAAAATGATTCCGTCCCAAGTTTTGAAAACAAAATAATTCTACTCACCTAACTTGAAGTTTTATTCTATTATCTGTGACTAAATAAAACTTGAATAACTAGTTTTAGCTATCTCTTGAACGTTGCTAACAATTTTTCTTCTATATAAAACATATTTTTCTGCATAATTTTCTCTATTTCACCAACGCAGCCTCAAATATTTGTATTTATTGGAGCGGTTAGCGACGGATCAACTAATTTTAACCGTGTACCTCGGTGTGATAAGTTCTTACCTTGCAAACAGAAATTGCTGCGACAAGACACAGCGGAAAATACATCGCTTCTTCGGATCAAAGAGATGGAATTTTCGTTCTCTCTGCTCTGCTGCGTAAGGCAGGTGCCTTTGAACTGAACTGGAAATGGCCCAGAACTACTCAATAATTAACGACATTTACGAAATTGCCGTTATAGAAGCTATGGCGACTGACTGACATTATATGACATAATTGAGGTGGCAGCTTTTAATTCTTCTTTCCAAATGAGGGCCTATTTTAATTAAGTTTTGTTATTTATTGACTTTTAGTACTTGGCAAACAAAAAGTGGAATCGAGTCGTAGAATACTTCTTAGCCAGTTCCATGTTTCCTTTTTTATTATTACTTTATTGTTTTTCACTTTGAAAGCGGTGAGGAATGGGGTGAAGACGGTAAAGTTTGGAAGAATTACGACTTTCTTTAGGATGTTAAATAATGTATTTTTTATATTTATGGTAGCCGAATTCATGATAATGCAGTACCATTAGCTTATGGTCCGTACTACTTAACAGAACGGTTCTGCGTTGGATGTAAGCAAAGTAACTTTCTTGACCTGATCATACAGATATAACAAGCGTTCTTTTATAATTTTCATGACTGAATCGTGTTTTAATTTAGCTAGGTTGGTTTTGAAAATCACATTTAAAGTTCAATTCAGCCTGCGCCTTCTCATAACCGAAGTGTTGTAAATACATCAAAGAAAATTAAGCAAACAGTTAATTTTTTTACGCGTTGTTCTGCGATGATTGGTCAAAAACCACTTTAGAACAACAGGTTAATGTTTGCCTGCGAAAATTGGCCGGCATGTCGCTTAGCAACAATGATGTAATTTCAACATTGATATTGCATCTGCTGCTAGCTTCTGATTGGTCGAAAACAGTTAGAAGCTATCTCTGAAATTCAATAAAGATCTCGTGTCTCTACAAATTTCAGTACGGTATGCTAATTATGCGGATATTTTTGTTTGGCCAATTTTATACCTGCTATTAATCAGGCAATGTCTACATTATACCGGATACCTCTCGTGTCGGCACCAAAAACTTGTCATATAGGGCTTTCGTTCACACTGAAAACGCCGATTTCGGATCGATCGATCAAGTTTTGTACTGAAGTGATGCTGCGCTCCTTCGGTCTTGAAAATGAATCGTCACATATCTGATAGGTTTTCGTGACACTTTCTTGAGTAGTGTGAACAGAGAATCGAACCGAAACGGAAGTCAACAAAGAGCGAGGATTGGATTCTAGTGGAAAGATAGCGGAGGTTTTGGGCCGCTTCTGTTCAACCAGGCCGGAGTATTTATCACAAGAGTATAACTGAATGCTATCCAGCATAGTGTAGACATAGCCGGCTAAATCTCATTGTAGTCTACGAAGAACTATAAGTCAAATTTTGGCCCCTTCGACTTGTCGCGTGAATTCAAGGGACAAAGCCATGCGACCCGTCCCTTCGTGTAAACTCTACAAGTGAGTTGTCCAGGGACTAGTCGCAAGTGGCCAATCAGATGTAAGAACCCTGGATGCCGGAGGCGCGAGCGCAAGCTTGGACCTTGGTTTCCATGATCTCGAAAACAGTTCCCAAAAAAACGCAATTCATCTTTTTCTCAGTGAACTGTATTCCGTTCGTTCTGCTATCAAGCCGATAATGAACAAAATGCTGTTCTGTTCGTTCTGCGAGAGAATAGGTCCCAAGAGAATATGAATAGCCTATACTCCGTGTACTCCCAATTCCAGAATAGCCCCAAAAGAACGCCTCCGAAGTTTCTTTGCGTCTGTTCATACTGCTAGGTCCAAGTGTTTCACCCTTTAGAACCAAATGAATGAAATTCTCGTATACCGCTCATAATTATCACCAAGTCTCATGGCGGTTTACAATTCTATGGGGTGAGATCGGACGTTAGCATCGGTCCATATTAGATCTCACCCACCCACTCAATCCAACTGACGACTCTAACTTTTCTAAATAAATACTGTCTCTGTTTGAATTTATGAGCCCCAGTGGAATGATATTAAGAAGCGATAGAGAGCGGTCAGTTGCGCTTTTTGAAAACTAGTTTTCTTTCTTAAACAAACCCGTCTTTTTATAGTTTCAAAGTGAGAAGCATTTGAGGTCATTAGGCAAACGACTACCGGCTGACCCAATCATCAAAGTTTTGACCACAATCAACTGGTGATCCTAAAGAGTTCGGTTCGTAGTCCGGCTGGTGGTTTCGTTATAATATTTGGAAATTTAAACGACTTGCGTCAAAATAAGCAAAAAAAACATACACCGAAATATTAAGTTATAACCTCCAAGAATTGGCCAAAGTACTACCTTCAAATCTAGTCTGCTGCTGATTACTAGATTGATAGTCTTGACCGCCAGTTGCGAGGCCCAAATGCGCGAGGGTGAGTACAAGAGTTCGTCCCTTCATCCTGGTTCGGGCCCGTTTCTCGAAAGTCCCAAGGGCCGTTCCTCGAAAGTTCCGGTAACTTACCGGGCCCGATAAGTTTATGTTTAAATGCTTTGTCGCCGATTACATAGTGATTACATGCATGGTACTTGGCTATAGAATTATAAGATTTTAAAATTTAGTATTCAAAGCTAACCAAAATTGACTTCTGTTGAGAAACATTTATTACCAGACACTTATCGGGCCCGGTAAGTTACCGGGACTTTCGGGAAACGGGCCCCTGGTAACTTGATTACCGGGCCTGATAAGTATATTTTTAAATTTTTTTTTTTTTTTTTGCCGACTACACATGCAATGATTATGCAGGCATGGTACTAGGCCAATTTTTTCATAGTCGTAAGATTTTAAAATTTAGTATTCAAAGCTAACAAAAATTGACTTCTGTTAAGAAACATTTATCACCAAAGTCACTTATACGTTACCGGGACTTTCGAGAAACGGGTCCCTACTCTGCTTCCCGCCCACTTTCCAGTCTCTGTTTTCCAACCCAAGGATTTCGATGTTTGGTACCAGCCCACATCAACCATCTGACTCCATAATCATATCTATCTCGAGATCATAACCTACGACTTAGATCTCAATGAATTTATCACACCAGGAGAGTGAAATGATCAATTCTTTAATTTGCGATTCATATTTTTACTGGAAATACAAACGATCACACATCATTTGAGATTCATTGATTGGCTTTATATTCTAACAGTACAGTTAGTCATCGTCTTCTATGTCACTTAACATGTCCATGCTTTCGTCATCCAGCAAGTCCAGCTCGTCAGGTACGTCATTTAGCTTCTCAAGGCTCTCTTTTATCGTTTCATCCAGCCCAGCAAGGTACCTATCCAGATCACAACCATCGCTATCCAATTCCTGCTTAATCTTGGCCACTTGTTCTTGTTCATCATTCACTTGATTGACAGTTGGCAGCATAGCATCGTTGACAATGCAGTTTTCCCGTGCACGTCGTGCGGCTAGATGTTCTTCTTCAAATTTTGCCGCATCATCTTTCAGCCAATCTACAGCCTGTTCTTGTTCTTTCGCGCTGGCGTTTTCTTTGCCGCGCACGGCGTTCCGATCCTCGTTTGCAAAAAGACTGTGCTCCATGGCTGAAGGAAATCCCGTAGCACGCGAGCTGTCGTTGAATCTGATCGCATTTGAAGAACCTCGATGCGAATTTGTCATGTTGAAAGCTTCTTTAAGATTCCGTGGTTGGAAGCGTAACGATGAGTTTGCACGTTCATGCACGGCTTGATCATGAGGAGAAAGTGGAAGGCTACTGTTTTCTGACAGTGGACTGTGATTGACACGATGATAGCCGTAAGGGTGCATCGCGCCTGGACTATTTGCCGTCATATAAGTTAGTCTCCTCTTAGATGGTCTTGGTTGATAGACCCAGTTGGGATGCTCCGTTCTGTGCTTTTCCTTTAATTGAGAAGCTTCGTCAAAGTACGGCCGCTGTTGCTCCGTGGACAAGTCGTTCCATATTTCGCCCAGCTTGACGCTGATCTCCGCATTGTTCGCGCTCGGAAACCGTTTCGCGATCGTCGATCGATACAGCCGCGCCCAGATCATAAATGCATTCATTGGCCGCTTCACTTTGGGTGAGTTTCTCTGTTGTAGCTGCGCTTGAAGGCTGTGATACATGTGAGGCATACGGAGAAATGTTTGGCTCATTGGATCCATAGTGAAGGGTTGGAAATTCCCTGGACTTGGTGAATCCGTAGATTGCGGTGAGGAGCATTTTATGTTTTTTTCAATCGGCGATGCAGGAGATGAAAATTCCGGAGTTTTAGTTTTGCATTTTGGAGTGGAGTGATGTGTCGAATCATTCCGTTCTGTAGATTTTTTCAGAGCCTGAATGTTTTCATGCGTCGATCTTTTCTCTTCTCCTTTCGATTGCGACGCCGATCCATTCCTCTGTGAAGATTTGCTGGTAATTGAATCATTGTGTTTGTTCTTTGATGTCGTCAAGTTTGGCATTGTCTGAGAATATCAACAATTCAAATGTAACAATGTGTTTGTTTCGCAACAATGGAGCTTGCAGCTTCTAAAACAACCTGTCTTTTTAAAACCGTTAGCTATTTCCATGACAACGTGATGAAGCCGATTACGTACTCGCGCAACGAATGCTTAGCGCGCGCAATGCCAAGTTCGAAAGTGATCTCACGAGTATATATATGCGCGCGCATGATGGACAAATAAAATAATGAAAACCACACTTTCTAGTGGAGAAAATAATCATTAGAAGGTCATTTTCGATTTCGAATATCCACAGTCTGTATAGATATTATCAAGCACAAGTCAAATTACAGTGCAAAGCACTGGTAAACAAGATCAGTCGCCAGCAAGATGTGGAACCGGTTTCAAGGGTGGCTGCCGTTACGGCGTTTGCATGACTATTGTTGTTGTTGTGGTTTTTAATTTGTTTATTTACAGTTTCACAAACCGTTGCACACACGCCTTCATGAAGTACAGTCAGTAGTTTGCTGTTGAAAAATCAAGATGGCATCCAAGCGCTTTAATAGATCGAGTAAGGGTTTTTTTCCTACGAATTTAAATCGTCTTGTTTTATTCCACAAATCACCTCCCTAATGGGGCCTTTTTTAACACTTGTACCAACAACAACAACTACAACAACAACAACAAGCTTTATTTGCATGACTATAACAAATACAGTATTGCAAAAGCTATTCATAGCTAATTATTGATTCGTTAACTAATTCTTAAGATAACTTAAAATAAAATAAAATAAAATAAAGTAAATGAAGTCTTTGCTTATTTTAAACTTTTCATACAGTAGAAGTAATCATTCCGGAGAGAAGTTTATCTCTCAATTCGAAGCACGAGGAAACAAATGAAATTAATTGAGTGTTTATAAAATAGTCTGTTGAGTTCATTATATGCGATAGTAAAGTTTCTTTTTCTAATAGTCGTGTAAATGGAAGGCTAGGTTTTATCTTAGAAAAGAACATATCTCTTAAAGAAGAGTAACTTGGGCAATCTAATAAAAAATGAATTTCGTCTTCAATGGTTTTACGGTTGCAAACATTACACACCCTTTCATTACGGGGTATGTTGTCGTATCTTCCTGTTTCAATCAAAAGCTTGTGGCTGCTTATTCTTAGTACCGACAATTAGAAGGTGCTGTAAATATAAAACTGACGGACTGCAAGTACTTAAGCTCATAAAAGAGTTAGCTTCTTTCTGAACTTTTCGGTACATGTAAGTCTCTAATGATGTCATACTTTAAATGTTTTTTATGTCACAAAATAATATATATAATTTCAAGGAATCAACGAAAACAGCAGTCTCTAACTGTTTCAGAAAGCTTATCAAACTTAAGCTTAAGTGTTATATACCTTCGGATACAGTGAATGCAACTTAGAAAGGACTGTCGCGTTTGCTTTTATGTTTTCTTTTTGCATTTTAATTATTTCAAAAACTCTGATTTCTGAAGCGGGCCAGTTTCATGTCGTAAGTTCCCGCACGATGAAGTCGCGGAGTGCCCATCAGGCTCCTGTTTGGAGAAAAAAAATGCTCCTGGTGATGCTGGATCAATGCTTTACTTTTTTGCGGGTACACTTTCTAAACTTGCTTTACTACTCAATAACAACAGCTGTAGCAAATCAACGGGAAAAAAAATATTGGAATAAATTTCAGGGTTGGTGGCCAACGTCACGTGTACGATCAATCATTGAATAAGTACCCAAATTTAGCTCAAGTAGCCGCACTTTGCATAAGGTGCGGGCGACATGAAGTTCGACGGAGATTAGTCACAGACAGTCGTCGTTTGACATGGATTTATCGAAATCTGGCCTTACGGACACCAATTACGGGTCGTTTTAGCACTGGATTTGTTTATCAGAGGCTAGATGAGGGATAAGAAGGCTTCGCGAGCACGGGAAGGCGGTCAGTTGAGTACATAGGCGCTGCTTCACAATCGGCTATTGGCTATTGTGTGGTCATTTGTTGTCTCGAAAAATTTACAGTATTCACTTGGGGATTTTATTAGGATTTAGTTCTGTCATGTTAAGGCATTTTGTTCTTGGATTTATTAATTCCGCTAACTCGCCCTCAAAAGGCTAATACAATACGCGCGCGATATAAATATTTAGCTTGTTACAATTCGAAACCGACTACACATAAACGCGTGACTAGTCATTTGACGCTGTGATACGCATTTCTCGTCCAATATAGAACCCGACAGAATTCGCGTCTATGTGCGTGTGCGACCAAGGACTTTTGAAGAATCAAAAAGACAAGAAAGTGTCGGTGTTGATGTAGAGTCCGCCAGATGCGAGGTAAGAAGGAAGTTTCTAATCGAATAGCGTGATGTTTCAGGATGGCTCTTGTATCCGCTCAAATCAGTGATATCTTTTTTCAGATATTGTATTTCCGCGTTTATCTTGTTTAACCGTGATTAAACATCCGCGAGGGTGTCACCTTTTTTGGAAATGTTTGCATTGAAAATATTCTGTGTTAGAGAAACTCATTTAGTAGACACCTTTTTTTTTTTTGATCAGGCGATAAGCCGTTATGAAATCACCATTTTTTTCGATGGACTTCAAACGCGAGTACAATTGTAATATAAAGCTAAATATCAGCAACCCGGGCAGTAATTGCGAGAGGTTGATTTATGTATGTAGGTTGTTTGTCGCGACGCGTTCTTGAGTTTGTCAGATGTGTTAATATTATTTACGACTCTATACCAAATCGCTTTAAAAAACGAAGAAAAAAAATGAAACAACCTGCAAACTCGTGAACGATGTTTTTTTTCTTTCTTAGAAAAAATATGTTTTCTTACCGCAATTCTAGACTAATTTCTCGTCGCACAACATAGAACTTAGAACCGATGTTGTGTTTAGTCGAGATCGAATTTATGGACACAAACAAGTTGGGGAGGTTTTTTAATTAAGACATATTGGAACGAAAACAATAAAACAATTAACAGTTGTTTTATCAATTGTTTGAATCTTGTTTGCAAAGGTCAACAACCTAGTATTTTCTAATGTTTGTACCACATAAGTTTGCAACGTGATTGTCACGTAACAGTCGGTAGACATCTGCGGACCTTTTTCCGGATTCAACATTAATTGGCAGTTATTCATGAAGCGAAATAGAAATACAGACGTTATCCTTTATGAGTAGTTGATAATTTGCCTGAATTGACAGTAATTATTTTAGGAGTCATCAACTATGCAAAGAATGTGAGAAATTGAGGCCTTTGTTGACCACAAAATGGATTGTTTGGGAGGCGCTTCAACAGGGGGGGATAAGATATATTAGTTATGATATAGCACTGAGTAGATGAATCATGATCCAATAGTCTATGGGATCAGCTAGGCAAGAATTTACTTTATTGATATATATTATTTCTTTGCAAGAAACAAGGATAATTTTAGACCCAAAGGTTGATATTTGCTGTCTTTTTTTTTAATTCACTAGTGTGTTAAATTATGCAAAACGTTTTCGTAGACTTTGCATTCAGGCCCATCAGGTGACAGACACTCAAGAGATCAGCCGATGATTTCTGTAAAGACTGGACTTTGCAAATGTTATGTATATTTTACATTCTATACCTGATGGAGTGACAAATATTCAGAAAGTCCAGTAGCTCAGTCATAGCCTGTGAAAAAGTAAATACTACAGATGAGTCAAGATGAATGCATTTTGTTCTCAAATCCAGTATGCTAATGGCATGCCTTACTGAGTTTCTAGGTAAACTGAGCAATGTAGAAGTGCTGAAATCAGAAGTACTTATAATAATTATTATAAAGGAGCTATTGTAAAGAGCTTTTTTTTTTTGGGGGGGGGGGGGGTGAGCCATTACAAACTTAATTGGCTTTAGGTGGGAGTACACTTGAAAATTTTATACTCCAGATGGTCCAGTGGCCATTGAAATTTTGAGAGTTGGGGTAAGGAGGCGGGGTGGGAAGGGGTGGGGGTGTCTGAGATAAAATCAAATGGAATTTGGTGGGATGAAGGGGGTCAGACAAGTAAAATAATTTTGGACAAAAAGATAGATTTAGTGTTTGATATTATTGTTTCGTGCACAAAAAGCTTAAGTTATGAATGAGTCTTTTTGTACTTAAAAGTTTACAGCTTCCAGCATTGTTGAATGTAATTTTTCTAACCTAATTAAGGTTTCCCTAAATGATTCACGGGAAAGAAGATACAAGTTTGATAAGATATTTGCCCCTCAAGCAAGCAGTGGAGAGGTTTGTTACATGCAGAACTTCAAACTATAGTATTGTTTTAGTTATAAATCTGCATTTCAACTATTTCGGTAAATCTGTCTGGCATTTTACATGTCAGTATCATGTAAACCACAATTTTGTCAAATATTTATGAGAATCTATGTTCAACATATTAATAAAGGAAAGACTAAATGGTAACTTGATATTATTATCATTATCTTTTTAATCTTTTAGACTTTTTTGAAAAGTTTTTCTATAGAATTAAATACCACATTTAGAGGTTAGAAATATTATACCTAAATATGTAAATTTATGTAATTTTCTTTTTTTTAATTCAGTATATTGTATGGTGGAATGAAATTTATTTGCTGTAATTGTAAAGTGCGATAATGGACATCGTTGGAAATCGTGCTATATAAATAAAGTATTATTATTACAGTCGACTCCCGATAACTTGAACCTTCAAGGGAAATTGAAAAAGGTTCGACTTATCGCGAGTTCGAGTTATCGAGGGTAAACATATATATAGAAAATGACCTGAAAGGAAAGGAAAATTGGTTCTAGTTAGCACGAGGTTCGAGTTAGCGAGGGTTCGAGTTATCGGGAGTCGACTGTATTATTATTATTATTATTATTATTATTATTATTATTATTATTATTATTATTATTAGTCTATATTTCTGTTGTAATTAAAGAGCATGCACTCAGATTAAATCAAGATATTTTGTTATTGTGCAGTTCCAGAAAAAATCCATACCCCCCCGCCCCCCATGGAAGGTCATTGGAAATTTCTAGAGGGAGGGGGGTCCTAAAAGTCAAAATTTTAGCAGGAAATTATGAAGCTTAACTGGAATTTCCTTGGGGGATGGGGGGGAAAACCTTCCATGGGGGGAGTATGGATACTTTCTGGAACTGTACAATTTGAAGTTATATTTAATGCACAAAGAGACCATATTACTGCTTTAGTTTAATGTATGCAGCTTTCATAAGCAGCTGTGAAAAAAGGGCCTGAAAAAAATTCTGGCTGGAATGGGATTCATTAACCCTGATGATCGACATTTGTGATACCAGTGCAAAGTACTGCTCTACTGCTCTACTCAATTAGCTAATTGGGAACTGTTCATTATGTGAATTGACTTGTAATACATGTAGCACACTTTTAAGAACTATAATTTATTTTGTTTTAAGTTAATAATTATTGACGGTTACTTTCATTTATGTTTATAAATTTTCCAGGTCTATAATACTGTCGGCAGGCCATTGGTTGATGCAGTATTCTCAGGATTCAATGGAACTCTCATGGCATATGGACAGACAGGCACAGGTGAGAGCCTATCTGTGTAAATGTAATGCATAGAGGCAATAAATTATAGATGGCAAGAGTGATCCTTGCGGCAGTAAAAAGGACAGAAATAACAAAGTTGAATAAAGAAACGGAAAAAATGTGTAAGATTGCCCAATAGCTCAGTTTGGAAAACAAACCTTCTTCAGAAGTTACAAGACAAACTCACAGGACTATTATTACATAGTATATACCAGTAATAATCAAAGATTCAATAATCTCGATCCCAGGCTCTCTCTCCTTTGCCAAGTTGGTATGTCATCCGCCCCCGGACGTAAAATCTGCAGGGGATGCCAGATACGTGTCCCAAGATCCATTCACCTCCAATCTGTATTATTTCTTTCAACATTGAATGAAAAAAAGTTTTAGTTGTTTTTTCCAAACCAAAATATCAGGCAATCTTTATACCTATATTTTTGTTGTTGGATATGAGTAAATTATAACCAACTCAGCACTATGCGTCTCGTGCTCATGAAATAATTATTGTTAAATAATTAACTTAAAACATTTTACTGTAAGGGGGATAATGGGTTACATGCACCTTAATTGCTTGATCCAGCAGCTAGTTTGTTAAAAATATATTTTGTATGTTTTTTTATTCACTAGTATTATAAATAATGTCATTCTCTATATAGGAAAGACTCACACTGTGATGTCAAGTGATGGCATCTGTGTCCATGTGGTTGAAAAACTGTTTAGGAGGATCAAACTTGACAAGTACCATGACTACAAGGTATTAACATGTAAACAGTTGCCATGGCTACAACGTAAACACATAAACAGTTACCATCGATATCACACTACATTAAGGAGAACCTTTTTACAGCAAAATTATTAATTAACTTGTGAACATTAAGAATTACTGTATTTCTGGAATATTTAGACTGTTCTGCAACCGGTTTAGAGGCAAAATCAAACCACAAGAAATAACCATAAACTTCAAAACTAATTACCATTTTTGGAATACAGCTTACTTTTTTTTCATCTCATGTCTGATTGGTTTTCTTTCCAAGCAATGTGAATAAACATTCCAGAAATATTTCTTGTGTTCATGGGTTTTTTAGTTTCACTGTAATTTATGTCAATTCACTTATGAGTTGAGAC
This sequence comes from Pavona decussata, assembly GCF_977016875.1. Lineage (NCBI taxonomy): Eukaryota > Metazoa > Cnidaria > Anthozoa > Scleractinia > Agariciidae > Pavona > Pavona decussata. The sequence continues at coordinate 2,048,141 of NW_028145572.1, forward strand.
AGCTAGTCAGCTATATACAGTGTATATAGAGAGAGTAGTTTAACATCTCAAATCCTCGTGTTTGAGAAAACAGCTTCAAAGATATCCAGTGATTCAAGAGTTAATTTCTGAAAATATTTTTTTCTAGGTCCATATGTCCTATCTCCAGATCTATCAAGAGAAAATATATGACTTGCTAAATCCTAACTCCAAAGTTGACTTAGTATTGCGAGAAGATCCCAACAAAGGTATTAGAGTGCAGCTTAATCAGCTAATTACAATTATAGTGTAAAACGTTTTTAGTGTTACTCGTTGAGGTAGCATCTTTTAAAGACCCTTTGGTTTTTTAATACTTAAAGCTACTTAACACCAAAGGATTAAAATCCTTCTTTAAATTATATTTAGAAATGCGTGTGTATGCACTTCTTGTAGATGGGACCCTGAAAAAACTTCTAAAATTTGTTTTAGATCAGTCCTAAAAATGGCATATCATATTTAACAATTAGATTATGAGCTCAAGATATCACGCATAGAAAGCGAGAGCAAATGATCTAATTGTTTTCATATAAATCTACTAGTCGTTCAAACTTAACAAGTAAATTATCCAAATCCTCCTCACGGACACTTTGAAAACGCGAAGAAGCGGGCTGAATTTTGTTGACAACCGCTACTCACTATCTATCACAGAATAGATAGCGGGTAGCGTAGCCAATCAGAGAACGGCATTTGTTATAGAACGCTAGTAGATTTATACTAAGGCTGTTAGAGATAAGTTAAAGTTGAGTACCTGGTGGGTGCCACTTTATTAAGACCTGTGGTTCAATTTGTGGTAATTAAAGGGTCCATACAGATGAGTACCTACTTACAGATGAGCATCTGTTGACTTGCAACTGCTAGAGATGTGTTCCTTATTAGCTAGCCAAGTGGCAACTTCTCTTCAGATAACAAATGCAGGCTTTATCCCAGAAATTGGCCTCTGGCGGTCCAGTACAAACATATAGTCTACATACAAAAACCATTGATATCCCAAACATACGAAGTATATCGTAAAATATGAAGCTTTCCGTAAGTTGCTTTCATTGTACATTAACCTTGCAGCGTAGTGTTTTCAGGTGTGACACAGAACGATGTCAAATATAACCATCCACGCATAAGGAATTCAGTTGTCAAAACATTTTGGTAACCGCAAAGAACATAGCATTCCTTGATAAAACTTCCGTGCCACCATTTTAATTTCGACTAGAGACCGATCTGGGTACTAGATTACGCCACTATTTGCGCTGGTAATCCCGTCCCATCATGCCGTAGCCGTCGCCGTAGCCTGCCTCTCGGACGCTCTTTTGGTTCGTCACGCAATCTTTCCTCCTCAACGAAAGATTGCGTGACGAGCCAAAAGAGCATCTGCGAGGGAGGCTTGTAATGCCGCACTCTAGAAAAATCCCTGAAACGAGACTTAAAGTGATTTCCATTTGCAGGAGCTGGCCAGCCAATATCGTCAGTGAGTACTTAATAGAGTAGGTCATTTTAGAGGCACTGTTGTACAAAAGAAGTTTTCACACTTGAACATTTCGAAAATGGCACCCATTATTCTAAAAAAAAATTGAAGACAAGACCTTCAAATTCGTGCATTCCTTTTGCGAACTGCCTAGTCTGACCGGCCAGTAATCTCGTACCCAGATCTCCCACGGTCTCCACATTCCCGAACCGACTGAGATCTGGGTACGAGATTAGCCGGCCAGTTCTGACAAATGGAAAGCGTCCTTAGATACACGCACTTGGAGACGATCACGTGTCCATTTTAGCCCTGCAGACCCAGACACTTAATCACGGTCAAACGTAAAAATCCAAAAAATAGGAAAAGCACATTAAAGATAAAGTTTTCACTTAGAGAGCTAAAAGATAAGACGTTTCTTTGCGAGTCCCTGAGTTTACTAACTCATTTTAAGATTTACAGAAAAAAATTATCAAGTTATTTGGAGACTTTTCGGCACTGCCGTGTGTCTTTCCCGGTAACCTAATTCACCTTATGCTTCCTGAAACTTTTTTTAGTATATCGTAAAATGATTAAGTAAACTCACAGACTGACAAAAAAATTATAAGCTTTGAGAACCTTACCTTTAAAGCGGATGTTTCTTACTAGATTTTTTACGTTTGATCGAGGTTAACCCAGATACGCTCGTGTCAGGTAAAGTCAATGAACTGATGAAGGTATCAATGTTTCTTGTGTTCTAGGCGTGTACGTAGAGAACCTTTCAATCTTTGTTGTACGTGATACTGCAGAAGTTCTTGCCTTGCTAAAATTAGGCAAGAAGAAGCTCATCATTGGTGAAACTCGGATGAACCGCTTTTCTAGCAGGTATTACTGTGGGTCCCATATGCTATATGGGAGTACTAGTACTGTGTGGGGAATGATTACAAGATTTGAAATTTCGAACTTTTTGGACGTTATCTTCGCCTTCATAATTGCAAAAAAAACTCTTACGATTTACTGCGATTTACTGACTCTAGGGTGTTTTTCCAGCAATAACGATGGTTTTAGCTTGAATCGTATACTAAAATCGGGAAATCATAGTACTAAAACCACGAATCGGGAAAAGTACAAAAACCACGTATGCTAAATACGTTCCCAGGATGCCCTTTCTTGTTGCGTCAACAATGAATACTAAAACGGCGGAGGCCAGGCGTGGTCTTGTGTCCGGCCCCTCCTGCAAGGAGACGCGCGAAGAGTGAGAGGTAATTTTCGCGCACTCGCGTGTTTTACGTTCCTTATTATCCCAAAGAGAATATGGGATTACTCGTAGTCTAGGCTTACCTTGTAGAATAACTAACGCATTGGTTTGATTTAACTTCAGATCTCACTCAGTGTGTCAGCTAACTGTGGAAAGAACACGCTCCAAGGGTGGCAAGAAAGAAGCTGCTGCAACAGGTGAAGGTCGGTTATAATGGCATATCTCGAAAGTAATCAATCGTGGGGTTTGTTGGTGGATGTGCAGCGAGGAAATTTAAACAAGATACTTTTAATGTCGTATTTTGTCTTCCCAGATGGCTTCATGCTAATAATGTTTTTTCAGAATTAATATACGCACTAAGTAACCGTTGTTTGCATCCTGAAACAACATTTTTCTTCCTTTGCATCAATGTCCTTAAAAGTTCTTATTTTTTAAAAGGTGGTTAAAGTTTGTTATCCCAATTAATTAAATCCGAATAACTAAAGGAAGGCCAATAGAGAGTTTAGCTTGATTTGTCATTTTAAAAGTGACTATCGGCCCTAATACTGCAGTTGCTTTTGAATCGGATGATACAGTGCGTTGGGCAGGACTAACTACATTGTTAGTGTATATGCTTGCACTGTAAAGCTGGTTCACCTTCACAACGTCATGGTACCTTGCGAGCTGACCTGGACTGTTTTGATTGGCTAAAAGTGGTTGGACTGAACAGCTACAAGTTCTTTTTTTAAAGAGATTTGAACCATAGATCTTTATTGTTATCTCTTTGCATCTTCGATCCCATCTACAGGTCTCTCCAGTGCCAGTGAAAGTAGTCTCCTGTCGTCTGGTTCGCCTCCTACTCTTTCTCCGTCACACAGTTTGTTGTCACGCAAGCCAGCAAGATCCACAAGTAGTTTAGACCGCCTTCGTGAGGAGAACAAAACAAAAGATGTGTCTCCAAAACTCGGTTCAACCAGACCAAAAAACTTTGTTCCCCGCAAGACCTCCACTCCAGCACGATCCGACACGCATCGACACAGTGTGCATTTGTTGTCACTTCCGGAAATCTCAGTAGTTCCGCCCGCTGCACGGCCAAAGCGCTGGTCAATAGGTGAGATGACGCGCGGATTCACGGAGTCGGGAGTGTCCATACCGAACTCACCAAGCGGTTCAGAAGGGAGTGACCTGCAGGTCTCCATGGACTCCTTATTGGGGAGTGGCACAGAAAGCGAAGGCTGGGTAAGAGGACAGTTTTTGTATCAGCACTCGTTACTGTTGCATGCATCTGTTTCATTGCGCACTTTTTTGTTCTTTTACAGAGTGGTCCTGGGAGTCCTGATATTCTGCAGTTTGAGGTGATGTGAGCTTTGTCATCTTTCCTAGCACAAACGCAAATTAGTTCAGTGTATTATCGCGTTCGAAGTTTTGTTCAGTTTCTTACGCGTTGGAAATACCTTAAGCCTAGTTTTCACCAGCGACACAAGCACAGGCGCAAGCACAAGCATAAGAAAAGGAAAAAATTTGGATCCTTGCGCTTGGTCTTGTGCTTATGTTTACATCGAGGCCATTTTTCACGGTGAAGTAAGCACTCTTATGCTTGCGCTTGTGCTTGCGTCGCTTTAAGATTACTCTTTTAATTCAGTGATTTTCCTCCCTGAAGATCTAGTAGCTCAAGCTTTTTTGCAACGAGGCTTCGGTTTTGAGAGAGTAACGCGATATCAGTGAATGGTGTGGGTAAAAAAAAAACATCCTCGGCAAGTTTACTACGATCCGTCGTAGTTTGACGATCGTCATGGCATAGGAGTGGTTACTAGAAGAATCCCATTTAAATTCCACTCTCATCTTTTTCTTGAACCCAGGATGATGAGGACGACGAATCATTCTTGGAAGACATTAGGATTCGTGAAGATATACTGATCACTGGGAGACTTAACATGTAAGTCATTCCTACACGAACATTAACTGTCAGTAGGGGAGGCGACGGAAGATTCCAGCTTATTAATTATTCTTTTAGCCTGTTTTCAACTTTCCTTAAAAATCTACGGGCTTCTCATTCTTTTTACTGGTGTTTGTTTTATTCTTAAACAGCTGTGACCTTGCCGGAAGTGAGCGAATAAAGAAAGCTGGAGTTGAAGGGGAGAGACTTTCAGAATTACAACACGTCAATCTATCCCTCTTAGAACTAGGGTAGGTAAAGGCGGATGGTGCATGAACACACCCATGTTTTGCTATTAATTCCTTTAGGTATTTTAGTGATCTCATCATAGCTTTCTTTTGCTCCACAGTAACACCATCCACGCTTTGTCTGAAGGCAAGAGAACTCACATACCGTACAGAAACTCCTCTCTGACTCGACTCTTACAAGACAGCCTCGGTGGAAACTGCAAAACAAGTTTTGTGGTAAGAAATGTTCTCGTCAGTTCTGGCGGAATCCCGCGCCCCACTTTCTTCCCAGACCCTTCTCTTTGTTTTTCTCTGGGAAGATGGAAAATCGGCAACGTAATTTTTACAGGCGCAGTGTCATGGGAATTAACCCGTTCTCGGTGAAAATTTTGCTAAAATTATATTTAAGTGACTAAATCATACACGAATTGGCCACAGCCGTCATAAGTTACATGTAGTAAGACTAAATTTTGTGTCACACGTAAGGAAAGAACTTGCTTTGGTTTGGATAAAAAATCACAGGAGTAGCGGCACCGGTAAATTTGCACCTCCCCCCCCCCCCCCCCCCCCAGCATGCTTAGCAAAGTCTGAAGTACAGCTTTTGAAAGAGTACCCATGTTCAGCGGTGTTGCTACCCGTCCAAATGTTGTGGCACTACCCGTCAGGTCATCAGCTGTTTTGTTAAATGTGACTCCTGCATCCGCCCAGTACATAGATGAACTATGTCAACCCGACGTTTTTAAGTTTCTATCCATTTTCATCGTAGCCATCTTCAGCAGAAGGCATGTAGGTTGGAATAGTGTCCTTTAAACTAGAGTAGCAGCTATTTTAAAGAAAATTTGGTCCATTCCACTTGCCTACCATTGATGGTTAAGTCAAAAGGGTTGGCTAAAAAGCGGATAAGGCAAGGTGATGACTATAAGATGTATTTGTGAGTGCCCATGCAATTCTCTCAATTCTGTCTACTCGATGCTGTGTCTCACGACTAACTTAATAACTGTTTTCTAATTGAACAGATGTGTGTCTCGCCGTTGCTAAGAGACTTAAACGAAACTCGATGCACGCTGGACTTTGGTCAACGGGCGCTTAAAATCACCACAACAGCACACGTCAACGTGGAAGTAAGTTGAGAAAATTTGTACCCAATGTTGTATGGGTCACCATTTTTCTTCAAGTACAAGTTTTATTCTAGAGTGCGGCATCGTGTAGCTATTACCCGAAGAAGTGAGAAAGGCCTTTGCGAACATGGTTATATATAATATAACGATTTTGAAATTGTTTTGCACAACGGATCTGAAAACGCTATACTTCAAATTTAATCTTAAATCTCACTAGCAAAGCAGCTTAATCAAGTTTCCGACCATATCTCAAAGATTCAGTACTTTTACACACCACGAATTTCTACAGTATGTTCTTTATTAGAAGCTAAAGTATCTCGGGTCCCTTTTCGTGAAAAAAAAAGCCCCTCTGAAATCTCCGCAGCGGGCCTGTTGGGCTGCCAAAATAAACTCTGCGGTGATACGTCGATAAAACTTTATCCCGAGACTTTCTGAGTGTCGATAGTACCTTTTTGCAGTGCGCAGTTGTTTCTTAAACAACAAGCGTGGCCAATAGACCATTTCTGAGTTGCTGTTAAGCTCATTTTGAAAGCGAGGCTAAGTGCCAAAGCTTTTCATACGAAAATTTAGTGTAGTTTACCCTGTGAGGTTTAGTGAGGTTTACCCTGCTAGCAGAGGCCCTTCGATCTTCCTAGAAGATCGAAGGGCCTCTGCTCGCTGGGTAAGTGAGGTTCAAAGCAACTCGGAAAGTGCCTATTAATTAATCGTTTTGATAGCTCTCCCATGTTTTCGTCGCTCACACCAAAGCGTTAAAGAGGGAGACAGTTAGCACTTCGGCCTAACCCGTTTTAGAATATTACCGGTATGTTTATGATCACCCACGTGGCCATATTTATACTTGGAATAAAAGTGACCCGCCGAGTAAAATAATAACCCTCAGCGTGAAGCTCTCTTTTAACAATAAGTGCTCAAGTGTAAGATCGCGTTGCTTAGGCGAATTTTTTTATTTCCAATTATTGCCATTTTGTTACTGATTATTTTGGCCACGCCGTTTACACGAGGTTGTATTGACTAGCCTTTTCTGTAAAAGGTTTTTTTTTTTATCGATCCTTCTTGCCATAACATCTGGGACTTTTCTGACGACATTCAAGAATATGCTTGGAAATATACAGTGAGGATTAGGATATACTGTCTAGAACCGTAGGGTTTGTTTTGTATTTAAATCCAGCCTACCACGTGTAGTTTTCGAGAGCGTATGAGAAAAAGAAATGGAGTGAAAAAAATGAATGTTTAAGATTGTATTGTAATTCGCTGTCTCGAAATCTTTCGGAATATTTTATAGTTTTTTAAATTTATGTTAGATCCGGCATCCACTCTTTGTTTAATGCATGTTTTATCCAGAATATCATTACTTAGAGTGAAATTTTCTGATTTGCAAGTATAATTTGGTCTCATTCTGTGGTTATTCATTTCTAATTCCTATTAATGTCAATTCGGGGCAAAGAACCATTATCTAGCGTACTTACCATGACAAACATCCTGCCATATTCCCGCATTTGCAAACGGCCGCCGTTTCTCTGTTGCTGGTTGGTCATACGTCAAATTCTGGGTCCCTCGTAGTCTAATATATCGTGAATTTTATTTTCAAGTTCACTAGAATAAAGCAGACGCCGTGATACTAACTTTTCCTCGTGTGTTGACAGGTTGATTACGTGAAGCTGTCGGAAGATTTAAGAAAGAAGATTGAAGTACAAGGTTTGAACGATACGTTTAATATTATTTATTTTATTTTCATCTTTGTCTTTGTAAGTTCACAGTTCAAAGTGTTACTAAAAAGTCTCCCTTTATACACGAAGGGATGACCTTACTTTAATCTAGTTATAGCTTAGTTTGCTTTATCTCTGGGAACATTTCCTTGTTAGTTTATTTTCGAGCGTGGCCCGCTTTTGTATGATGTTTGTATATTGTACAGTCTCGAATCGAACCGTTCAAAAGCCCTTGTCGGGTACAGTGATCCTTTCTTAAATTTGTAAATAATTGTTTACGTTAAACGCATAGAAGTAATAATATTTATCTTGGTCTGTGAACTGGCTGAACTGGTCGGCTTTCAAATCCGTAAACGCAGTGTTTGTGAAGTTTACAGTAATTTTCTTCAATTCCTTAATAATTTGCTGATGCGACGAAAACCACACGAACGCATCATTTTCATTTAAACTTGTTAATGTTTATATTGTTCCCACTTTGCATGGTCATTTCGCGCGGCTTTAAAGTTTTGATTTAATTCCCTTCCGAGTTTTCTCGTCGGTAATTTTTTTTCCCGATATTTTCATCCAAGGTTTGGTTAGGATGTGTATGAATGTTGCTCAACTGGAATTCTGTGCGCGACAGAAGCGTAACAAAGTTATTTGGCAATATCATCACATATCAGGGTTCAAATTTGTGGTTTTTCTCCGTACATGGAACCCTGCAAGTCAACATGCAAACTTCGATAATTTTAATAGCAGCTATACGCACATCGATTGGGCACTTCCATTCAACTTATGGAAATTAGCATACAGGTATTCCTCCATTTTCGGCAGGTTTAATTACCATTTACATCGTCGACGTCTTATTAAAGTTTATTTTTATTCCTTTTACTTAGCCTTATGTCATTAAATTTTTTTGGCCTTTTTCTTATTTCTCAACTGAGCTTTCGACACTTTATTTTAACTGTTTATACGAAGAGGCGTTTGCAGCAGTCTTCCCCTCAAGTTTCCTTTTCAATATTTACTTTGTGTCCAAATCTCTGTATATGTAGTACGCTTTTTAATGTCAGTCGGAAGAATTCCGTTGTTTATCAGAACAATATCGCTTTGAAGTTGTCCTCAATTATCAGTTAGGCGCGCGAGAGAAAATAATTGTTCTTCGATCTCGAGGAGGATCTGAAGGATGTGTTTTTTGTTCAAGTGTATGTGTTTGAAAAATAAGTTTCGGAAAACGCAACTGTCAATTCTTTCTTGTGTGATATGATTTCAGACCACTTCAAACCAAACCTACATTGTAGATCACAGGAAACGAAAACTGTTAGTGTATTGCAGGCTAAATTCAGTTTAGAGCTGTCTTCTTCAAACGAGAGAAAATAACGATTAGTGAGATTTGAGTGATTAATGTCGAAATCTTTGCTGGGGAGGCCAACGTTTCCTTTCGGTGGATATCTGTTCGAAAGACAATATTTAGCTTTGTTTGTGCGGTGTCAAAAATACTAAAAGCAATCTTATTCCGCGACATTAAGACCTGCAGTACGTCATAAACAGCGCTTTCTGTCAAGTTAATTACAAACTCAACGCCGTATTCATCAAATTTTCAGCAATCGGATTATAGAAAGGCTGGCAGTATTTTCGTAATTGCACCCACACACAACTAGCCGCTCTCAACTGCTCCGTGTCTCTGGCGCTGTTTACCTCGTGTTCCGTATGCAATACACCTGGCGTCAATCGAGGCTTCTGATTGGTGGATTGTTCACAAGGCGCTTTCTCATTGGTCGGCGTGTTGTATTGGTTTTGGTGAAGCAGGTGGCTGGATAAGCGGTTGATCCTTTGAAGATAAACAATGAGGTCATTTTTCAGCTATATCAGACTTCTGGTTACGAGCGAGCAAAATTGATATACAATTGCGAGAGCCAATAAGGCTTCAGCGAGGACATTTGTCAACAAAACACCACGATTCTTCGTGGCTTCATAACACCTTTCGGGAAATCTTACTGTAGAATTTTATGCATCAGTGACCAGTACTAACCAAGTTGTTCATGGGTTAATATTTTGGAAATCTTGATACTTTCGCTGTCTTAGCTCTCGCGCCAGTGAATCATAAATCGGAGGCGATTTGACATATTGCAGTGCCGGAGTTTCTTCGCGGACGACTTGCTGTGAATCCATGAAAGTAAACGTAATTTGAGCCATAGTCATCGCTTGCTTGGAAAGTTACCCTTCTTCGGCTCCTCGCTTATTCCGGCAACCTTCGTTCACCGAAGCGGCCGACCGGAAAATGAATTTAATCGAAAAATTGCTCAGAAAATCCCCACGAAATGGAGGTATGGACGGACTTCTACGGAGAGATCGCCGTGAATATTTAATTTAACCAGCTAACATGTGTTTATAGTTCCCGACATCTGTTAGTATTTTCTCAAAAATCTTCGCTCATCTTGCCCGCTGTGTTTTATTCTCGTTTCAGAGTTGGAAATCAAGGCGCAGAAGGAGAATTTTGAGAAGCAAAGTTACGCCATCAAGTCGGACACTGACCTGAAACTTGCTGAAATACAAGCTCTTCTAGAAGCCGAGCGAGATCGTCACAGGATCGAGGTATTAAACTGTCATGTTTTAGCAATCTTGGCCTTGGAAACGCGCGGGAAATATTGCAGATGAGAGGAAGTATTGCGCGTTTTGTTTACTTGAGCAAAAGAAAAAAAATCAATTTATAAAAAAACGGAAGAAGTGGCAACAAAGGTATGGTAAACATAGTTTCAATTATTTCTATCAAACGACGGAATCAGGACCGACTGCTAATGCTCTCACCTTTTTAACAACGTTGCAGCCGGGGTTGTATTAATGAAGTTTTTCTTTCCTTTTTTTCCTTTCTTTCAGAAACTTAAAATGTGCCAATTTGGCGCCTTAGATCACATTTTACTGCGAAAAAGCACTTAGCAACTATTGGAAGTTTTCAAACTAAGATTCGCTTAAGCGGATATGAATTTTAATTTCCACTACAACATGTTTAACGTAATTTTGTAATTTTTTAGTTGCGAGAATGATAAGAAAAAAGGATTATCGCATAAAATTTGCGTCTAATATGCCTGTTGTTTCATTTTACGCAAGCGCTTTATGATCTCTCACTGATACGTTTTATGTTGTGAGCGAACAAAATTTTATTCGGCATTTCGTGAGGAAATCAGTAAGCAAATGACAGCTAAGTCGAGTGCAGAGTAAAACATTTTCCCGAAAAAACACAGCTCACAAAAGGTGAGGATCCCTCAGGGCTACGGCAAAACTGAACGGTTGTGATTTTAACGGAGTTCAATAAGAGCTGCACTTTGTTTATTCTAGTTGCATCAAAAAAGGCAAAATCAAGCTAAAATTGAATATACGTATCTTTTAAGCCTGGTTTTCATTAGCGACGAAAGCACAGGCGCAAGCATAAGAGCTTTATGTCAAGTGAAAATGAACGCGACACAAGCGCAAGCACAAGAAAAGAGAAAAAAATGATCCTTGTGCTTTTGCTTGCGCTTGTTCTTATGCTTGTGTGGAGGCTGTTTTGATGGTGAAATAAGCATTGTTATACTTGCGCTTGTGCTTGCGTCGCTAGTGAAAACCAAGCTCTACTGCCACAAAATCAGACTTTGGTCATTTACGGAGAGCTGCTAAGAAATAATTTCTGTACCGCAATGTGTCACGCACTCGATGGACGGCCAGGAAACTTGCCTCTTTCAAAGATTCGGTTCTTTTATTCTGTTCGTTCTCAGTTACACTAAAGCCCACTCTCTCAGAGACAAACCTGTTCTCTATCCTTCGCTAGTGAAGTTGTGGTTTTTGTCGCTGTTGAGAAAACACCGCAATATCTAGAGTTTATACTGTGAACGTATCCATTTTACATCTGTTACTGCACTAATTCCACTACGCTATAAGTTTGTATTTTTCGGTAGTATGATGAATTTCCTCCTAGGTCATATTCAGATTTCTGGGTTTTTAACCCTCAATTAGCTCGCTTCAACTAAAAAAATGATAATAATATTAAAAGCGCTTAACAGCGTGGTGTGTTAGTTATATTGTTAGCAATATCACTTTTGGACTGACTAAAATAAGAAACTAATTAAAATTATAATGCAACTGATAGCGAAACAGTGACAACACTTTCACTCCCAGAAGCTCTTAAAATCAAGATTATTAAAAAAATCAACTTTAATTTCGTAAAACAATGAAAAAAAAAAAAAAAGCACCCCCAGAAAAGTGCTTCTTTTAAATGGCGTTCGTTTCAGTAAGAAGATAGCAGTATAGTTGTATTAGTTCTCTCTCAAAAGTTCCCCAGCAAAGCACTACTCAGTTGCTTTCATTTGAATGGTCACACTTAAGGATTTCATCCACAGACTCAAACATTAGAGCCACCTAGGTACAACATAGAATAAACAGCACCACGGGAAAGTACTACTTAATAACTTTTATTTGAACGGTCACACTTAAGGATTTCACTCACAGACTCAAAGTTAGAACCACCTTGTACAACATATAATAAACAGCACCACAGGAAAGTACTACTTAGTAGCTTTCATTTGAACGGTCACACTTAAGGATTTCTTCTACAGACTCAAAGTTAGAACCACCTTGTACAGCTTGTACTACTCAGTAGCTTTCATTTGTATGGTCAGACTATGGACTAAAAATTTAGAACCATGTTACAGTAGCTACTTGAGTCAAAGTTCCGCTTTGTCAGTTAAAATGTGGAAATTTTTACTGGTATTGTCATCTCACTCAAGCGAGGAAGCTTAATTCTATAAATCTTTTGGATTCGATTTTGGCTTTCTTGTCGTTTAATTTGTAATTTAAATTTGTGTAGTGAATAAACATTGTGTCTACTTTCCTACAAGACCAAAAAAGGATTATTTGTAACCTAAAACTTTTATTCTAATTTTGGTCAGAGATAACCAGTGTGTACGTGGCAAGTTGTAAGACGGATTTTTATTTGCTTCGTGAATCGTCTCGTTAATAAGCAATTTGCTGTGTGTTTCTTTAGATTCAAAACCTTCACAAGGAGAAAGAGAACCTAGCGAAGACGCTCTTCGACGAAAGAAGTCAGAGACATGCTCTTGAAGGAATGCAAAATGCTTCCCTAGAGGCTGCCGTACTTATAGAACGACAGCGAGTCTTAAGCAACGAGGGAAGAGAAAGACGGCGCCTGCAGAACGCGCTAGATGAAGAAAAAAGACGGTCATGGGCGATAGAACAGCGAGTGAAAGAAGAATACGAGAGAGCGCTTGCGGATGAGAAAAGACGTTCGCGAGTTTTAAAGCAACTGGAGCAAGAAAGACTTGAGAAAACACTCGAAGAAGAGAAGCAAAGAATCAGTCAGTTAGAAGAACGTTTGGTTAAGTCTCCGAGTCACGAACGGCACACGCAGACTGCAACGATGTTCGACGAGGCGGAGTTTCCTCGCATGCCTCCAGGCACAAACCAGACGGAGACGCTGTATAATGTACTACTAGCTGAGATAATGTCACTGCAGCTGCTTTATCAAATGCAGGATCTGTCTCAGGCATGCAGCGCTGATGATCCTCAGTCACGTGACAGCGGCTGCACAGAGTACGAGGATGACGTCATTCGCTCTGTCAGCTCGAGTGTTTTAGAAAAAGGAGGATTGTTGTTGAACAATTTACGAGGCAGACAGCGAGGTGACAGCCGGTTTTCATTAACTAGTACCGATTCCTTACGAGAGTTATATCTTCTTCAGTTTCCTCCATCGCCGAAGCTCTCTCGCGAATCACGAAAACCCGGTTCGGTTCCGATCATTCCGTTAATGAGCTCCTTCCCAGAGCTGCAGTCCGATTCAAAGAAGAGTTTTGCGTCAACGGACTCTATAGAGCCAGGAGAACACGACGGGACGTCCAGCTCAAGTATGGATTCTTTCCTTGAGGTCGAGCCTCTGAGCCCGCAGAACCGCAATCGACCAAGCGACAGCGGCTGCAGTAGTCAGTATAGCGACTCAGACCACTTCCCTCTGGAGGATAAACGCAGCCAGCCAATTGATATCACGGGTCGGAGTCGAGCCAACAGTTACCCTGCCAAGAGGTGTGACAGCAACGCATGCGTACCACTAGCGGAGGAAGAGGATGAGGATCTGGAGTTTTTTAGTGATTGCGCTGAGCCTGATGAGATTCAATCGGTGAAGAATAAAGTCGTGCACTTGGAAAATGACTTGTGTCGTTTAAAAACTGAGCTGGACTCAGAGACGGTCAACTTCTTCTCAGAGGTGTTTGGCGTCGAGGTGCCTTTCCTTCGGGAAGGAGGTTTGTTTGGTTTATTAGTTTCGGCAGTAAAATTAGGGGGTTAACCTCTTATTTTTCAGGTATAATTGAGCTTCAATTAATTTGAAATTGGAAAAAAGCCATATATTATGTATTTTAAAGCTTTTTAGAATTATTGTTCCTCATTTGTCTCTGAAAAATGCATGCGGTTTACCCCCAATTTTTTTTTGGTTTTCAATCACCCTGCTAAGATCTCTTTTTCCCACACAGCCATAAACGGCACAAAATTTCCTCTGTATTAGGAGACACGGTCCGGGTTGGTTTAAACGCAAGCACAACGACAGAGAGTTTTAGCATCATGTTTACGACTGAAACAACCACTTGAATATGATTTTCTTAACGATTTTCCACGTTTACCCACAATTGTTTTCGGTTTCAACGCAAGAAGAACTAGCATTTTAGCATAAAGTGAGTTGAAGTGGTGCTTACGAAGTTAACGTGTTAACCGGCATACGGCAAACGCTGGGCATTCATAATCGGTCCCTTGTGTAAACCAGTGTGTAAACATAAACACAAGCTCCAGTTCCTTATTCTGCTACCACGTATGCTTGCATGTTTGCGTCGAGGTTTTGAAGGGGCTAAACCACAAAGTACATAGGATAAAGGAGCCTTTAGTTTTGTAGACAAAAGCTAGGCGCCGGTTGTTCATATTCTTTTCCTTTGTTTTTTCTTCAGAGTTGTCACGTGTAATGAGACGTTTATTTGAAGGTGTCAAAGAAAAACTACTTTATAGAATATGCGCAAACGCCGGTGAGTAGTTTTTTTAAGTGATTTTCGTTAAACAATGACGAACGTATTATAAATCAAAATTAATCGGAACTCGAAGCAAAATCAGACACCCCGTAGAATCAGTGCCACGCACAGGAAAATGTGTTCAACGCAACTTATGATTGGAGGGGAAAGGGAATTTCAAGTGTATTAGATAGTCAATGGAGATATTTAACAATTATTCCACGAGCGCGCGTTGGATATGAGATGATAGATAGCCAACGAGGCGCGTAGCGCCGAGTTGGCTATAATCATCTCATATCCAACAAGCGTAAGTGGAATAATTGTTTTATTAAAAACAATAAAGAAATATTGCTGGATCTAACTGATTTTGCTGTGAGAGAAGAACCAGCAGACAATTTAATGGCCGCCATTTCTTGGCCATGGTATAATGGCTCATATACCATGGCCGCTCAGCCAATCAAATCCCTCGAATTGCATTATACAATGATCCAGTTTTTAATAATAATTTTTATTCAGGAACAAAACATTACATACAAAGGCATGCACTGAAACAGAGTTGTACACCCCTGCTCTTTCCGAAAAGTCCTCTAAATTGCGTTAACACTAGGCTTAATGTTTCTATGACATTTCAGACCAGGGCAAACATACAGAAGACGATGGACAAGAGTTAGACCTCACCCCTCCCCTGCTGGAGGAAGCTGTGAACCTGTTACTTGTTAACAAGACCGTGATGAGCTGCATACTTGTTTTACAAAACAGACGAGATACTGGGAAGGTTCAACAATCAACACGGACCGAGTTGCCTACAGTCATTCATGTGCCATTGAAGGTAGGCTCCTCGTCGTGTTTCTAGTTTTCCATGGTCTGTTGGTTTGAATGAACTGGGGCCCAGTTGTTCAAATCCGGATTAAGCTAATCGTGGGTTAATGTGAACTTTGATTCGAGTTTAATTACTAATCGATGAAGATTCCTCCACGCGGTTTTTGCCTCTCAATTTTGAGAGATGAGATGAAAACCTCGGTTAACTTTTAATATTGGATTAACGTTAATCGGCTCAGTTTCGACTGAACAATCAGACCCTGGGTGAAAAACGTACACGAGGTCTAGACATCACGATTTATGCTCCTAGACTTACATTCCACTCTGCTCTGGTTTGACCTAAAAATTGATAATAATTCATCTGTGTGTAACCTGTCGTCTAGTTCTTTTGCTTTCTTTTGAGACCAACTAGAGGCGGTACATCTTGTTGTCCAGTCAGTCTTACGATGATATACTTTTCGGACGTTTCTCAGGCTTCACGAGTTTTTGTTTCCCTTTCTTTATCGACATAACTAGCCAGCTGGTAATCTGTGGGCACTCGCATGCTGCCTTAAGTTACATGGACGTTGAGCTTTTTGTGTGAAAAATTAAAATTGCAATGGGGATGATGATGATGGTGGTGGTGATGATGATGATGATGACGACAACGATAAATTAAAATAAAGTTCCGACAAGTATAGGGTAGGTAACCGATATGTGCTTCAACGAACGCCGATTTGGCCCCAGTAAATTAAAGTGGTGACAACGAAATTCAATGAAACGTATTTTTTCTTTTGTTATTTCTCTATACATAGGTTGACCAGGAAACACAAACAGACCGCGAGCCAATCCGATCACTGAGGAGACGAATTAGGAAAGGTACATTGAAAGTTATTGCTAGCAAAAAAAAAAAAAAAACATCTCCTGACGCTTCTTGTGTGTATCTTTTTTAAGCGAATCGAACACCTCTCACCAGTAAACGGAAGCCAACTGTTTTATAGATTGACGTTAACTGTGTTAGATCAGCATTTGCATTCTCGACTGGAAACCGATATAATAATGATGGAAAGTTATAATCAGACGGTTTATGAAATGTCTGCACAAATGTTCCGTCGTTACATAATTTCACTCGACTGGGGGTGATTTGAGTAGAGAATGTTTTGATCTTGATCGGTATTTTAATTATTGTTTTGTTGCTTCAGATGCAGCTGTGGTAACAGACCCTCCAGTCAAGATACAACTTAGCGACAAAGAATGCCAAACGAGTACTCAAGAAATACCTGGCAGGTAAGACGGCTTGTACATCGCCTTTTATGTCAAACGTTATTGTCAAATACTTAAATACCTTCCGATTATCTAACTTTATCAGTTTATCGATGACACGGTGGGAGTGTCTATAGGATAAGTAGAACTTATTCAGTGGAACGTCAGGCACGATGTCACAAATTAAACTTTCATCTTCTTTCCCTCAGGGTACTAGAAGAGTCCTCGCCTCAAGAAGACTCACTTGACTCAGTCCTCACTGAAGATCCTTGGGTTAGGAATTCCGAGTGCAACCTGGAACGAGTTTCTAACGACAGTTTTCTTTTAACATCACGTGATCCTGACGGGGCCTCCGTCAACGAGGAACTTCCAGCTGTTCGAGAAGATAATGCTGATCTTGTAGAAACTAAGGCTAATAACTTGATGACGTCAAGAGAGGATATCAACTTGAAGGACGCACGGGGAGGGAAGAAGAAAAAATCAAGTTTATTCACATGTCTCGTTCCCGCAAGACTGTCATTTCGCAAGCATTCTGAAAGAGCGAATCAATCCAAATCAGACACCACCAAATTGGTGAAAGAAATTTAAATTTCATTCCAGCTAGCTATTTTCCTGTGCCAGGCGCTCGCATCGCGAGGAGCACAGATTAAAACTGAGCGGTGCGTCGCCTTAACCTCGTTCTCAAAGATCAGAGGAATTGAAAACAGCTTGAAATTGAGGAGTCAGTGAAACTGTAGTGAAATGGCATGGAGCAAGGGCGTTCTAACTTGTAAATAAGAAATGAAATTATTACACGTACAGAGTATATATAAGAATCTTTTGGCTTAAGAAACTTGGTGCTATAAAGAATAATGTCAAAATTATTACCTGCAAAAGGGGACGGAACATAGTTCAAGCAGGTATTTGTTGTTGTAGTCAATATCATTTCTATAGTTTTTTTTTTATCCCGAATTGTTCCTTTTTTCTACAAGAGAGATAAACATCGCAAAATTAGGAATTAGTCGTATTTTTGTGTAAATCTAAATCTCTCCAACCATTCTCAGATCGTAAAAGCTCCGTTTGGAGTTGATATTAACGACTGTATTCGAGGAGAACCCACCGTGGGTAGGGTTGGCGGATCGTACAAGACACCACCTACTTGATGATCTTCATGAACAAAAGTCTACTGTCCTGAAAATTGAGAAAAGACGTCAATATTCTGTGCGGAAGAAGCTTACATGGCTAGTAAAACAGCAGAGTTTTTTTTTTCTGCTGATAGAGCAGGGGGATAGAACAGGAAACCACCATCTATTTGGTGGTATGGTGGGTCCAGTCCGAGAACAGTGGTTTTGATTGTATACCTGGCATTTCGTCAGTGTCATTTCACCAGTCGCTGACATTTAAGCAGTAAGCCTCAACAGTGACCAGAATTTAGTTTCTCTTGCAATTATATCACAGGTGCAGTCCGGTCATGAGGTTAAAGGAAATGATCACCAAAGATGAAATGCATTAATTTTTAAACAAATTCTCCACGTTAGTAACGTACTGTATATAGAAAGAACAGTAAAAATTACATGCTGTTCATATTGAGGCTTAAAATAATAAGAGACAAGAAACTGGCAGCCGTACGTGCATTCAGTCACTCGCTCATTGTTTTGCTAAAAAGGTTTTTTTTTTTTTTGCGGGGAGGGAGGGGGGCGGGAGGGCATAATAATAATTTTAAAGGAGTGAGTCAAATAGGCCATTTCCAAGTTGCTTTGAACCTTGTTATGAAAGCGAGGCTTCGTGCATAGTTCTTAATATGAAAATTAGTTTTCGTTCATAAACAAACAAAACTAATTTGGACATGAAAAACTTTCCAGTTAACCTCGCTTTCGTCCAATTTGTTTTTTACTATTATTATTATTATTATTATTATTATTATTATTATTATTATTATTATTACTATTATTATTATTATTATTATTATTATTATTATTATTATTATTATTATTATTATTATTATTATTTAGGAAGCAAGGTACATTTACTGAATGTTATGCTGGAATGTAATACCTATTTAAAGGATCCTTGACGTACTGTGACAAGTTTAAGTGATGAAAAATAGAATTTTTAAATTTTGTTACATTTATTTAAGCTCTGCTATTTTTGTAGGCGAGAAACTAAGAATTTGTTAGAAATATTGACCCAAAATTTACATTTAATGTTTATGCTTTATTTAACATTAATGTACGACTAAACCTCGAAATATATTCCTGTTAATTTAGTTATGGAATCAGAATTTGTTGTTGTTACGTTGTTGTTTTTGTTTGATCGTATGGCTACTGCTTCAGAAACCACGAAAAGTCTCGGGCGCTGCGATTTCTAGGATAGTTGTGGGAACAAGGAAAACAGGAGTCATCGTCTTTCAGTGTTGTACAGCACATCCCATAGGGTTTACTCGCAGTTACGTAGCGCCAAGGTGTCTGCTTCATGAAGAACTACTTACACTGACATCACAGCTGATCTCTGCCCCTATTTTCAAACGTCTCTCCCACCCATCACCCTGCCCCCCCCCCCCCCCCCCTCCACTCCACACCTCCGGGCAATCCCAAAATGATTTACGGAGATGAAGTCGTGCCCAGACTCCCCATGGTTTTTGGAGTACCCTGATCAGGTTCATTTCGTTTCTCGAGGCGTAAAAGATGGAGATGACCCTGAGGACCAAGTTGTTCACCAAGCCCTCTGAATATGAGCTAATATGTATGTTCCTCGTCTTTCTTATCCCACTGCAGTTACTCACAGCGTCCATCACTTAATTTAATTTGTGCTGTTTGTACAATGAAATGATGAACTCGTGCAAGTATTGTTCATGGGAAGATGTAAAAAGATCGATTCGTTTGTTCTTATTTCCTTGAGCCCGACTCAGTGAATGCGCAACATCGACTCTTATGTACAATGTATTTAACAGCTTTCCACGAACGCACAACGCCAGCGAGTTCTGAAAATTTTTGGTTCGCGCACCTGGCAGCTGACGAGGATATGGTATTAATTTACAGTGATCTTACCATAGCAACAGTATAACACATAGAATGCCTTACATTATTTACATCAGAGCAATAAACTCTTTTAATTTTTGTAACTGCGGTTATGCAATTACCCAACGTTTTTATTCGTCATGAAGAGTAACATCATATAGTCCTCCTGAGGAACATCGTTGCTTACAAGCATAATTTTCCCGAAAGAGAGTAATTTCAACACAAAACAAAAACGGTTGGCCTCGGTTTTTGCTATTGATAAGGTAAAATCCTAGAACGACCTCATTTCCTAGTGGCAATTGCACAAGGCGATAAAACTACAACGAATGAAAAAGTTTGGGTGATTAAAGCGTTTTTGTTTTGATTCGTAACGGAAACAAAACCCGTCTCGACAGGTGTTTCGCAGTAAAACGTATTTGCACAAACGACCCCGTCCTAAAATCTCGCTTTTCAATCTCATCACGGTAGGTTATCACTACATGCTTCCTCGATTCATCAACAGTCATAACATAAATATTTTGTTCCGCAAAACATGATGATAACATAAGTAAAACCACAATAATTAGAACCCCTTTTTACCGGCTAAATCTGCGGTCGTATTTGCTTGAATGCGATCATTTGAATGTCTTATAACAGAAGAAACACCTTTCCTTGCCTTATCGACACGGTTTGTTGATAAAAATCTGAAAACTACTTTAAACTAAATGCACGATGGCAGACAAGGTAATGTTTTCCTTCATTCACTTTTTTATCGTTTCTTGATCAAAATTTCATAAATTTAAAGGTTTTTTTACGGAGTAATTAATCATCTTGAGTTCGCAACGAACTTGTCAGAAGTACGTTTTTGTTAGAGTTGTAAGGATCATAGCAACACAGAAAGCCAGTAGTATTGGTAAAATATGTCAAATATCACGTTGTTTCGGTTACGCATTTCACTATTTTTTGGATCTAGGCATTTAAGTCTCTGTTTGTGAATTGATGCCGGCTAGAAATTTGATTTAAAAAATAAGATCAGCAAAACTGCGATAATATATGCCTCTCGCTATTTCTTACACTAAGTCTCCGTCCTTTATATCTCACCAATCAAACGGTACCCTTGAAAGTACTCAAGGTGTTTATGACCCACTAATCGTTTTTCTCTTATCCGGCTTCCTTCAAACAGGCGTCATATTCCCAGTCGGAACTGAGCAGTATAGTCTCCTCCAAGAAGATTTTTCACGACTTTCAAGATCGTATGCTACACTGGATGAACAGAAACTATAGCCGTATACTAGATCTCTTTCGAAGATTTGACGCCGACAACAGTGGTACAATTTCATACGAAGAGTTTGCGGCTGGTATGAGAGATTTGGGTAAGTGGTTTCAATGCGTTTGTGTTCTTGGAAATTAAGCAGAAAACAAACAAACTCAAATCAACATCGACATGTTGAGTGCATGAAAATTTACGCATTTTGTGGGCACACCAGTTGTACTAGTCTATACCAGTACACTACTTTGAGGTCATCATGTTCGGCGTGGTGAGCTGTTTTGGTAATCAGTTAGAGCAGCGCCTGAAAAGATCTTGGAAAGCTCGCGGCCTAAAAGAATAAGATCTAGTAAAATATGTTCAAGTTTATGCCCCAAAACCCAAGGATATTCAGTTCTCGCAAATTAAATAGGAGGATAATTTGGCCTACCCAGTCACACGAATTGCTTCTGTCTAGGTGATAAAAATGTCCTTTTTTACACAAATTGCTAATGACAGTTTTCCAGCAAAAAAAAAAAATCTAATGGTCCATAAGCCCAGAAAACAAAAGGAAAAGAAGAAAGGAAAATAAAATAATAAAAAATAAATAAATAAAATGAAATAAAGTGATTAAAAAAAAAAAAGACGGTTGTGGTAGGAGGGAAAATCAATAAATTGTTGAATTTGTGTACTTTTGGGTTTCTCGTTGTAGATTGACAAATTGTGTTTTGGACCGTTGTGCACGTATAAAATATACAATATTTAGCATGACGACAGCGGGCGATTATCATTACTTCGTTAGCCGTTGGACAACAAGTCAGAGAATGTTACTTATTTTGCTAGACGTGGACGTCGAGTTTTTAAGGGAAGGCGTATGTTAGGGAAACTTTGGTCGATATTTATCGTACTCATATTCGAATTTATGGGGAATATTTCATATTTATCCAAGTATGTTTTGTGGTTTAAGGTTGTGTTATTATTGGTTCTATATCGTATATCGTTCAATTAGTAAAAGAAATGGCAACCTTAGTTTCCGTTTTGCTTTTCAGTAATTTGCCAAGTTGTGCAAAAGATCTCGAAAACCTTATCATGCTTGTTACTAAAGGGAAAATAATTAGAAAAGCCAACAGTAGCTATGCAAGGATATATTTTTAAATTATCTTCGTAGATATGAATAAGGTTAATCAACTTAGAGGTTCTAGAAGTGTTGCTTGAAGTAAATCGGTTTCGTTTTAAATGGAGTATTCAATAGGATTAATCAACAACTTGTTAGTTTGTCGTTTATCTTTAAGCCTTTACGGATCCCGCTCCGCTCTGTGTATGAATAGCTCAACCGTTTAGTTATGAATACTAAGTTAGAGTTTCTTTGTGAATTGTGATAACGGTAATTACGCGCACGAGCCGTGCACTGACACTTCGGAAAACTCATTTGTTACGTTGCGCACCGCAAGAACTTTTAATTGAGGACAGTTGAATAGTGCAAGTTCTCCTTGACTAACAAGTGCAGTCGTTA
Organism: Pavona decussata; assembly: GCF_977016875.1. Taxonomy (NCBI): domain Eukaryota; kingdom Metazoa; phylum Cnidaria; class Anthozoa; order Scleractinia; family Agariciidae; genus Pavona; species Pavona decussata. The sequence goes on from NW_028145572.1 coordinate 2,070,623, forward strand.
GTGAGGTTTTGGTGCTAAAAACTTGGCTTTTTAATCTTCTGCGCGTTATTCAAAGTACTGCCGCGTCGTCTGTAATTACTTTTTACATTCCCACGTATTGTATTCTGTTAACAATGGATACTTGTACAATCATATATATAAAACTTTGTATGTAGCGCTAAGTGACTACATGTTTACAACCTTTACTGTTGGACGAACGTATGTCAGTTCGGCCTTCAAGAATAAACTACTGTTGGAACCAAAGTGAAGTTGTCGCTGTTAATTCTGCCATCTAGTTGCGGCTAGATCTTGGTACCTCGAGGGAGTGACGGCCCTTTCTCGCAAGCGAGCTCTCCTTTGAGTGAATCTTCCCCAAGAATTGTCACAGAAGTTTTCCCACAGAATAGTCCAAAATCTTCCCGTTCGCTTTCAGTGGTAAAACCTCCCGTCACAGTTGTGTAGGGAACGTTTCATGAAAAAAATCTCAAAGTATTATTTTTTGGGCATGCCTGAATAAAACCGTTGAAATTAAATTCATCTCCAATACAAACAAAACGTTAGCATTTGAGATGTAAACATTATTGATTCAAATTTAGTTACAATTTGACGTAACAATACTCAACATATGTACTTTTCAAATTTGGGAAACATTTTCGGGCTTTTGGTAAAATTTCCGCAGTTAAAGTTAAGGGTGGAAAGGTCTGCTAAACAAATTAAAATTATAAAATAAGTTATTGCTGCCAAATATTTTGTTTTCGTTATTCCAGCAATTCGTGAAAGAGTGAAGATTCGCAAATATTTATCCATGCAACGTTTTAGGCTGCTCTCGTCGCTTTTGTAACTTTCTTTTGAAGTGTTGAAGTACTCGATAAGCATTTCTTGCCTACAAAAAACTTTAATAGCATATCCTCACCGCTACATTAAGTACTTTATTTGGTACTTTTGCGAGTCTATATAAAAGCAGTTTCCATTCGTCCATTTGAACTGTTGACAACTTTCGGGAGAGAACTAAAAAAATGTAAGTTCTATCTCTTTCAACAGGAGCTCCTGCAACACAAGTGGAAATTTACCTAATGGCTATGACTCTGGACTCAGATGGTGACAAACAGCTCGATTATATGGAGTTTAAGAAGTTACGTCCTCGACTAAGAACGTTAACGGTCCCTCACGGGTCTATCAAGATGGCGGCTGACCTTGAGGACGACGACGAGCCCACCGCTCAACTGCAGCCCTGCCCACGGTGTAATGTGGGATTGTGGGAGCCTGTTGTTGAGGATGTTTCAGGGCAAGTATTTTTCTTCTTTGTCAGTTTATTTTTATTCGTTCAAGTCCGTTCCTCTTACATGTGGTTTATATGACTTCGTATTAGTGCTGGTTTCAAAACACGTGAAAAACGAAAGTAACCTCACTTGATTTGGGAACTTTCTTTCCATAAATTTATTATACGTACGTATTAAATAATTTGTTTATCTTGCCATATGCTCTACTATACGCACGCAGGCATAGCATACAACTCACTAACATAGACAATTTGTTGCCCTTTCTTCAGGTACATCATGTTGGACTTGCGCAGTATACCTGTCCAGGAAGTGACCGCGATGCCTGGCCGCATTAGCACCCAGGTCCCCTCGAACATCACCGTATATGGAATATCACTGATTGTGAAGCGGGAGCTGGGGCCGTGTACGTTGAACATAAGAATTTATCAACCAAAGGAGAAAGAAGCGAGGGAAGAGATGGCGCCAAGGATGAAACTCAGCGAGTTTGGATATGTTGGAACCTTACCACCCGACGAACCCGAGCCCCTGACTTTGATGTACGATTATGATTACCCACTGCTAGACTGTCCACTTCTTATGGCTAACTTTTCTATTTAACAAACATGCATCATTTTTACGCTGAACAAAGGAGGGAAACGGTGATTCGCTTGGTAACAAACTAGTTTTCGTCATTACTTTTCTCTAGAAACAAAGCTAAAGCTGGAACTGGAGAGAAATTATGGGCCATTAATTTCACGCCCTTCGACAGACTCCACATCGCTTCGAGCTAGCTGCTTTGCGTGTTATCGGCTGGCGATAAAATGTATCCGAATATCGCCGGGAAGAACAAGAAACGAGAATTGGAGAGATAGGCTTCCTTTGAGAACTGGAGGCAAATAAACAGGATTATTCTTGTAAACATTTGCTCGTTTCAACTTTGTTCGCCCCGTTTATCTGTGCCTGGTCTCCAACACTGTGATCCCTACGCAATGCTTTCCCATAAGCTAGTACCCTGCGCGCGCGAAGCGAGGGGAGCTAATGCCCTGCGCACGCGAAGCGAGAGGAGCGCGGATCCTTCTCCTTTCCAGCGCCCGCAACGGAAACAAGAAGCTTGAGGACACTAAGAATTGGATCCTACAGTGGACCGCTTCCCAAAAATTTGACTGTATCCAAGTGATTAGTGATTCCTTTTCGACAATGGCGGGACTAAAAGATAAGAAGATTAGCTTAAGCTCACCGACTTTTCGCATGTTGGAACATTTGATAACATGCTATAAGGGGAACACTTAAAGGGGGCGTCACTACAAAAACTGCAAGTAAAGCATTTTGCGTACCCCTTTTTGAAATTATAAGAATTCAAGGAAGAAATGCTTTTGTTTATTTTGATGAAGAGTCCTTAGTAAATTGTTCTTTGGGCAATCTTTTGTATCGCAGTACACCAGGAGAAGCAGAGTTCGCGCATCTGTCTGCAGGTTTCTTCCGCGAGACAAACAAGAAATCGAGATTTTTAAGGACACACTTGAACAAATCGGCAGCTGTAGCCATTTGTAATCCAAGCCTTCATTAAAATTTCTTTTTCTAGAGAGTGTTGCGTGACCATGAGACATTTTTCATGAAATCCATGTTATGGCGCACGCTGCCTCTTGCAGGATGTTGCGTGGCACGAACACATCTTGGTGAGCGATGATTGTAGACCGTGTTGCGTGACAGTAACACCGCTCGTCACGTAGTTACGGCGACATTGTATATTCTAACGCTATGATCGAGGCTGCAGCTCGCCAGCTGCAAACAAGAGGTGCCGTTACAGTCTCTAGTTCGTCTCCATCGCAACCGGCGAACAGTAAGCACGTGACAAATCCTGCGCGTCATAAGTCATGTGATGTAAGGAAAAATTTCAGACATAAACAAAACCTCAACGAAATCAACTAATGAGTGATAAAGAAACATTATCAGGAGGGGAACCACAAATCAAATTTTTCCAGTAAGACACAAAAATGAAAACTAACGACGTCTGCGATCATTTTTTCCATGTTTAACTAATTAGCCATACTGAATTTATTTCCTCAGAGATCTCATTTATACTTATCGAAATGAAAATAAGAAAAATTTGCTAAATTCAATATGGAGTAAAAGGATACGATTGGTCCAAAGCAAGCAGCAGGTTCCACCCCTCACCTGCACGCGGACCCCAGGAATATAGAACAATCCGGCCAGACTCAGTTCCAACAGCAATGAGGTATCTAACAAATACATAACACAAAATTAGTCAGAAAAAAGTTTGTGAAAAACAGGGCTTTGGGAATATCCAGGGGTTGATACAGGAGATTCAATACCAGCGACAAAGGGACGAGATCCTGAGGATCACACTGCAATCAGCCTCTTTAGTTATTTCTACTAGTTTATCTAAGCACGAGGAGAACACAAAGCGACGGCGAAAAGACGAACACTACGCGCATCGTAGCGTCATGCAGTAATAGAAAACTGAATTTTTGACCTTCTCGTTAGAAAGAGATTTAAAGACTGAAATGTTTACAAAGTCGTGTTCTTCTAAAATGGAAACGGATGCTTCTCACCTTCACAGGAGAAGGAGGAGCTTAGCCTCCTCACTAATAAATGATACAAATCAAACGCGGAATTTCCGTTTGACAAAGGAATAACACTTGGTAAATGTGTAATGACTATCCCAATTGAGAGCTGATTCATTGAAAATGTCATCCACGTAGTTTTAAGCTTAAAAACTTACGTAGAATTACTGGTCATCCCTGGTGCAATATCTACTGCAGTGGCAGGTTCACCGACATCTAAAGGACTACAAACAGCTTGCCAGTTTTCCTTAGGAGGGTCGGCATCTCCCCACATAATAACCTACACGTAAAACAAAACAAATTCAATTCAGTGTAAGATCGGTTTTCAATTGGCCGTTTCCGAGTTGCTTTGAACCTCGTTATGAAAGCGAGGCTAAGTGCAAAGTCTTTAGCCTCGCCTTCAGAATGAGTTTCCCAGCGCTCTGAGAAACTTGCGCCACTATTTCAACCGAAAGCAAACCAATCACGACCCGTCCATTCGCAGACGTTTTTCTAAGCTTTGTGTGGTTCAATTTATTGTTTACATCCTTCGTGCTTAGCCGGATTGATTACTTTGGTTTTGGTTATACGACTCTGCTACGTCGTCTCTAAAGTTTCTGTGCATTTGAGCAGTGTTTTGTTGTGGAAACTGTAATGCTACTGGCCGCAATCCTGTAGAGTTGCAAACCTCAGATTTGCTCAGTAGAACATTTTAACAGGCAGATCACGATCTCGCTTTGAGAAATTAAGTTCCCCTAGCCCGAGTGCACATGTCTTTAAAATTCTCTCGGAAAAATAAACTGCGATCCCGTCTAATACCTTTTTGTCCCTTGAAGCTGTAGCAAAGAATCTATCGTCCCCAGTCCAGGCACATGACCAAATAATCCTCGCGTGTTGATTCTTTTTGTCGCTTCGAGCCACAAGCTTGAACAAAGGTCCTGGAAAACATAGCAACCGGTATAGATCATCATTCGGTTGGCGAAGAAATGTGTTTGTGGTTCAGATATGAACTGTTTTGGTACAGATTTTGGTTTAGGGCACGCTTTCTTGTCTTTAAGGTAGTATTTCAGGTTTTGTCCTAATGCAGTTTACTAATTTTTACGTCTTCGTTAAATGCTATTCTATCATTTTTTTAATTTAATTTTTGTTCTCGTTGTCTTTATTGAGCTGATTTTTCGAATGATCTGAATGGATCCTTGATCTCACCTTCCTCGTTTTCACGCTTTCTCTTGAAAACAGACCAGCAGCGGTCACGTGATACAGAGAGAAGCCGCTGACCACTGTGATCAAAGGTCACTTGTGTTACTGTGAGTGCATGAGAGACAAGTGAGCAGACCTGCCTCCAGGTCGCAGTATCCCATAATATTAACGCCGCATGTTCCGGTTTGGAAGCCTGGAAAGAAGAAACCGAGATGCAACATAATTTCGTTCATGTGAATTAACAAGTAAGAATGACTTGCGCTTCTTTTTTCTCTAGTAAGGTTATGAAAGAGGCTTATTTCTTACGACTCGTTAATCGAAACCAGAACCACAAAAGCAAATCACGCAATAACAAGTTACGGCTCAAAGCAGAAACTCGAGACTACGCTGGTGTCAGGAGTGGAAAGTGGAAAGACGTGTCTTCACAAGTAGCCTGTGAACAGGCTCCCAAAGTGTGGCATACGGTGACGAGAACGGAGATCGGAGACCGGAGAGAGAAGATCCCTTTCTTGCCCCAAACCAAGCTCGATATTCCCTGCGCCCTTTACCCCACTTGGGAGCCTGTTCGAATGCTAGTACACAAGTTGCAATTGGTTGCAATTGCGCTTCACTGATCTCTTTTACTTTTGGGTGTGGCACAGCAGCGGGATCTCCAATCTTTCACCGATAAAAGACATTAAACAATACAAACCTTACAGGCAGAGGCCAGCAGTGCCCCATCAGGACCTGAAGCAACGCAAAATATTTCATAACCATGGCCATATCTAGAAAGAAGATACACTGAGTGAGAAAGTGAGTTCCATAGTTTTTAGCTGCAAATTAATTAAAGCACGAGATAAATTCTCCCTTGGACCAATCACCATTCCGATACTGTTGCAGAATGTTTTCTTCCTTGTTTAGACTCTTGTTTGTTGTTTAATTGTTTGTTTTGTTTGTTGTTGTTTTTTGCATTAAAGGAAAGTTCTTGTCACTAGTAATGCACAAAGGAAGAAGACTTTTACTCACAGTTTCTGCACCTCAGGCCATAGTGTGTTCTGGTGCAAGATATCTTCTGTAGGAGGCTCTGTAGATTACCAAGTGATAAAGAATACAAATAAGAAGAGAGTAATTATACGAGTAGCTCAACAAAGTTAATTGTCTCCATACATGAATATAGTTTGTTCTTTTTTACTGTCTTGTTGTGGTTAACTTTGACTGCCCTCCGGTGGAGAAAAGATTCAGGATTTCGTAGAACAAGCATCAGATACAGTCTGCTTTTATAGAAAGGGTTACAGAGTAAAAACATCTTTAATCAATTGCAAGTGGTGGGGGGAGGTAGGTATTGAGAAAATACCCGTTATGGAAGGGGCATTAGTGGTGGTTAATCGTCCCTTAATAGATAGAGCGTTTGTGAAGGTTTCTTTTATGTTTTGACAATATAAAGACTGAGATAAAAACCTTTTAACGAAACTGGTGTGAAAGGAGCAGGCTCCTCACTAGCAAAAGCTGAGGACTTCATGGGCCTTGCTGGGTCCTCAAGGTCTCTTCTCAGGCTGTCAATATCACCTGTTAAAATAAATGTTAAAAAAGTGATCACATCGTACACTAATAGGCTTAACAGCAGCACAGAGGTGGCAGATTGAGGAGTGCTATGGACGGTGAAAAGAAAAGAAATTTAGGGCCTGTTCAAAGGCCTTTAAGGAGGTAACCTCCCTCGCATACGTTCTTTTTGCTTGTACTGCAATCTTTCTTCCCCAACAAGACCAACGAGTCGTTAGAGGAGGAAAGATTGCGAGATAAACCAAAAGAGTGTCTGTGACGGAAGTTAACAAGGAGGCTCTAAGTATTTGTATCAAAACTCTTTCTTACCTTCAAAAACAGCTTTGTTGGAAAGTCCAAGCACAGGCACACTGGCTCCAATAGGCAAGCTCTCATGTATCTTTAGAAGGAAAATAATATTAAATTTTGTATTTAGCAAACAACTGTAAAATAATATTGTTTCTCCGCTTTCTTACACGTACACAATGTACACATACCGCTTTAGGGCCTTGTAAAGCCGTAAACTAGTTAACACACTTAAGCTCTTTAAATTCATTCCTAAATACATCGTATTAAAGTGAGAGAAAATAAATCAACAAAGAAAACTGAATACTGGGAAGTCGGCACCTAAAAACTCACATCAAACAGCCTTTGAGTTGTTTAGCATCAAATTTTGAATTAAAACGTTCAAAATAAGGAGACAATGCAAATTACAGTTAATGTCCCTGCCCAACAACATGGCCCTTTGAACTAGGGCCAGCCAGTTCTCATGGACAGCCTGTTTGATTGACATGTAACCAGTCGTTCACTCAAAGACTCTGGTTGTTGGTCTGGCTAGGACTAACCCATTAAACCCTAATATCAAACAACAAATTCTCCTATCTTTCCATACTTTCTTATGAAAGTGCTGTGGAGACGTTTATATTAAAATATCAAGAAGATTCCCAAACTGCAGCAGCGCTGATTGAAAACCACATCAAAAACAATAACAACAACAAAAAAAGGACACCTTGTTGTCATCTTGCACTTTGCAAAGTGCTTGGAAAGTTTCCATGAACTGACGAGGGGCACTGAATATCCTTAGCACCTGGAACAAGTAAAATTAAATAAAATTTCTACTTTTCATTAATTTTAATACATTTTATTTGTACATTTATTCAATGGTTGGTGGTTGACTGATTGACGAACAGACTCAATGACTGACTTTCTATCTGACTGTCAAACTGTTTGGCTTAATCTCTTATTGATAGATATGCATGTTCATGTAGCCTGCAGTGCACACATTATTATTATTTTATTTATTTTTTTTTTTTTTTTGCACTTTTCATGATGGAACTAAAGCCATTGTGTGTGGCACCTGTCTTGCACTTGCATCCTCTCGCCTGAAAAATGCCAAAAAATAATGCCTGGTCTGCAGGCTACATGTTCATGCATATCCGTCACTAAGGGATTCAGCCAATCACTTTGGCAGTCAGACAGGATGTCAGCCAGTACACGTATAATTATGCATGTACAGGGGGAACTGACTGAAAAGGATACAATTATGTTAGGGATCTACATGTGGCTCCATGTGAGCAGCATGAAGAACAAGGGCTATACTACAATATTGATGAACATTAATATTATTCATAATGGTTGGTTCATTTATTTCACACTATCTACACAACATTAACATTAGAGAGAAAAGTATTACAACAGATGATTACAAGATAAAAATAAATACAGTACAAATTATAAAATGTGTGTGGTGGTCAAAGTAGCAAAGACCATGAGCCCCCATTGCCCCCCTCCCCAAAGGTTCATTTATTTCACACTATTTACACAACATTAACATAGAAAGAAAAGTATTACAACAGATGATTACAAGATAAAAATAAATACAGTACAAATTATAAAATGTGTGTGGTGGTCAAAGTAGCAAAGGCTTTCTAGTTGACCACCACCTACTTTTCAGTAAACAAAGAAATGACAGTGAGCTTTATTGAGGTATTAGAAAATGTAGGAAATGTTTGTAGAGACTAGGATTAATGTACAAGAGAGAATTACATTTAGAGCGTAACACAAGATTACAAAAAAATGATGAACTACTGTAAAAATAAAAAAAAAGATGTACACTGTATGTTATCCCTAATTATAAAGCCTGTTATAAATACACTGTACATGAATGACCAAACTTCGGTGTGTTTAACAGTTACCGTTGGAATCACTTACTTTTTCATCAGCACCAGAAGCTAGTCTGTATCTACTAAGCATGCTCAGACACTGCATGTCATAACCGTGAACCTGTGGGCGAGCTATTTCACACCAAACAGACTGCAGAGAGAGCAACAATGATCAGTCTTGTGTCAAATTAAGTCAATTTTTTGTTTCGCTCAAAAGAGCTTGAATTTTTGCACGTGGACTTCAAGTTAATCAAAGAACATCACATTGTGTTCTTTTGCGCCAAAGCATCATTATTCTGTTTTTACGCCTTTTTCTTTCAATGATTTTGGCCCTGTTTTCACGAAAACTAAGTATAAACCTGAGCACAGAAGATAAAACACAAAAAATTCAGGCACTTTTGAGTGAAACGAAAATCTGAGCCAAGGGTTTCCATAGCAGAGTGGTATGACTTGCAATAATTAGTAAGACTCACATTTGATCCATCTTGTTTCCAAGGAGCATGCAATCTTGTTGTTTGGTCACCACTGACACTGACAAGAAACTGTCCATTAACAGGGTCCCAGTCAATATCCTGTAAGAGATCACATTAAATCACCATCATTCTGTTCTTTTGTAATGCTGTACAATACCATTTAAAAGTAAGTTCACTGTTTCTTTCGAGTCTCATTTGTCGACTCGATCCTCAACAGTCAAATTTCACAAGAATTGAGGATCGATCATCCAGAATCAACTCTTGACACAATCCTCAAGGATTGAGTCAACTGAGAGGATCAGATCGATCCGCGAGGATTGATTCAAGACTGTCAACTTCTTTTTGATCACACCTTACAGGTACTGTACTTAAGATCAACAAAAAAAATAAATAAACAATAAATTTATCACTTTTATTAAGTGTCAAAGGATTTAGGAAGCAGTCAGTAATGCTAATTGGGGACGCTGTGAAAATTAGAGAAAGCAACAAAAGGATGACTACAAAACATTACATTGAACTTTTGAAAAATCCCAGTGTGTAGAGGACTGACCTCCTGTACATACAAGAGAGAGTCTATAAAAAAATCAGTTGATCAGAGGCTGGATTACATGTCCAGTACTTGACTACAATGTGCCAAACTACATTGTAACTCCCCTATCAAACTGTAAGTAAATTTAAAAAAAATATATTTTATTCACACCTGGACTGGGCCAAAGTGTCCACCGACTGCCACTCCAGGCTCCCATCTGTCAACATCCTGTCAATCACAGGCAGAAATGTGAAACCAATAACCAATATTATTTTTTTATAACTGATCTTGCTGGTGTTTTACAAAGTAACTGTATTACTCAATGATGCTGTGAAATTAAAAATTAGTTCACCTTATATTATTTAACTTGGCATAATAGGTCCTCTGCCATTAAATTTATTTAAATGCTCAAAATTTAGTGTTTACATGCGCTGAGACCATGACTGTTCGTTGGTAGCTAGCCTACACGTACTGTAGCAAAGTTCAATGTCACTTATCAAAACTACAGTACATACACACAATTTTATTAATTAACCATTATTCACCTCAGATGATAGATTGTTCCACAGGTGAAAGGCCCCTTGATACCCATGACCCAGGATGGCCAGGCCATCAGGACTAAACACTCCTCCATAAAACCCAAGGGTTGTACCACCAACTTCCCCAACACGAACCTGCATAAGAAATGGCACCACAATACATGTCACTCAAATAATTCACAAAATGATTTCTGATAAAAAATCAGTATGTTTTGTGAAGTGCCTTCATACATGCAGAAACAAAATTTTGGGCTAAGCCGTTCAGTTCACAGAACATGAAGTAGATTTCCCTTGATCCAATTTTCGCTTCATAAGTACTTTAATACGGTGCCGCTTAATACAGGTTCGACTGTACATGTATAGCCAAAAATGAAATTTTGGTGCCCAGTAGGCATGTCTCCCACAGATAGTTTTCTTAAAAAAAGTGAAATGAAATGAATTTTCCTTAATTTTTGTGCAAAAGCAGTTGCCCAGAGGTCATCGTCCATGTCTGGGCATCCCAGGCAAGCGTGGTTCACAACCTAGATAGAGCTGTATTGGGACAACCCAACATTATCAATTTTTTAAAGTGACCCCTCCATTGAGACTGCAAACTACAGTACATGTATTCTTGAGTGAAACCCATTATTATAGGCCCACGAATGAGCATGACCTTCCAGCAGAGAGGCAATGTCTTCTTGTTCCTTGTTACATGTACATTGTAACATTAATGAGTATAATTTTCTACCATTACCTTCTCAAGCCAGACACCAGAGGCCTCATCAGGTGTCCATACTATTAATGTCTTGTCCATTGATGCAGACAACAGAGCCATGGGCTGTGAAAAGGTTCCATCATCTGAGATCATATTAAGAAAAAACACCATGCAAATTATTTTAAAATCATGATGAAGTCTTTAAATGAAAACTGAAATATCTGACCGACTGAAATACATGATTGTATTGAAAAATAATAAATAATGAAGCCATTATAGATCAATATTTGTTCATTTGAAGTTAAAAAAGTAGTGGTTGTTTATGTTAAATGGCAATGTTTTATTACCTCTCCTAACAGCAGGCTGCCAGTGTACACCATAAATCCAGCCTTCATGTCCTGTCAACACTGACTCAAGCACAACTGAAAATTCTTTTTCTTTTCCTATCAGTCAGGATGTATAATCAGTATGTCATTTTATTAATTTATTACAGCTAAAACTATAGATAATTTCCAATAGTTCATTAATTAAGTTGCATTAATCTTGATAACTGCATTGGTCTTTGACATAATTAATAAAAACAATTATTTCAAACGTCATTCACAGTTTACATATAATATTTAATGATGTAATGCGAAATTCCTATTACCAGTAATAATAATTTTTACTTTCAGAGACATGTATTCATCTACTGCGATGACCTTTCATGTATTGTATCTTTCATGTAAGGTCAGATAATGATGATAAAAGGACTTCATATTTTTATGATGTTCACTTAACTGTACAATGTGCTGTGCACAGTAGACGTAGGTCACAAAATTTAATGAAGGGGTGTGCGGAATAAGGCCCTAAGTGACTTTTGATGTTAGGACAAATTCTCGCTTTGTTTCACAACCGAATACAAGACAATTTGGAAGGAGAATTTAGCAATTTATCAGAAGTCACTTAAGCCTTTTTTCCAGGCACCCCTTCAAATATAATAATTATTAATAATTACTCCTTCTTGGTAGTACATTGTACCTCTATCCACAACATTAAAAATATTTGAAGTAAGCTTCAGTTCTTGTAAGTCATCATGTACCATGTCCAGTTTAGATTCTTGTATTTTATCATCACGTGAAACTCTCCAGATTCTTATGAATGTATCTTGTGCACAACTAGCAAGAAGAAGGTCACTGCCATCTTTGAAAAAAAAGCAAACATGTGCACACAAATCAACAAATAAATTAGCTGGCAGAACTAAACTACATAATTATCATCCCATCTAGGGAAGAGTAAACTACATGTAGATAAACAGTGTAATCCATACTTCAAACAAGTACTCAAAGTAAAATGCTATCCATGCTAGTGAACCTTATGCCACAGATCTGAGGATGGTACTATAAAAAGTGAAGGGGAAGGGTGGGGGAGAGGGTGTGGTGAGGGATATTCCGCAACTTGGGCTTAACTGGGGCATGAAGCCCAGAAGGGTATGGTTTATTTCATCTCGAATTTTAGAGTAGCTACAAAATTAGCTAATATCTTCGAGAAATAAGTAACGTTAACACAAACAAAACAATGCCAAAAAGGGGTGTTGACTTTATTTATTTTTTGTTTACCCCACTAAGTGCTATATCACAAACCTGTTAGAAAATATCATATATCTTACTAACCTTCTGTTGTGAACTCCACACCTCTTACCCAGTCCTCATGACCCAGTAAACTCTGGACTTTTACAAACTGTATGCCAGAAAAAGGAGTTCATGTTAATATGTATCCATATATCCCCACCTTCTGTGGGAATATATGGATACATGAATTTTCCAGAGTCATACGTCCCACTGTCATTTTAAACGTTTATTGCAAACTTTAAGGAAGGCTGATCTACAGTTCTGTAACAACACTCCTGATTAAAATACCAGGTTTAAGATCACCTGACTCACCTGATTATCTTTCTCTGAGAATAAATGCACTCTGCTGTCTTCACCTCCACATCCAATTATGGGAACTACAAGGGAATGATCTCAAGTGTATGAGCCATTTCAAAATGCATATAAATAATTATTATGTACATGTACATGTAATTATAATTTTTATAAGAAATAATTATAATTATCAGTAGTATAATTATTATTATTAAAAACTGAATCATTGTATAATGCAATTCAAGGGATTTGATTGGCTTAGCGGCCATGGTAAATTTAACAATTATTCCACGAGCGCGCGTTGGATATGACATGATACATAGCCAACGAGGCGCGTAGCGCAGAGTTGGCTATAATCATCTCATATCCAACAAGCGCAAGTGGAATAATTGTTTTATTAAAAACAATCAAGAAATATTGCTAGATCTTACTGATTTTGCTGTGCAAGAACAACCAGGAGACAATTTTAATGGTCGCCATTTCTCGGCCATGGTATAATTGCTCATATACCATGGCCGCTAAGCCAATCAAATCCCTCGAATTGCATTATGCAATGATTTAGTTTTTAATAAAAGCCATTATACCATGGCTGAGAAATAGCGACCATTAAATTGTCTTCTGGTTGTTCTTGTACAGCGAAATTAGTAAGATCTACCAATATTTCATTAAAAACAATTATTCCACTTGCGCTTGTTGGATATGAGATGATTATAGCCAACTCGGCGCTACGCGCCTTGTTGGATATCTATCATCTCATATCCAACGCACGTGTAAGCTATTACACTGATTTTAAATTATAAAATAATGATGATCATGCTGAGGTTTAATATAGAATACAATGTACAGCTGTCGGTCAGTCAAACTATATTAAGGCCATTTGTGGATTGTGTATACAGCTATTTCAATTAACGTTGTCGGATTAAAATCAAGCTAAAAGACAAGACTGCAATGTTTTGTGGGATTATTTCTTATGAATAATTCCATCAAAATCGTCCCTGCACGTGCAGGTCATTGTACTGCTAATTACAACCTATTGTTTTCTTCCAGGCATGACTGATTTTGATGAATTTATTCATAAAAATCCCATGTAAACTTTCGGTCTTGTCTTTTAGCTTCATGCTTTGAACCGACAACGTTAATTGAAATAGCTGTATATACATGTACATGTAGAGCATTTACCACCACAAGACCTTAAAACCCTTATTTCAAGATCCTACACATATAAGTTTGATTGACTTGTGTTAAAATCTTTAAAAAAAAAACCTCTCACAAACTTCTACAGGAGTCTGTTAAGAATACCCAAAGTTGGTTAAATTATTCATGGAAAATCCTATTCATTGATAATTACCACTTGTCCCAGGGAGAATTGAAACTGTCACTGCTAAAATGAATCCTCTCCCAAAAGAAATAGTCTGCAGGCAGCTAAAGCTATCTGTAAGATAACAATAAAATTATTAATCAATAATTGATTATTAGCCATTTAGACAGAAAAGTAAAATGTCTCAAAAAGTGGACTACTCAGTAGAGCATTGTCAACCCCATCCACAAAAACTTTAGTCCACTGATGCACCAATACATGGATGACCACAGAATACCCCGGCACCCTGTCTCAAAGACACAACTTCTATGGTTACCCTGTGTCACCATCAACGTTAATGTGACTTATGAAACAAAATAATAAATATGACTGGTTGTTCACAAGCAGGCTTTCCTTGGCAAATCTTCATTTGACAAGTGTCAGTGCCTCGTGTGTATGATAAAACTTGTCAAGGTTTTCGCACTCACTGAAAACTTGCTTTAAATACCCTTTACACACAAAAAGGTAAAAAAAATAATGTAATGTCAAAACACTTGTCAAGGAAAACGTACTTGCGGAATCAGCTTACAGTCATACAAAACTTCAAAGGAATGACAGCTGAAAGCCTGTTAAATCACTCTCTAATTCCCAACAACGTTCAGTGGTGTGAGGGTGATTCAAAGACATATGGTCATACAGGACATGTATAACTTTACACTTTATACCGAAAATGAATTCTGTTAAAATTCAAGCTGGCAAAGCAATATAAATAATTAATTTGTGAACGGACCTTCTAGTCTTTTGCGATCCCATATCCTAACAGTGGAGTCTGCAGATGCAGAAGCTATGACTGTTCTTGTTTCTTTATTGGACAATGAAACACTAACGGCAGCAACAGAATTCACAGTCCCCTGGTGACCTTGCAGAATGGCAGACACTTCCCACTGTGAAAAAAAGAAAACATTCAAGTAAACTCAGATTGAACAGTCAGAAGTTAAACAGTACCAAAATTGCAAAATAATCTGAGCAGTCCAATCTCATTTTTTTCTATTTGGTCACCTTCAGGCAACCTATTATTCTGAGAACTAAATAAAAAAGAAAAATATGTCTTTTCGGTCACACACAATTTGTTTACAGTAATATTTTTAAGCAAAAAACAGTTTTCCTCTGCTTCAAATGCATTTACTATTCTTCAAGTCATCGTACAACTGGAGAAAGGAGTGAGCTGCAGGAAATTTGAAGAAAATTGACAATTGACAATGCACATTGATTTTTTTTGTCCTGCTGATAATGCCATTTGTACATGACAATACAATCCGCCACTTACTTTACAGTCTTGACCAAGTTTCCTCCGCCAAACAATTACAGATTTATCCGTTGAGCCTGAAACTAACTCATTTTCATCTTCTGAAATAAATCATAGAACATAAATAAATTTTGGAATATTGAGACAAAAGATAAGACTGAGATACACTTCAACTTACAATACTTTTACATTATTTCACTGCAGCAGTGCTCAGTACTACACTGGACATGTATGTCCTACCATAGAAGTCTTATGTACTTTTAATATAGTAAAAATAATTCCTGTTGACTGAGGTGCAAATCATTAAAAATAATTTTATAGTTTTGGCATCACTCAAGCATTATTGAAAATACTATTTTGTCACCCAGCTTCCATCATTAAGGTGGTCAGTTATGCACTAAAATTTAAGAAATGAGTGCAGCAATATATTATTAATAATTTCCAAGATAAGTACAATGTAGGCAAATTAAGCACCTTTCTGCAGCTTAACATATGAGGGGTGAGGAATCCACTTCACACAATTCACCCTTTCCTTATGTCCATTTAGAATATGCTCTACAGTTCCAAAAGCATTTACATCCCTCTAAAAAAAACAAATATTATTAATGTATAGCATGTACTGATATCATATCACATGCATCTTGCCAGGGCTTCTGATAGGGTGCGTTAAAAAATTGGAAATTGTGCGGCACTTTTTAGTCTCATTATGCGGCAAGAAAGGTCTATTATGCGGGAAATTATGCGATTTCATTTTAGCTAATTTAACCTTGCTTTATTGGGTCTAAGAGGAGCACAATCCATGTTTTGCTGTTCAAGAAGCAATTAGAGCATGAAGAAATGAATAAACAGCTGAAATAAATAATTTGTTGCCTCATTTGGTCAAGTCAGCGTTTGTTGCTTCCCACCCGCATTTTTTCCGTGTTCCGCTTGTGTGACTCAGCTTCAAGGTGCTTGTCAACCACAAACTTTCAAAGACGATCAACCACTATGTTGCACGAAGAGCAAAACATTTACTGTAGGAAGATCGAAGGAGACTCTGCTCGCAGGGTAAACAACAGACCATCGTCAACATGAAACGTTCCTTCGGAGTACTTTCTTGCCCTGTCTTTCGCCAAAATATTTACAGGAAGGTGCGATCTTTTTTTTTTCTCCTGCGAAGAAGCACTCAGCCTTTTAACAACAAATTTATCCATAATGGGGATGTTTGTTTCTATTAAAACAAAATAACTACATATTGCAAGCGACTATCGAGCAGCTTTCCATCTTAAAAATATATCAATGATTGTGATTGGTGTATTTACATAAAAGGATTGTTTATTCCATGCCAATGATCACTCACTTAATATTGAAAACCAGCACCAGGTCCCCAGCATGTAAAATGAAGCATAGAACGCCTGTTTGTTGAATCGCTCAATCAACGAACAAACGCTTCCAGGTGATTTTTGATGCCTTTTGAAAGATAAAACTCCTTGAGTTAACGTTTAAATTAACGGAAAATTTAACATTAAGCGAGATTTTTGCTCTTTTTTTCTTAAATTGTGCGATTTTGTACAAATTCTGCGATTTTTCATAAATTATGCGATTTGTTGCGATTTTAGGTCAATCATGCAAAATCGCAACATCGCATAATATCAGAAGCCCTGATCTTGCATATTGTAATGTACATGATTGTATGTATGTGAAGCTTATGTAAACATGCACATGTTGGGCTAGGGGATGAAAAAAAAATATACCGTGTGGCATGGGTAGGGGTTAATTTGTTGGTTTCTAAAGAAACTGTGGTGTGCGTTAGTGGGAGATCAGTGAAAATAAATATTTGGTTTTATCAACAAAAGTCTTTGGAAGGTTAAATTTGGCCAACATAAACAGATTTGAGAACGGTTTTTAAGTTGACTGTCAAGTAGGCCGGGCATTCTGTAATCCAGCCAATGATTGTCTCATGGAATTCACTTGTTTTGGCTCTACATAACATAACACAACACTACCTGCTGGGCTACAGATACTAAAACTTAGGGTGCGTTTTTTTGGGAAAATCCGAATCCGGATTTTTCATCCAAGATCACTCGGATCATGGTAAACCGACGAATCCACTCTGGGCAAGGATTCGTCGGTTCCTTTGATGCACCTTAATCCGAGTGATCTTGGATCAAAAATCCGGATTCGGATTTTCCCAAAAAAACGTACCCTTAGAGTCGAGTTGGTGGGTTTAGACGGTTGCATGCACGTGGAAAAAATGGCCAAAACAGTACCTTTCGACGAAACAACGCTATAGAATAACAAGCACCATAAGCAACCCAGCCGTTCCGTCCCCAATCCACACATGATGGCGTCCTGTTACAACCAACGCTAACGTATTCCAACTTGCATTTACAACAAGAAATTTCTAAGTTGTTTTCGCCATAATCACTTTCAGCTGTGTCCGCCATGATGGAATTTATCAATTTTGACGAGTTACCGCTGAAGGATTGCTGTATCGAATTTACCAGACCTCTCGGCACCAGCACCCAACGGTTTATTTCGGTGGATAGTTCTCTTCGGCAAAATGTCAGCACAAAATCTATCTCCCTTTCTTTTTCGAGGGGCAAATATGTCGTTAAAAATACGGTGAAATAAGGTCAGCTAGCATTTTCCTAAGACCAACGACAGCTAGTAAATTCGGGGAATAAAATTCGTTTTCTAACTCACTTTCTGCAACTTAAAATTTTAGCTAAAACATCGGTTGTATAGCCTTCATATGACATCGATTGCAGTTATTGGGTAAAGGTTTTTTTATTGCCAACAATCGATCAAATTAGCCATTTCTTGAAGGGAACTCGGGGATCATCTCGTCGTTTGTTTTAAAGCGACTGGGACGAATTTTCTGAGCGCCTTTATGATAAAACCAGTTGTAATTAATTCCTTGTCCATCGCAAGATTGGCAGGAGAACAGGCGGTGTGGCCCCTCGCTTCCCAGCCTTTACCACAGAGTCCCACCCCCCAGCGTGGCAGTTCCTTCCACTTTCTTCATTGCTATTGAACAAGTTTGGAAATTTCTCCCTGTTTTTCTCGCTTTCTAGCCTTTAAATTGTCCAACAAACCTGCTTCTCATCGCCTCCAGATTTTGGGAACGTTCGTGCAAACACCCCCAAAAGCCGCGTACATGCACGGCGTTTCCCAAAGTCGCACACTGATTTCCTTTCTTTCCCTGTTTCCTCCTTTATTTTCTTTGTAGCTTCGCCTAAGCGCCGTCTCTCCTTCCACGACGTCACGGGTCTTACGCACTAGCTACTTGATACTCTTGATGGTGGATGCCGGGAACGCGTGAATGGCCGATTTTTGAGGAAACACGACAAAAACAACTAAGACAACAAAGAGTAACTAATTCAGCTGCTATTTCATGAAAAATTTATTGAACTATTTCTCGTTATATTATAATTAACAAACGACGAAACATTCCGTTTCTCTTTTACGGTTATGGATGTTCAGTCTAATTTTTGAAACATTAAAATCTTGTTAACTTCTTGTCAATAAAGGTACGCTAATGCTTTTCATGACCACCTCGACAAAATTCTCCCATTCCTGGCCATGCTCTTGATTCGAATTTTCTGTTTAAAAGAAAAGATACGCCATTCTGGATTCTTAGAACTTCTTTTAAATCTGCCTAGATCAGATTTGACGGAGATCGAAGCTGAGGCTAACAGCAATCGACTCGCAAGAATGAAGACAAAACACAACAGTCACCTCGTAGTCACTGAGGTAAATTCTCTAGATTCAGTAAATGTGCAGTTTCAAACCAATAAATTCTTGAAAATTTTCAGCAAAAAATAAAGACTATGTCTGTGTTCGAATGAAACGATATCCGTAAAGATTTCGAATTTCCAGCAGCCGAGTTTTTACAGCTTTCTATTTCAGGTTTGGGCCGGCAGAACTAGCTTAACAAGGTCAATGACACCTTGAGCTTTTCTTCTTCACATTTGAAGTTTTAATTAAAAGAGGAGGCGGCCTTAACAGGTTCAAGGGAAGGGAAGAAATTGAAATTTGACGAAAAAAAAAAGGCACATTTTGTTACAAGGAAATAAGTGATGAATACAATTCTGTTCGTATTTATAACTTCTATTTCTTACTACGATCACCAATTTCCGCTAACTTACAGATATAGAATTAACGCGCCTACTCCGAACTTGCTTCACTAATTTATCATCTCTCTTTGCAAATCAGCATGGCTCTCTACTCTAACAGACTTTCCAAAGATCCTTTTTTGGCGCAGTCTATTCAGGCGTGGCGTCACTCTTGTCTCGCTTCGACGACCTGTGGCAAGTCTAGTATTGCTACTGAGTTCCAATGCAAAAGGTAATTAGTTTATGCCGACTGTGATTTCACCACTGCGCCCAGAGCTTGTTTTCTCCATCTAATTCTCCGATTCTGGAACCACACTTTGACTTGAGTTTCTGACAGACCGAGTTGCTTGGCGATGTAAATCCGCTGAGCACTCCCAACGTACTGCTGGTTCTTAAAATGTCGCTCCAATCTCTCAAGCTGTTGAGGGGTGAATACAGTGCGCATGCGCCGTGGTTTCTCGCGTGAGCCTGTACCTAAGAGAGATTTTTAGAAAAATGATTAAAACAGAGTTCTAACTTGCAAAGACATGACCAGAAAATATCTACCGACAACAAGAAATTATGATTACTCTAATCAATAGCTGGTCATAACAGACGTAAACAACGCATTGAACCAATCAGAACTACAACCGCCGTAAAGCGCGGGAAACTGAACGCGTGCGACCAAATTACGATTGATTTTGATTTAGTTCTCTACTGGTTGAGAAAGTGGCGCGAACTTTAGCCCAGCCAATCACTGAGTGTAGTAAAACAGAACCGAAGCAAGCGCGAAAGTATTTTCCGAGAATCATTGAAGAGACCATTATCTAAAATCAAACTACTGAAAATTAATTTCTCTCCCACTGATTAATTTGTATAAAGCCATCAGTTTACACTTTTCTTTTGTCGATGCTCACGATCTCTCGCTCTTAGTTTCGTTTGACTTCTACGCTATTGGCGAGTTTTTTTTTATTCTTAAAATTGATTCTTCAGCCGAATTCTTCTTGAAGAAATGGACCTTCTGGAATTTTTTGGTAGTTACAATAAAGAAGACACCATATGCGTGTTTCGGGGATCATTTGCATGACAATGATGTATAAAGAAAATTGAAATTGAAAGAGACCCTGGTTACTAATTCTTCTTTTAGGAATGTGAACTACTTTTCTGAAGCACCTTCATTTCAAGGACAAAAGATAATTTTACTGGCCGCCGTACGCGACTCAACGCAAAACCTGTGTTTAAGTTTCGTCAAAGCTAAATAAACCGGTTGTCCAACGTTCACTGCAGCTAGATGAATCGAGTTTCATTTTCAAACTTAACACTTTTCGGCTCTTACACTAATTATAACAACACCTTGGCATTATTTATTAGATATAACAAAAAAGTCAAAACAAACATCATTGTTTTATTCACTAAAAATTTGCCTAGCCTTTTTACCGTCTTGTCTTTATTTAAGCCTTAGCAGGTACTGTAAAGTAACACATTTTAACCCGGCGGTTAGCGAAATTCATTTGCTTCGAGTGCTGTATATTCATTCCTTGATAGGATATGCAATTAGCGGGGTGTTATAATTAACGAGACCACTAATGGCTTCTAAGGGGTTGTTCTATTTACAAACGACGTTCACCCTAAATGGTTTAATGCAGGCCACAAACCTAATAATCTCCTAAATTTTCATAGTGTCAATATGGAATTAAATAGGACTCGGCTATCATGAATAACTGTCTGACTTTATCGTGAGTCTTGTATGTCTCTAGCCACAAACTACTGGCATGTTCGATTCGTCGCACTGTCCTTTTCAAACTCTTCCGCTGTTGCCTCCCAAAAATAGCAGTTTTGATAACGGAAATTTTTTTGTAGTACCCCCAAATAATTTTGGCCAATTTCTCAAGCGCGCCGAGCTGAATTGTTATTTTATTTAGTTGTTTAAAGCCTGATAGCCATCGGACTGAATTCATGAGCCACCGACCGCCCGGGACCGCCGCCATGAAATCAAGTGCTACCACAGGGCGTAAATATATTGCTTTAAGTTTGCTCCCAATGAAGTCTAAATTGAATTTTATATCATTAACCGCATGTACTCACCACTTGATTGTTCCCAATAATTCCCAGTAGCTTCAGAGTTTGGCGGTTGCAGAGGTTGACTTTGAACGATCTGCCTCGTCTCAAGAAGCGCACTTTCTTTGGTCGTATCCTGCAGAACGGGCAGGTTGAAACGGTCATCTGGAACAGGGAACGTTGCTCGGGGATAGCTCGGCCGGTGAAGGTGAAGAGGCGCAAAAAGACTGGCTGGAGAGCTGGTGATAGGGGCATACGGCAATATAGGGATGTGTGCTGGAAACCCAACCAGCCGGCTGTTGTGGTTGTACAATTCTCTGGGATGATGCGGTACTAGACTGGCATCACTGCGAAAATCCTTCCTTGGAAAGCATGCACTACAAGAGCAAGTCGTCAAGTCCTTGCTGCTAAAATTCGCAGCCGGGGTTCTTTCATCGTTTTGCATGTTGAAGCGAGACTGCCAATATTGCTCTAATCGCGTCAAAGGGCGAAATGAGTTTGCTTTGACATTGTAGGCACATTATCTCTTCCAGTTTTGTCAACTTTTACCCCGCGTTTTTGCACGCAACTTAACGATTGTCTAGCAACTACGGCAAAAGTCACGAGGAAAGCCGTCAAAAGACAATATTCCTATTTATCACGAACATGCCTTGGTGATCATCCCCTCTATTGTGGCTAAACGGCATTTTAAATCAACCCTTACTTTCTTTTATCTGAGCCAGTTTTCGACAATCTAAAATTTTGTCATGAGCTGTAGCTATTCAAGGGTTTGCTGCTAAAAACTTACTTTACCA
Organism: Pavona decussata; assembly: GCF_977016875.1. Lineage (NCBI taxonomy): Eukaryota > Metazoa > Cnidaria > Anthozoa > Scleractinia > Agariciidae > Pavona > Pavona decussata. The sequence goes on from NW_028145572.1 coordinate 2,092,975, forward strand.
ATAAATTTCAATTCCCGCGTTATGCTGTTATTCAAATTTTTTTTCTGCGGTTTAGGTTTTCAATGTATGTGTAAATGAGCTTTATTATAAAGAAAATGACTTTAATTTCGGCGTTATGTTTACTAGTTAATAGCTTTAATAAGGCATTAAAAATGTGTCAAAATAAATACTTACCGTGTTGAAATGGAGAACTCAGTTCACGATTAAATTGTTCAGTCTAAGTTTAAAACTTCCCAGTTGCATTTTTGTTATTAGAAATAATGGATTATGACCAGAAGCTGGCACGTATGCACTTCCGTCCTTTGTGACAATTATTAAAGCACATGCTTTCAAAAGTGGTTTTGCATAATTACGAGAATAAATGACCCGAGGCTGTCTTAGAACAAAAAAATCAATGAGGACTGTTTCTTTTATTCTCCTTTGACTCAGAAACGCTTTTAACTTCTCCATTATATTAAACAATGAAAATTTTTCTGTATAACTCCACGAGTGACGCCGTAGAAGGGGAAACAGTCTCATCAGCTGCATGTCCGAAAAATATATATTACTCCCTTAAACGCAATAACCGGGAACCAAACAATTTTTAAACTGAAAATTGTTGTATCTTTTTCATCTATACTGCTTTTTCCGACTTACTACTTCTCATTAAGTGAAGGAAAACAAAGAAATATTAATTTAAGACATACCGCTATTAAATAACGTCGGACAATAAGGCGGTGTAGTGACTGACAATGGAATTGGACAGGACTATCGATAGCTGGCCCTTTACAGCCAGGCGTAGTCAATCGTAGAAATCGATATCGGAAATCAATCGATACAATCCTTATCAATTTCCAACTCACAACTTTTTTCTTTATCGATTCCTACCGAGTGGTATCGGAAATCGACATCAATAAATTGCTATTGATGATTATCGATTATCGGCTTATCGATTGACTGCGCCTGGTTTAAAGCCGAACGTTGCTACGTAACTGCTTATTAAACATGACTGCATAATATGTTGTTTAGATAAACCTATACCGTCCATTTAAAAGGCCAACGTTGAAGAGGTCTTTTGTGTTGTTCAGTCCGTAATACAATACAAAATGAAGAAAAAGGTAAAGAAATAGTTCACCAGGCTTTAAAATGTTTATTTAACAAAACGGCCCGCATTCATTCAACGTTAATCGTCTTATTCAATTATGTACATTGTTGTTCAACATTGTAATTGGAACGTGTTTTGAACAAGAAGCACATCATGCTGAGTTGGAGAAAAGTGAAAATGAAGTAAAGTAAAAAGGCTAAAGTAAACTGCTTGTTATAACAAGCCTGATTCTCTAGCAAATGGAAACGGAGCTACCGTACCCGCTTCCACAGTCTTATTTTAATTTATAATACTACATAAATCGTATAAGGTAACTCTCGGAATAGTGCAGGGATCACTTGTACAAACAGCAGCAAAGTCAGTGTAGCCGGATCTTTGTGTAGATCAGGATCAGCAATGTTGAATAAAACGTAAAATTAAATGCAAGGCTGATCGGACAGCTAAAATAATTTTATTGCCCAATATTTCGGTTAGACAATACTAACCTTCTTCAGGGGCGGCAAAACTGCTAAGTAAAAATTGGAAATAAACGGTTACAATATTTAAAGACGATACAAATTTGTATCGTGTTTAAATATTGTAACCCTACGTTTATTTCCAATTTTTACTTAGCGGACTGAAATATTGGGCAATAAAATTATTTTAGCTGTCCGATTAGCCTTGCATTTAATTTTACGTTTTATAAAAACGTATGCCGGTTCAAAAGAGGAGACGGTGGGGCCCATCACGGTTACTCAGTGGTATTTCGCAAACTGTGCCAAAATTTCATTTAATCCGGAAAAGATGAGCGCCGGCTAAACTGCATAAGCTGGCTGGCACTTTACGCCGTACAGTTGAAGCCGATGCTGGCAGAACATGCTTACGATGCAGATTAGATGTCTATAAAGATGGATTGGTGACTTCCGGTTATTCTCCACGGTTCAGTTTGTAAGGGTTGTTCTGTAGTGCCAGTTAAAATTTCAAATAGTCTTAAATACTAGGAATCCCTCGAATTTTTCTTCAGGAAGCAGTTTTCAGCGAAGGATCAAGCGTGAACACAGGATAATTCCAACGCAAACGAGTATCGTTCTCTAGAGCGGCTTTCCATTGCGTAATTCGCGTTTGCTTCGGTTTTGTTTTACTACGCTCTGTGATTGGTTAGCGAAACTTGCGTCACGTGCCCAACCAATTAAAGAGAAGCAAAACCAAAACCACTCGTGACTTGCTCGCACGTGTTTTCCCGCGCTGGCGCCGGCGCGAGTACGTGTATTTGCTTCAAATTCTGATTGGCTCCGGATCCTCGCGTTTTTTAACGTCTGTTGTGATTGGCCAGTGTAATTAATTTTTTTTTACGACACTCAAAGAGCAAGGCTGATTTCACGGTCAGGAAATATATTTTCCCGATATTTCGAAAGGCACGGCCTTTCTTCTTCGGGGTATTTTAGAAACTGACCCTATAGCAAAAAATGCACAATTTAAAACGGGAGGGGATGCAATTCGGATACCATAATAAAATAGGATAAAGTAAAAAAAATCGTTACAATTTTCTTTTAAATGTGGCAATGAGGTGTGACCCATCAGTAAGAATGGTTCACTTTGAGCCTCCAAATTTCCAAGCTCAGCCACGAGTCGCCCCTTTTCGGCAAATTTTATCTTGTTCGTCCAAAAAAACGTCATCTATTTAGTTACCTTCAATAAATGTAATTTACAGTATGAAGGTTCTACTTCTATTGAATTTAAAGTTAGATTTCGCAACCACAAGTCTAGTATGCCTAATATGCAGGAGAACACGCGAATTGGCGGTTCATTTCAGTAATTATGAATGATGCATTTCTCAAAAGAGTTGTAATAATTGAACAAATTAGAGCATTTAAAAAATCCTTTACATTTAGATCAATTGTTGCTCACTAGAGAAGCCTATTGGACCACACAATTGTTCGCTTTAATCCACGTGGTCACAACAAAAGACGTGAATTTCGTTCTGGACAAACACCGCTTTTACTACAACCGCAATTAATATTTCACATATCTTGTTTGTTAATGGGATTGTCAACTACAAAGAGTTTTTTAGTTTTATTTTTACTTTTAATTTTTCATTTGGCTCTTTTTGCGTTCATTGGCTCTGTTGGGGGACTGTTTTTTTCACTTTGGATCTGTAACTGAAGGGCTCTGGTGAGGGAATTTATTACTATTGTTTCAAGACCCCAGCTGATAATATTACTTTATCAGCCGTGGTAAAGCCGTGATAAAAGCCGTGATGTTCGAACAGTCTTTGAGTGTTCTGGGTAAAGAGTTCCACAATGATACTGCCCGGTATCGAAAGGTGCGCTGACAAGAAACAGATTTGCTCAGTATATCCTTGTTTCGAGTGTTCCTGGTGTAAACTGTCGAGTGCGAGCGCGTGGACAGACCATTGGAGAGAGAGCCTGAGGCTTGGCCCTTCACACACTTGAAAATACCATCTTTGTATTTTAGCATTAGTCTTACCAGTAGCCAATTTAACTTCTTTAGATCAGGAGTTATATTTTATGTCAGGAGTCAGTATGTAAGTTTTGCACACTTTGAACTTGAGCTTCAAGATGTTCTTCATGGAGTGCTTGATCAGACTGAGGAGCAGTAATATAACTTGCTGCATGAATACTAGAGCATTGATTATATATACAGCAGATCTTTGGTATTGAAAATGTGCTTCACTCTACTTATCTGGCTTTAACTAGCCATGCAGGTAGAGAGTGTGTTTGTGATATGCTCTTATTTTTTTTTAAGTCAATACTGGGAGCAAGTAATTAGGAAAAAAAGTTCCACATGACGGTCAAAAGGAACCAGCACTCTGAAGAGGAACACAGCAAAAGGATCAAATATGAAAGGGAACGGACTATCAACGCAGGAACCACTTTGTAAGGGGGAGGATGTTCCTTTCTGAAAATTTAAAAGGGAACAGCAAACTTTGAATTGGAACCATTTTAATTTTACAAGAATAAGTACCGGGGAACGAACGTTCCACGTGCTAGTGAACATGAGGAACGACCATTGTAAAAGGGAACCTATCAATAGGAACAATTGTTCCTCAAATTATGAAAGGGAACGAGCTGTTGTTCCTAAAATCTCAGTTTGGGAACATTAACAAAAAAGAAATTGGAACAAAGCGTTCTTATTTTAGCTGCAAATGAACCTTTTGTTCCCACTTATATTAAACATGTTCCGCTCAGTTAAGCTAAAATGTCCACGCTTGCAAGGAATGCAAGGAGGCAGCGTGGAGGCAGCGTGGTCGAGTGGTTGGGGCGCCGGACTTAAAATCCGGAGGTTCCATGCAGGTTTAAGTTCCGTTCTAACTGCTAGCTGGAGTTGTTTCTCGGTTGCTGCGCTTGTAAACAGCCAGCTGGTCTGCCTTCTGCCAGTTGGGACTTTTAACCATGTTATTTTCAATTTAAATTATTGGTTTGTAAAGTTTAATGCTCAGCGCCACCAGCACTTGTGCTATAAACACTGTCGAGGGTAAATAAAGGTTATTTATTGATATTGTTATTATTATATCTTTTTATTTTTACTTGATCCAAGGGGAACGTTCCTCCAAAAGGTATCGGAACTGTTAATAAAACTAGGAATCAGTTAAAATGAAGAAAACGTTTTGAAAAACGACTGAAGGATCAGTATATCCTATAGATTCACCAACCGAAACCTGGTAACATTAGTCAAAATCAAATGTGAAAAACATGTACGGAAAATGTTGGGAAAACGTCGGAAGAGCGAAAACCTAATGCCGCGCCGTCTTTTCTTTGTGATAAATTTCCATACCGTGAAAAGGCCAAGTGTTTTATGAAGAGAGAAAGCAGTGATTGATATGACCAAGCACTTTATGGACCAACTATAGGGATACTGAATGACCAAGACACAGTTTAGACAGGGAAGTTACCAGATCGGTTCTATCAAAGGACAACTTGTCCAATAAATAAACCATCATAAGATTTGATGAAATGTACATTTTTGAACATGTTGAGTGTTTTTTATTTGCTGCCAAGTGACTGTTATTCATATCATTAGACAAAATAAATTTGTTCGCGCTTTGAAGTACCGGTTGTATAGATGAATAGCTAGGAAATGAGAGTTCGATACAATCCGAGCCTGAAATAATAGATTAAACAACTTAAATGACAGATTTTTAATCATGGGCACACCATAAAAAACATCATCGGCTACAGAAAAATACACGGCCTTCGAATCAGGACCAGTCAATCTGAAAATTCTTTTTATGATTCAAACAAGAAACTATGCCTAATTCAAATAGATCTGTGACCGACGAGGTTAGGCCTACATGCTCGCCAGGAACTCACCCGAGTCCCATTGAATGGTGTAAAATGGACTCGTTTTGGTAACGAGGCTATTCTGTAGCCTCTAAAACAGACGGTAACTGCCAGTCTTAACATAGTTAGTAGAGGGGACTGGTTATGAAAGCCGGCAAACTTCAACGCCGAACTCTTTGTTGTGATTTCGCGTGGTCACGTGATCTTGACCGTGCACACACATATCAACAAGCCAAGATGGCGGTAAGAGGAGCGAGTGGAGACGCTAGATATTAGATCGAAATTACAGTTAAAGAAATTCGTATTTGTATAATTCTAAAGTTAAGTGTACGAAGATAGTTATAGCCGGCGATAACTGCGCTGTGTTCGGCTTTGGGTCCTGTAGAAGGACACAATAGGTTTGGGGATTTGGAAGCTTCCTGCCCCTAAAGATGAGGCCCATAAGAAGTGGAGAGAAGACTGGCTCGCCGAGATCACAAAAACAAGGGAAAGCGATCACAGCTTTAAAGTTTTACTTGCCAAAGACCGGGTGTTTACTTGTGGGAACCACTTCCAGCCTGAAGACATCGAAATATGCAAGTAGCTAGTTTGAACTTTAAGTTGTCGAAGCTTCCATCGATTTCGCATGTTTAGTTCAAGACTGTTTTAGTAGCGTGATAGCTTTTTTGTGGTTGTAACAATCACGGTGCTGTTCTTGGTGTACGTAAGGACCGTAAGGTGACTGTCTTTTGATCTTTCGTTGCAGTTCATTCTGAAAAAATGACGAAGAAGGTTCGATTTGGCGCCATTCCCAAGTTGAATATGCCGAGAAAAAAGCCACGAGACCAGAAGGCCAGAGCTAAGACCCGAGCGATCCATTGTGAGAAACATCGAGGAACCTTCAGTAAAAGTCTGCTACAAGACATTTAGCGAGTTTTGTCAACGCCTGTCTGGTTTAAAAGGCATCAGTAACTGGAACTTTAGAACATTTCCAGATAAAGTTGTGCTGCAGCTAATGGAAGAGCCATATCTGCTCCCAAAGTTTGAAATTGCTGTGGACGATAGTCTGGGATTTACAGTTAAAGTTTACGGCTGTTTTCTCCCAGAGTACCATCTTATTTATCTGGATTTCCGGCGGACAGTGAGAAATGTAACTATAAGCAGACTAGCAAAGGATCTGGAGGACAACTATAGTTTGTGTTGTGGAGTGGATGAACATGTACTTGAAATTACAGGCAAATTGTCCCCTCTACTAACTATGGCCTTAGTCATGGTTCATTGCAAGTGTGATATCCCCCCGGGTGAATCGCCTCTCCTTCCAAGACGAGTCTCCCGTCCTGACTTCACACGAAACATTCAATGTGAATAGTTTATTCAGTAGGATGAGTCAGCTAGCCATTTGAAGAACGTAACCAGCCAATGTAACAGCATTAACGGAATTATCGCAAAATCCACTTGAAAAATAAAATATACATGTCATAGTTCAAAGGCTAAGAATTGTGCCACGCCAGATACGAAAAAACACTAAAACTCCACCCTTTAGAAGTGGCCAAAAAATACCAGTGGAAACGTATTTCCCATCCGAATGCAGCAGCACCGGACCCCAAGGATATGCTGCAAAAAATTTACTGACAAAAAATTACACTAGAAAACCTATCTAAAACAAAACTTAAGGGAAAAAATAACAAACAAGACGACTGACCAATGTAGAATGACAAGAATCTCCCGCCAAACACAAAAAAAACAGTCCCGAAGTATCTCATTACAACCGCGACCCTCTACATCATCAGACATCATGCCGTCAGAATATTAATTTCTGTCTCATTCGTTCCCATGCCACTCAATAATCAGAAATAGCATTTTTTTAACCATTGAAAAAGTGAGACCCGTTTCTCAAAACTCCGAATTGTTTTCGAGCCCGAACCGAGTATATGATTTCCCAGCAGAATAATCTCCCCATACACAGCGGTTTTCAATCAAGTGTCGTGAAACCAAAACCAAAGTAATTCTTCTGGCCAATCAGAACAAACGAAAACAGCGCAATGAACCATCATTCGAAGCAAATACATGTGACCTGTGCCAAGAGCGGGAAAACGCGTGCGAGCAAGTCACGATTAGTTTTGGTCTAACTTGCTTCGCATTGTTTGTTGGGTGTTTTTAAACCAATCATGGAACGCAGTAAGAGAAAACAAAAGTAAACGCAAAGTTACTTTCGATATCCAACTGAAAACCGCTCTATTGCGGCACTGCCATTATACTATGATGCAAAAGGACTTCAGTCGACTTTCAAACGACTTCAGTTTTATTAGACTAGACTGGTCATGTTCTGTACTTTTTTCACTGTAAAGTTAACAAGTGATAGATCAAGAAATGGTAATGATATAAAGTATAGTCTCAAGTTTTTCAAAACAAAACTACATTTACATATTGAACTCTGTTTTAAAAGTCAGTTTCTACCAATCGTCCTCTCTTGCTTACTACTGATAACAGGTTGAGTTTTACTATTACCATAAAAGAATGTCATGGACTAAATGAATATATGAATCCTTCCAACAGATAAATATTGTTGTCATTGTTTGTGCCTTTTGATTGTTCCTGGTCCATAAACAGAGTTTACTGATGCCATCCTTGTCAGGGAACTTTTTTGGTGAATGTTGTGCGCACGAACTAAGCCTTCATTTTTCGTTCCAATTTTTGTTTTCTCCACTTTATCCGACGATTTTGAAACCAGACCCTGACTTGCGTTTCTGTCAACCCAAGCTGACGGGAGAGCCGTCTTCTCTGTTGCCCGGAAATGTATTGATCAGTGTAAAAAACCTTTTCCAACTCGTGGAGTTGCTTGGCTGAAAACACGGTGCGTCCTCGCTGCGGTCTGATAATCTTATCGTCTATGAAACGCAGGCCAGAAGTTTCAGCTGACCTTGTTGGTGGAGGATCTATAGCAAACGTAAAGAACATCATATAATTAACCATCTTTTTTATTTACTGTTAACCTACAACACTGGTGATATGATAAGTCTTGGGGAAGTCGTCGCAGCACTAGTGAACTTGGCTTCTAGCGTTGAGTTTTAACCGTGCCACACTTGCAAGATTAGTCCATACAGTTTTCAATATTGATAGGGGGAAGCAGGGGGGAGGACAAGGGATAAACCCAAAGTGTGGCATAAAACGTATTTTTATTGTTATTGTTTGCCACCAAATGTAATTTACAGAATCGTAAAGAAATCCTGAAAGTAAATGGCGAAGAAGCCCAAAGAAACCACGAGGTTAATGCAGCACGTGCTTCCTCAACTTATGCTAAATTACAATAATTAATAAATCGACAGTGGAGAGATAGGTAAAATAACAATCAGTGATAATATACAATAATAAAGGGAAAGAAAAATGGAAGGATAAAGGAAAAGTAATGATATAAAAGAAAAGGAAGGGAGGGTAGGAAATTAAGAGAGCCACCAACAAATTATTCTGTGTTTTGCTTGCGTTTGTGACAGATGTACCAACTGCTAATAACCCCATGGTAGGTTCCAAACGTTTTGTCGTTCCCTTTCGAGGGGAAGTTTTGGCTGAAAGCCATCAAATGAGGAAGACGATAAGATGTCCATATATTAAGGTGCGCGCAAGAACTAAACAGACACAAATATATAACCATTATTTAAACATTATTTCACTTAAAGCATTACAATGCCTGAGGAGTTTTGTGTGGACCAACTGAAATAGAATATAGCATAAATTCTTATTGAAAATAGAATATAGCATAAATTCTTATTGAACACCTAATTCTAATCGGGCAGAATGAAAACAAAATTGAATACTTTTATTTAAATTCAATCAATGAAATAACAATTTCAGAGAGCGACCGCAGAGAAGCCGTAATGATTAACTGTTTTAGAATCTTTGTTCGACTCTTTAAACAAGGTCGCTGTAAGTTGTAATGAAGAAAATACTTATATCGATAAATATAATAAAAATAAAACAACGGGAGGCCGGCGCAGTAAGGGCGGCAGGGGGGGGGGGGGGTCTCTTTTATGTTAGGTATATAGGCATGTGTCACTCCAAGGGGTACGTACAGTTTTCGAGCTGTATAAGTCTGAAAATGGGTACAGATTTTAATCATTACGGTCTGAGGTCCGAATCAATTCCCGCAAGTATGGATTTGTAAGGCCGAGCATAGATTTTAGAAGCCACGTCTGGAAACGGATGCCCCGGGTGCCTAGGTGCCCAGGTTTGAAAAATGGGTATCGAAAAAATACATATTTTGGTTCTAATTGGATTTTGATAATGAAGACCGGGCATCACACCCCCACAAAAAACTCCGAGGATTTCCCCACCCCCCGGAACGGGAGTTAAACCCAACGAGGCTAGATAAAAGTTCAGGACAACTAGAAAGGATTAAAAAAACAGAGTTTAAGCCTTGGTCTATTCCAGCGACGAAAATGTTAAAAGTTCTTTGTTTGATGAGGGTGCAGAAAATTTTACTCCAAGTAGAGTAGGAGAATCGGCGCTCATCAAAGAAGGTAGGAGTTTAATTTGAAAACTCATCTAGCTTCGTCTACCTTCCGTCCTCTAGTTTTAACTGTCATTTCAGGAGATTACTTTACTCTCCTAAAAATAAAAACCTGGAAGGAAATGTGATGGCGCAAGTAGAATTGAAAGGAGCAAGGCTGCCCGTATTGATATTCCATTTTCTTTCCTTTACCTCCCATGCGGGCTAATATACAAAGCTCCACTCAACGTGGTTGAAATGCGATAACAAGAACATCTGCGTTTATCCGAATTTTTTATTCGTCGTTGCTAAGATGTAAAAACATGCAGGGAATATTCATCCGTTTAAAATAAGTTGGAATCAAAATTCTCCGAGAATATATGTTGGTAGGGCATTACAAATCATTTCTTCAAGACTTGAGCAAAAAAAAGGTTCTTTTATAGCATTAAAGAAGGCAGCTTAAATAAATTGCGACATCCAACGGGTTCGCATTGCCTCAGATCAGTTTATTAATATGCTGACCGTTGAATAATCATCCCCACAGATCCTGGTAGCAATTTTGAGAAAGGTTGAATGCTGAAGTCATAAAAAGCAACCCCAGCTTCGTCACAGAACCCCCTTCACTGATGACAAAAATATCTTTAAAGCTTTGTATAGATGACAAACCCAAATGGCCTCGTGGAGCTATGTAGCCTCCCCGGCGTAAGATCGAAATGGATCGATTAAGAAAAAAGTATATGCGCGCCTCACATAGATATATTTTTGCAAAGAACGGTATGCATTAAACCGATGAAACAAGTGTCGCTATAGACGTGTTTTGTTTCGCACAGGATAATGAGCAAAAATAAATATAGCTAATATGTATATATTAAGTACAAAACGTTTGATTCCCAAACAACTTCATGAAAAGAAGAGATAAATGAATGAAAATGAGCCGATATTTAGAACGCGTAAATAATTTGCTCGGTTGTTTATTTTCTCTAAGCAATAGCACCCTCAAAAGAGTCGATCGGCTTCCTCAAAGCTGCTTAAGGTAGATGACCAGCCAGGGGTTTAACTTTAACGCTGTTCGCTCCCGCAAGGCTTTGCCCGAAACGTTTTTTCTGCATTGTCCAAATAAAAATTATCCAATTTCCTCGGGCTCGATAGTTTGCTAAATAATGGTCGTTAAAGATAAATGGGCGGTGGTGGATAAATGAGTTTTTACACAAAAATAGTAGATTAAATGCGTCGGAAATCAAAGGTCTATCAATAATGACTGGGAGAGAGGTGCGTTCTATGAATCTTACCTCCGGTGGCACCAGATTTGGATTTCTCGAAAAGATGGTTTAAGTAGTCGCGTTCTAGGTCCATCGTACCGACTGCTCCATGTTCAATCACACGGTACGGGCTTGGCTTTGTAGCAGCAACATCTTGGTGTTCTGGGCTTAGGGAATAATAGCCGCTGACTGTAACGGGAGGCAAGAAGCTCGAAGTCACCGAAGAAGGCAAGGTACACGGGTTTAAGTGCGGTGGCATCCGAGGAGTGGGTTGGTCGCTCGAGGCGTTGCGAATCATCTGCTCTGGTAAACGGCTCATGTTCCTCGCTGGGTCAGAATCGAGTCCCGGCACGGGAAAAAATGCAGAAGAATTCATCGGAGGACGAAACCAGTTCTGAGAGAAAGAACTCCAGTGGCTTGAGGCTGCGTGGTCCGGTTGCATGTTTGCGGCGCAAAATATTGATTAGTAGAATCAACTAAGTAGGTTATATTTATATGCGGGTATCGCTTTGAAACTGACTCAAATGATGGCTATTGATAGCCATTTCACACCAAATGAGATAAGTTATCCAAAGTGTTGTTCCATTCAGCTGCTATTCAAGTGACGTGCTGTCAATCAAACACGGTATAACACGGTCAGCCATCAATTATGTTTCAAAATAACCAAAATGTTTGGTCACGTTTGGTTCACGTGAGAACGAACAGAAAACCGTAGCTTATAGTTATAATGCATTTAAAATTCCATCATTAAAACGAGAGGAAAACCTTGCAAAGTGGCCGTTGGACTTAGTTAACTTAAAAGAACAAATGAGAATAATCATAATAGTGCAGGTATTGTCTCGTTGGTATTGTTTTTGCTGTTCTTAGGAACATTCTTGACTTTGAATACTCTGACACGTTTTCCGCTAATTCATCATTATTCACTCAGTTTAAACAAACGATAAATCTTATCTTATATGCAAAAAAATACGCCCTAATGAGGCTTGTTTATCAGGCCAAACACACTGGCGTTGGCCGCGTTGCTGCCTCAGACATAAAGGCAAGATTGGCATCAGTTCCCAAACTGCAACAGCACGTTTATTTAGTAAAGCGCTTTACTTTTATGTACGTTAGGTCAGCTAAGTGGAAAAATAGTGCAAAGAAGGCGGGGGTTTTTTATAATAAAAAGGCTAATGTCAATTTGTACTCGAGAAGACTGAAAAAAAACACAAGCCTTTGTGTGTCTTTGTTTACACATAGCATACTAGCTCAAAGTGAATGTCGCTGCGGCAACGGAAATTTAGCGGACCGATTTTCTCTTCTTCCTTCGATGTAGTGCGCTCAGTACTGTGTTCAATATCAGTTACATCAATTGTTTTCGTTAATCCCCCTCCATGTGTCTCGTTCAACCGTCTGATGGCATGAATAGAGTAAGGCAAACATATTACACATTTACAATTGAAACTTAGTGACAGAGTTTGCATAAGGTATTCGAGTTTCGAAGAACTCACCTGCAAAATTGTTTAACAGCAAGAAAATCCATTAAAGATGTCTCGTGTAATCCTTTCTACTTTAATTTTTGCTCCTAATGTACCTGCCTTAAGAAAAAAAAAACGTGTGAGCAAATGTTTACTTTTTTATATAAGAGTTGAGATACATACTGAAACATTGTTATTCAATCAGAGCACGTGGATTCATAACAGATGAGCAGAAGTTTTTCTGGCAGTTCATTGGTCCTTTCACTGAACTGCATGGGTAAGAATATACTGGTTCTCAGTTCCTTTTTAGCACCAACGAAAGTTTTTATAAGATTTAAGTATCAAAGTTAAACATAAGGAGATTTTAAAGCATGTGTTTCATGACAGATGCGCACAATCGAGACAAGACATTTAAACTTACAGAGCACCCCAAAAAGAAATCGGAAGCGTCACGGTTTGTTTAGGTATGGGAGTCATTTTGTCGTTTACACTCTAAAGAAGCGATGCCACTGGACGATGCTGGACCGACACTATAACTGGAACACTGGTAGAAGAAACATTAACGAATTACACCACGAATACTATTACTTTGTATTTTGAAACCCAGGCCAAGTAAATCAGTATTTTATATCCTAGTATCCGCGAATCCGGGGCGTTTTTTGGGACATTCAAATTTTTTAATAAATCCTGATTCATCTTTGATCCCCAGCCTTCGAGTCCTCCAATCATTGCCTTTTTTTCTGGCGTTAAAAATGTTAACTTTCGATCGGTCTGCACTTATTTACAGCTTTTAGTTTTCTTTATTAACCGGTTTGCATCTGCAACTGGCATATTCAAAGTCAGATTCCAAATTCCTTTTTCATTATACAGGCATTAAGAAAGCAATATGTCAACGGCTTTCGAGGAGAAGAAGGTTCAAACTATTGAATACCCAGCCAAATGCAGCTTACACTTTAAGCGGAACCTGAATTAATTTTCCCACATTTTTATGGCTTCATATAATAGTCTAAACAAACCTGTTGGCCGGAACATTGTGTACATATCGCGTACGGGGTAAACTGAGCCTCCTGATTTTATAAATGTCTGACTCTTTATCAGGTTTTAGACCTTTTCATTGAACAGCCACTGCATTAGTGTTAGATGCAACGAATGAATGGTTGACAGAAGAGGAAACATGGACGATGGCTTATCAAATTCCGTTACTTTTTTTGACTCGGTCGACCATGATTTGTTGTTGCACAAGCTGTCTTTATATAGCGTCAATAGTCGCTAGGTTACTTAAGATCATACTTGTCACGCCGACAGCAAAAGTGAATAGAGGCATATCATTACAAAAATTATCTTAACTCTGGGGTAGTCTCAGGGCATGTCAGGGGTCTGTCTTGAGTCCACTTTTATTCTTGGTGTATATTAATGAGTTTACCAAATAGCTTATCACACTCTAATAATAATAATAATAATAATAATAATAATAATAATAATAATAATAATAATAATAATAATAATATTCTCATTCAAACTTAATCCAAAGAGCTAGTGGGAGATAAAAGCGACACAATAGCTCTGCAGATACAGAAGTCAGTCAAGATCACAAGCTCACTCAATATTGCGAGGCGCTTTAAGCTTTTGAAATAATGGACATTAGGCGTTTTATTATTTTTTTTTTTTAAGTGTTTCCATCGTGAAGAACAGAAGTTTTAGTACTTAGATTGAGAATTTTATGGATAGTTAATAGTTTTTAGAATTTAATTACTAGGATCTTTATGATTAGGAGTTGGGATTTTAATTGTAAGGACTTTGGTCGTTGCACTCAGTGATTGGCTACGGCTGGCCGCCCAATCATTGTTTAGGATATCCGGGCATCCAGAAGTTTTTACTGCCATAATAATAATAATAATAATAATAATAATAATAATAATAATAATAATAATAATAATAATAATAATAATAATAATAATAATAATAATAATAATTGGAAACGAGTCAGTAGTCAGTAGTCTGTGCTCCTCGGAACAGACCGAATCCTCAGGCCGGTCCTTGGGATCTGAGGTACCGCATTTACTCGATTATCCGCCCTGGGCGCTTATTTAATTTTGGTCCCATGAGGGTGGCCACTTATTCGAGGGTGGGCGTTTAATGTTTTCCCAACATTTGCAGCAAGCGAGGACATTTTTAGAGAATAACAAAACAAGGGATAACAAGTTTACTTAATTTACTTCAAAAGACAAAATAAAATGCAAATGCTATCATAAACAATATACAAGTTCATTGACTATACCGTATTTGAAACCAACTTTTGAACACAACTGACGCTCCTCGTACTTCACGCTGGGTAGTACATAACTGATTTTTGGTGGGAGGGGGTGGGGTGGGCGCTTATTTGAGGGTGGGCGCTTATAAACCCTTTGAGCTTTCTGGGAGGGCGCTTATTCGAGGTGGCTGTTTATTTGAAGGTGGGCGGTTAATCGAATAAATACAGTAAGTTGTTGTAGCCTGACTCAGTGGATAGAAACTCTAGCAACAATGCTTTGTAACAAGTGAATAATAATAATACTTTGTTCCAAGAGTGTACAGAGATGATACCAACTTAACCACAGTGGGTTAGTCATCAAGACAAATTGCCACTGAAGCCATGATGTAAATTTAGGCCCGTTCTGAATATCAAATACCGGTTGACAGCTAAGAAACGTGGTCTTAATGCCACTGAGACAGAACGGATGTGCATCGGCTCTTGATGATAATCTTCGAAAAATAAATGTTGTTGATGGTAACATCCTCACTGGCAATCAACCAGTTGCAAGAGTTCACTCAAGTAAATCTCTTGGAGTCTACATTGATGATCGTCTTTCCTGGTCAGCTTATCAGGATAAGCTTATCACCTTATTAGCTTATTATCAGGATTACATCTGTAAAAACGTTTCTTCAGCTTTAGCAAGGAAACATCACTTGTATGAACACTGACCATGGTTTTACTATTGTGATATTTGCAGGTGACTTTGGCTGAAACTTCAAAAGTTACAAAAGAAGCTTAAAAAACGGGCTGCTAGAGTTATTACTTAAGAAATGGGTATGACATAAGATCCGATGACCAAGTGGATATAAAAACTAGTAGACATCTCAAACACAAAGCGCTCTCAATATGCAAAGTTCAATTCAGAGTAATAATGCGCCTATCTGCCTGTAAAAGCTCTTCAAATCCGTGGTAAGTACGAAATATAATCTTAGAACTAATGATAATGAATTGTTTCTTTGCAAACCTCGAACTGGACATATGAAAAGAGCTTTAGCGGCTGACACTGGGCACTAAGCTATGGAAATGACCTCCAAATACCGAGTACTAAGTGCTCAGAGAAAAAGCTGTCAAAAAAAAAAAAAAAAAAAACTACAGTAACTTACTTACTTTAATTAGGTAGGATGATCGAGCTCTCTAGGGGGGCAAACAAATGATGATAGAGGCAAAATAAAGTCTGCTAGTGCATGTGACACTCACTTGTCTTTAGGATTCAATATTAGATCTTCTGCAAATGGTTGAGTGATTTTTCTTGAGAGCACACTGAATCACAATTATACCATAGCTTTGTGCAATAATAATGAAGGGTTAGCAGAATTCAAAAGGCGCCTGACACTAGTTAGTTTCCTTCGTAGGGTTTTTGGGGGAATTTCGGATGAATTCCACGAAATATTCCGGGATAAATGTGGGAAAAATTGGAGCTATTGTAATGATTTGAATCTTTGTCTAACATCGTGAAGAAAGCAGCAAAGTAAACTCTTCCACAAGTGGACAGGAAAGTGATTGTCTTTTTTTTTTCCTCAGTTCATTTCGTTGCCTGATAGGACACTGTCGGCCACCCCCACCTGAACCACGTGGAAGAATGTCACGCATAAAAGGCTTGTTAAATATGATACTGGAATGGGCTCTAGTGTTGCTGTTAGCATAACAGTCGAGCAAGTAGGAAGCCCTCGATGGGACCTTGTTTGTGCTCAGTTTTGCTTTCGACTTGGACAAACGAAAACAGGTTGAAAGTTAAAGTGATTTTTTTTTTTTTTCGAAAAAAAAAAATGTTAAGTAATTCTTCTTTCGCCGCTCGATTCTGTACAGTTTGTCCAACAGATCCAATGTTTGTTTGCCCATTTCGGATCTCTTGAAAACTGGATTCTTTCTTTGAAATATTTGCATATCAATGCGACTGCTAATTTATCAAAGTGTTAAGAGTCAGTGCTGTTCAATGTCATCCTCTTGGTCAGCATTTTACACGCTCCTATTTACAAAAGACTTGATCCAAACAATACATTCGCCACGACGTGGAAGAATTACAAAGGAGAAGAAGAAGAAGAAGAAGAAGAAGAAGAAGAAGAAGAAGAAGAAGAAGAAGAAGAACAAGAACAAGAACAAGAACAAGAACAAGAACAAGAACAAGAACAAGAAGAACAAGAACAAGAACAAGAAGAAGAAGATGATGAAGAAGAAAAAGAAGAAGATGAAGAAGAAGAAGAAGAAGAAGAAGAACAAGAACAAGAAGAAGAACAAGAACAAGAAGAACAAGAAGAGAACGACGAAGAACAAGAAGAGAACGACGAAGAAGGAGAACAAAGTGGTTGAGTTATTTTAAGGCGCCTTGAGTTTGAATAACACAGTGAACAAAGCAAGTCTACAAAGATTTTTTTAATCAAGGTTAAAACACATTAGCGCGTAAGTCTATTTGTGAATTATTTTATAAGCAATTCAAGAACTAAATTACGCAACGTTGATTTTCCCCTTAACTTCCTATAAAATTTAATACATAGCATTAGACATCTATATTCTTATTTCTAGGCAAACATTAACCATGATCAAACAAACCCGGCCTTTTGCACTCTGCATCATCAATGTACTAGGAATACTAGATGGTGCATGTAGTTGTTTGGTGTGCTCATTTTGATGGTTAAATTTTCATAACTTCTTAAAATGTTTTGTTATATCTCTCAGTTAGTACGCGAGGGGTTTTTATCGCCAAACTCGAGTCGGACAGAAATTATTTGTATCCAGTGCGGAGTAGAAGTCAACGCTGATAAGAGGAGGAAGCTGTTTCAGACATGCTTTCAGTGCCGAAAGATAAAAGCAAGTGTAAAAGTGGAAAAAGTTGTTAGTTATTCTCTTTTCCCGGAGAGCTATTTGACAAACATTATGTGTCCATCGTGTAGCGACAAAAATTCAACCGACTTTGGTGAAGAAAATGGACTTGACTAGATAAAAACGTTTTAAGCTCTCTTGGCTGAAAAGCGCGGAGAAATGGCGACTAAACGGCAGAGAAATCTGAGTGGTGTTTCTGAAAGTCATTCATCGATGTCGACTATTTGCAATCCTACTCTTGTAAATCCGAGGTAAAATATAGGTGGTGTGATGTGAACCCAGTAAAACGGCGAGTCAACTTTTCGTCTGCTTCCCCCAGTAACGACATTGATCGCGCGGGAGGCTATGACGTAACGAAAATACTTGTTTGTTCATTTGCTAACATGCCTTGACGTCACCGGTAGAAACTGATCCATCGGCCCTTTCCAAAACCAACATAACATAAAGAGTGAAAAGGGAAAATAATATTGGAAAGGGCTTTTAGAAAGTCTAGCTAAATTTGAAAGTTTTCTTTTCCCGCTTGCCCGATTAACCTCCGAGATATAATAAATATCTTACTAACTTCGTTTTCCCGGTCCCTCCAGTAAGACAGTAAGTTAGGGACCAAGTTTTTTCCCATTGATTTAGGGCCCAAGCGCGAATACGTGGGCCATAAATCAATGTGACGGCAATCACTCAAGACTCAAACTTTTTATTCTAACTGACCACATGAACGCTATCGAACGGTAGCAAATCAAGCCGGATAAATATAATTTAGGCAAAGATAAAATCTCCCTGCTACATATTGTTCAAGCGCTAGCTAACAGACGACATCAAACCACTTGACGACCACAAATTGATCTTACACTGAAGGCGCCAAAAAAATTTTTGTTCGGATCCAGGTACTCGCAAAAACCCCTAAAAAACTGCCTTCACAAAAACTTACGTTTACTGTGCGACTATGTTTGTCTCGATAGGAGCAAATTAAAGTGAAATCGTGATCATTTAATTTTATCACTGATGTCTTATAGGCACTGCGGCATTTTGAATCATGTGAGATAATGAATATGAGTTTATATTTACTAAACATTTCTTATCCATGAGCTCTCATAATAACCAAACATATTTTATCTCCGTCGTTATCGTGGATTTATTTTGAGTACTGTAGATTACTTAGGATCCGAAGATTAAACATGTTTTGGGAATAAAACGATGTTTCCGCACTCGTATTTTATTCCATTGGGGAAAATTTCCCATAAAATGTATTTGTTTGTTAAAAGGCGCAGCAAAAACATTACGAGTAAATTAAAGTTAATATGTTTTACTGCCGGAAAGGTGTTGAGGCAGTTTATTGGTGGGAATTTGAAATACCACAGGCACCGATGCTGGCCACTGAAAAAAATATGACTAGTTTCCGTTTCTATTTCGGATATTGCCTGTTCAATAAGCATTGCTTTGTGAACTGAATGTGACTAAAAGCACGAAATGAAGATAAAGATGAAGAAGCTAGAAGGCGCTAGAGAGGGAATGATTAGTGTCATAAGAAAGGAGAATATGTAGCTTCATCACCAAAATTAAGCACTTCACTGAACAACAGAACGCAGAACGTTAAATGATATTTTTCGTTTTGCTTTTGTTTTTATTTTGTTTTATTTTTATTTTTATTATTATTTTTATTTTCACTTTTTATTTCATTTTATTTATTTATTTATTTATTTATTTTTACTTTATTTTATTTTATTTTATTTTATTTTATTTTATTTTATTTTCTTTCTTTCTTTTTTTTTTTTTTTCGGGGGGGGGGGGGAGGGGGGGTCTTATATTGCAACCAATCTGGCGAAAAGCAGCTGCTGGCAGGAATTTAATTAATTGCTTCTTACCTCTGTTTTGCGCTTTTCGGTACTAAGAAAATTACACGTTGCTTTGGCGTTTGCCGATTTTTATGATTGAATTGGACGCAGCGCAAATTAATTTTATTAACAATTAAATTTCCTCACTAAAATACCCCATATTTTCGCCGCTAATATAGTCTTGCAGCTGTTAGGATAAAACGCTAATTTTGTTTATACCAGTGTGAAATGCAATTTTAGTCCTAAAATACCCAAAAGATGTAAACAAAGCGCCCGCTGATTGCCTCAGTAAGCACTTTTTTGTCCGAATATACTTATAAGGATAAATATAAAAAAAAATTCCTTTCAATTTTGAAAGCCCCATTATCCATTTTGAGCTTATCAGCCGATGTACTTTTTTTTAATAAGTTGAGGGTTCTCCTTGTGTTGTCTTCTTTTTTTTTTCTTTTTTTTGGCGGTTTTCATCCGGTTGGCCTTAAAAACTGATTAACCTTTTCGTTTAGAATATTAAAAAGCAACGTTCGAAGGCTTTGTGTACATAACCGACTAAATTATTTCCTTTTAATGTATATATAAATGTAACGATTGGCGCTTTTTGCTGGTGAGTTCAGCACTTCACGACGAGCAATCCAAATATCGACATCTCTAGCGACGGAAGTGGCAAATTCTAAATACAAGGTGAGGAATCTGCTGTGTAAAACCACAATGGCACGTATTCTTTGAGGTGCAGTTTATTTGTCGTTGATATAAAATGGCCCTCTTTTATGGCCCTCTTTTTTTGTGTTTAGGGAAAACGTTCTAGTAACTTTTACCGGTAAAAACAGTTTTCTATTTCGACAACAACATATTCAGAAACTCAGTTCTTCCACAACCAGCATAAAAACAGTTTTTCATTTTTCAGCGGCCCAACAAGAACCTTTAAGCAATATACTTCAAAAGTTGTCTCCCAGCTGTGTTCCTAGATCGTTTATGGCCTTTTAAAGGTATATTTGTGTATAAAGCTAACACAATGTGATCTGCCGTATTCTTTCTTTTTTTTTTTTAATTCACGTATCTGGTGTTTGTTTTTTTTTTTTCAGTATGTTCCAGTAAAACCATTTCCCCCTACAACATTAACTCAGAAATTTTATTCCACAAACAGGGCCGGGTAAAAAGTGCAATTCGTCGTGCAAACTGTCAATTTTGAGTCGAGGACAGAGTTACTCCTTGCTAGTCTTTAAGTCAAATAGCGTCATAGGCAAACTAATTCACACAAAGGCTCGATGCTTGCAAAGTATTAAAATGTACACATTTTTACTATACCTTTTAGGAAGAAATTTAATATGTCAGTCTTGCGTGCCGTTGACTGAACCTTTACATTGTCAGCTTTGAGTGCCGGGAGAAAATGGTTTTTCGAGACATTTTAGCGATCATAAACGTGCTGTTTACTTTGCAAGCCATATAAAAAAGACAATGTAAACTTTGCTTTACTCAAAAACGGCGAAAATAAACAAACCCAAAGTAAAACTTATTGTATTGCCCAAAAGGAGAAGGCCAGCTGCACAACCTAAAATGGAGGTCAAACTACAAAGGAGTTTAAATAATTTGCAAAAGGTTCTGTTAATTTAATAAGACCACATTTCATGGACAACGGGTTCAGCCGAAGTGAAGGGAACAAGATAATAAGAGTCATGACGAAATTACAGCAATTACATGTATTTCTTTTTAGGTGACAAATGAATATGTATCAAAGCCCTCGGTTTCACGACGGTACTGAATAACAAGGTATGAATTTTTGCATTCTCTACTGGCTGAATTAATATTCAAAGTGTCTACACAAAACGACGATGTAATTTTGTTTTCGCTATCTTCAACGTAACTGCAACTTTAAAAGATAAATCTGATTTTAAAATAGACTTGTTAATCAATAGATTAAGAAAGGACAGATAAGCTAATCGTTTATCACGGCAGTGAATCTAGCCAACGGAAAACAGTATAAAGTTCAAATATAGACCAATTTCAGATAAGAGCCAGATAGTTTTAACTTCACAGTGCCGATAAAATAGCAAGCTCCATTCACTCGATCTGTTCTTCTTGATATTTTGGCACTTCCTTAATTTTTATGCCGGGAGTATATTTTTTTACAAGCACTTGGGCATAAAATGTTTCTAATCTGGAGATCTGGAGATCGGGATCTCGCAACCTGCTTGCAGCCCTCTCATAATTCCTTTCAGCTTGTCGGATCAGGACCAAAGAAATACATGTCTGAGAGCAGGTTATAATTATCTGTTCTGCGGATCGCTGAGCATTTAACAAGTATTCCCTTTATTTTGTCCATTTACTCTTCGTTTCTGATTTATCGTTTCGGGTGATAATGAGAGACATTTCGTGGCGCCTCAAGATGTCAGGCACGTACAACGGATCTGAGTGGAAACAATTGGTTTAAAATATTGGCAACCTTAGGATAAAATTAATGGCCATTGAACTAATTAAAACTGAACGAAATTAAGAGGAAGAAACCCCAATTTCAATTCGGTAGCACAATATTTTGGCCTCAGGCATTACCACTTATACCAGAAACATTTTACTGAGTGTTTTCGCCTTATATCTCCAGGCTAAGTGACCTTTTTAGTAAAACAAAGCAGCGCTGGAGAAGATGGAAACACTTCTTAATAGTAAGTCTGTTCTTTCTTGTTTTCTTTCTTTCTTTCTTACGTGCCTTTTTTGCAAAATTTTTAAGAATGTTCGTCACAAGAGATGTCATACTATCGGATTGATTCGAAGTACGATTTGTTTAACCAAAAGGCAACATATTGGTCAGGGAGATTAGAAGATGCGCACTGACAACCAGAAACTCTGCTTTACAAAGCTTAGCTACGGAGATACCAGAGACCATTCAGATGCGTTTTCCAAGTGCACTGGTATATATGGTTGAGAATGTTTTACCACAAACCGGCCGGCTTCACAAAATTACTAATCATTGGCCACATGGAGACAAAAATTCGTTTCTCCAGGAGCCCTTGATCCCTGGTTTCTCTTTGTTTTTTTGTTTTCCTTTCGCTACATCTTTCTTATGTTTTCTATTCTACTTAGTTACTTTTCTTATCAATTTATTTCCTTTAAAGGGGCACACTATTAGTTTTACTAGAGGTGCACCTCTTCTCTCCTCCCCTTATTTGAATTGTATTTTGTATTTTTGAAATGAATTTGAATTGTATTTTTGAGCTGCGTATTATTCTATGTTTTAATACTATATTTATAATATATTTTGCGCTTATGTAACAGTAAGAGTGGAGAGTATAAATAAAAAATGTCAAATGTCAAAATCGATCTGGCTGCAAGTCCCAGTTATCGCCTCAAAAAAAAAAAATCAAATCTCAATAATATCCGTAATGTCTTAACTTACTTTATGCTAAACTTATGATATGTTTATTCTGTTAAAAGGTTCAAATGGAAGCGTTGCTAGCCATAATGGCCAAGCAAATTTCTTTGAATTTCCGCTGAATCTTCAGGTTGGCATGACAGTTGCTTACGTCACCATCTTCGTGATCTCATTGGTGGGTAACGTGGTAATGGTTTACGTCATTTTCAAGACACCTGACTTGAGGACAACTACAAATCTGCTTATCGCAAACATGGCAATAGCTGACCTGATAATCACCTTCTTCGCCATGCCGTATTGCGTCACGTACCTGTATCTCCAGAATATTTGGATATCTGGGATATTCGGCGATATCACATGCAGAGTCGTGCAATACGTGCTTGCTCTTGCGATCTCAGGGTCAGTCCTCACACACGTTCTCGTTGCTTTAGAGCGCTTCTTTTGCTTAGTACTCCCTTTCAAGCGCGTAGCCTTTATAAAAAATTCGAAGCTGTGTTATTCGTTCATTTGGTGCAGCTCTTTCATACTAATGAGCCCTTACATTGTTGTTTATGGAAGCCAACAGCGCGGTCCAGGTGCAAACAGCTACTGTGGTGTCAAGTTTGAGTACTTGAAAATCCTTCAAGTCTACTTTCCCCTCATATTCTTGTTCCTGTATCTTCTTCCTTTGGTTTTCATTGCAACATTGTACACTTTCGTTTGTCGAAAGCTGTGGAAACACAAATCGCCGGGAATCCCTTCGCAAACAGCAATTGAAAAGAGAGAAAGCCGTAAAAGGAAAACTGTCAAAATGCTTATCATACTCGTGATCGTCTTTGCACTTTGTTGGCTTCCTGCACACGTCATGCATATGTATTCGTATTTTTGGTATAACACAGCGTTGCCTCTAGCTGTGCCCCTACTGTCTTTTTGGGCATGTCACTCGCACAGTGCAATCAACCCGCTTCTGGTGGCCTCATTTAATCAGTTGTATCGAAAGGCATGTCGGGATATGGTCAGAAAATTCCGAACAGGTGTTCAGTCGCAGAGAAATGGTCCTCAAGTATTTGCAGATGTAAAAATGGCTCCGTTTGGCCAATGGAATCATAATCTTGATCCTCAAATGGTTAAACAGTCGGAAAGGTTGCAAGAAACCCCAAATATACACACAACTCTTCTCTGAAAATGTAAATAGAGAAAAATGATCAATTTGAAAACATTGTAAACTAAGAGTGAATAACTGAGAACGAATGAATGAACGAACCAAGTCAAGGCGACCCACTTTCTCCCTATCTTTTTATAATTGCGTTAGAAACTCTAGCTATTAAGATTAGAAACGAAGATTCAATCAAAGGCTTTAGTATTGGAGGAGAAACCACGAAACTTTCCTTATTTGCGGATGACATGACTTGTTTTTTACGTGACACAGATTCTCACACCTCCCTCTTCGCCATTCTGGAATCCTTTAGATCATGCTCTGGTCTGTGTGTAAATCACGAAAAAACCGAGATTATAGCGCTTGGCAGTAATATTCTACACGAGAAGTATTTTAATGACCATAAGATTTTTGAAGTTATCAAGATCTTGGGAGTTTATTTTGGCTACGACGAAAAACAGAGAAACGATCTAAATTTCCGACAAACATTAAAATCTATTAAAAAATCAATACAAATGTGGAAATGGAGGAAATTATCTATTTTGGTGACCTTATTACGGATAACAATCTTTTCCTCACCGAAGATCCTTATGTGACGATCTCTCCTGAACAACGTTTCTTTATTATGGGAGTTGTTCACTCTCTCCCATCGGACAGGAAAACAATTATTAGATCTTCGGTCGGCAAAAATGATAAAAGACCAATCCCTCACACACGGCGCACATTAAACTAAACTGTGGCTCTTTCCCTATCTCAGATGTCACCTCTAAACAGATATACGACTCTTTTTTTGTGCAAAAAACAAATCCCTCCGACAGCCCAACAAAAAATATCAGACAAATACTCAGACACGATCATTAATTGGAAAAAGGTTTCTTCTTTTCCTTTCCGTACCACACTTGACTCCAAATTGAGAGAATTTCAATACAAAATTCTAAACAACATTGTCTTTACAAATGATAAATTATTTTGCTTCGGCCTTTCGCAATGAAGAACGGGGGGTTGATTTCTAAAGAAACTGCGGAGTGCATCATGGGCAGCAGAAACGCAATGTTTGGTTCAGATCAATGAAGAATCGTTAGAACATTTACTCTCTCGTTGCAAAGTGTTTTCTGAAGTTTGGAAAGAAGTCTTGTCCTGGCTCAGAGAATATAACATTGTTTTAGAATCCTTTAATGAGATAGGTTTTTTTTTAGGGATTTTTGAAGAATCGGAAGATTTCTTTCTAATTAATCATGTTTAATATGCTTTTAGGTAAATATTATATTTATGTAAGGAAATGCCTTGGAAGTTTACCTTCGTTGAGAGGCTTTATTGCCAGGATAAGACGTGTTTATAATATCGAGCTCCATATTGCGAGGGAGAGGGATAAACTAGCTACTCATTTTAAAAATATGGGAAAAGTTAGTAGCAGCTTTAAACACCTGGTAGAAAATTAACCTTGTCATATCCTACATTTAGTTTGGTCTCCTTTGCTATTTATTTTATAATATTTTTTTGATTTTGATTTTTTTTTTCTTTCCGTCTTCGTGTGTTATCCACTAATTGCTAATCGTAGGGTTGAAAGCAGTGTATTGTAAATAAGTTCTTGTAAGTACTGTTTCGCGTTTTTAAGTAACTTATTCCGAGCAGTGTTTTGTAAATTGTAACTTTTCCTTTGTTTCCTCTTGGTAAGTTGTAGATAAGCTGTAAATTGTAATTAGTATATCAAGTTCTTTAAATATTGTAACGTGTGGTAAAATAAAAATAAACAAATTACAAAAAAAAAATGAACGAACCAAGTAATAAAGCAAAAAAGGAAGAAAGGGAAGAATTTATAATTAATCAATGAATTAATTAATAAAAATAATTAAAGTAACAAATGGTTTTGTCAGGCTATGGCATTGACATATGTATAAATGTGCACATTGTTTCTGAATATGGGTGCCCCTTCTAAGTCATTTGAGAGAAGCAATTAAAACGTAGCCAACAAGATGTTGGGGCATGTGCATTGATTAGCTGTCAAACTTAATTTAATGTTGATCCTAATTCGGAATTAAATATATCCAAAGAGCCAGCTTTTAACTTACGGACTGATTTCTATATATTCTTGGAGGTTCTGGAATCCAACCCCCTTGCACATAAATACTTATCACAAACGTCTTGTTTCTCTCGATTGCCACAAAGGTTTTTATTTCGAGTAGTCGATCCATAAAATATTGTCATTTTACGATGGTGTATTGCCTATTGGGCAGGTAATAAGTGTTCAAAACACAAAACACTTAATAAAATTAGCCTGTGTACAGCCGCCCCCTCCCCTTCACGGGCTAAATAAAATTGAACCAAGTTGCATTTCGATTTATCTAATGCAGCCCGATCCGATCACGTTTCAGTTGCTTACGGGCCAGGCAAAATTACAGCAAATGAAACCTGGTGTAATTGTTGTCGGTGAGCTTACAACGCATTTCCATCTCATCCATCGACCGGTGCAATTTTTTAGTCACAAACTTAATTGGCGATGCTCGACAGCTAAAATTTAGGTTTAAAAAAATCCACATCAGTGAAAGACCCTAAAGACTGAATCGTCGTGTATACAAAAACGATTTTGAACTCGCTAATTAAGTTATCCGGCGGTAACTCAGAAGAGAAACGGGGCCCGAACTATTTTATTGAGCGACTTTTCCTTTTTACTTTCTGCTATACGGAGAAAATAATTATCAGGATTTGGCCGGTACCATGGGAGCTGCTCATAATAAACAGATGTGTGTAGGAGGTTTGTTTCTAAAGAAACTGCGGAGTGCATCATGGCAGTAGAAACGAATGTTTGGTTTATCAACAGAGTTGATAACTAAAGGTAAATTGGCCACCGTAAAGAGACTCGGATATCCACCGAAATGAACAGTTGGGCGTCTCCGACTGCTGTATGGCGGCTTAAAGGGAACAACTGGAGTGTCAAAAAATTCCATCTACTTGGTGAAGTGCAGTAGATGTGTTGGACGTCATGTTTCTTTCACAAATCAAACAGTAGCGCTTGTTTGTTATTTTTTGTCACAATCTACGTCAGTTTTGTGCGCATTAAGAACAATAAAGAAACGTTTGTTTATCTTTTTCCTAATAAAGGACTCATCCTGGTATTTTCAAGGTTACATTTCACAAAGTTAGGAAGCATCCCAGCTCGGAATGATTTTCCAAATAATTGCGTTGGTTTTCCTCGGAAGTTCCGTTGCCCAAGGTAGGTCCTAAAACCACTCCTTTTTTCAGTAGTTCTGTGTTGCCAGAATTAGTTTGAAAAGGAAACTCATTTCCAGCTGTTAAAGCGCATAAAACAACACACCACTCAGTGAGGCGAGCTTTGATCGATTTTGAGTGCTTATATGGACTAAAAATTGGACTTGCGATGAGAATTTTAGGCTTAAAACAATGATATTAGTGGACAGTGAATTCTGGAAGGTCCTTTTGACTATGTTCTCATTGAATTGGAATTGGACGTCTATTGGTTTTGCAGAGCGAGTAAAACTGGAAAAGTGGAAGCGAGCTTTTGACTGCTTGCATGGGACTGATAAATGGCCTTACAATGAGAATCTTAGGCTTAGAAAAAAGCGACATTAGTGGAGAGTGAATTCCTGAAGTTCCTCTTGACTATATTCTCGTTGAATTGGAATTAGATGCATATTAGTTCTGTAGAGGGAGGGAACTGGAGAAGCCGAAGAAAACGTTCGGAGCTTAATAGTCGAGAATTTGAAAGAAACTCAAAAAACCCCAATGAAGCAGCATGAGTATGGAAGCCATGAACATTAAAGGGAGGCGAATAGTTTCATCCTTATTTTTTTTTTTCATATCGCATTACTACTTTCTCTAGCTTTCTAACTAGCTTTCTAATTCAAATTTAACTTCTAGTTTCGTCCTCATCCGAACCCTACAAAAGGCAAAATTGTTCGAAATAAAAAGAGGTTAACTGGCAACGGATGTTGGAAAATTTCCGCTGACAACCGAGAAATGCTTACAGCTAATTTACTCATTCACACTACTGTCCTCTTCCAACAGCGACAGAACTGAAATGTAGAAATGCATAAACAAAAAGAAAGGGTTGTTCTTTTTGCTCTTGAAGTACACTGATAGGCTGGCACATGCATGTAATCGGCGACTCATAAGGCATATTAAATATACACATCATGGTTTACAAGGCTTGTGTCAAAGGCTCAGAAAGCCTTATTCTCCTCAGATTTCAATTTCTTTAGTTTTCGGATCAGATTCAGAGGGACAAAAATACCGTTTAGTGCGAAATCCGAAGGACAGCTACTCTTTGGCAAAAGTTAACAGGAGCTCAGAACATTAACATTATGGAAATAAAGTTTCTGCAACTTGCATATTCAGCCAAAGAAAATAAAAAACAAAGCAAGTATCATCTTTAAAGGTTCTAAAACGATCTGGAAAAACAGAGAACGATATTTTAAATATCAGTTTGCTTTCATTTTTTTCTGTTGGGTGTCCGTGGTAGTCACGCTTATGGTTCACAGAGAAAATATCCTGAAAGTTCTAAACATTATTGAATGCGGTAGAAATTCTTAATTACGATTCAGTTACAGGATGAAAAGATTTTGAATGGTGATTTTCACCTCAATACTTTTAAGTTAAAACATGATTTTTTTCTTTTTTTTTTCACATAGAGGTTAGATCTTCTTCGTGGCAAAAAAAAGGAAACCCAATTTGTCATGACTACGGGTCCGTTTGGGAAAATATTTCCCTCAAAAATTAAGCAATAATTGTTTACGTAAAAAGCTCTATATATTTACAATACTGACAAAGAAATGTCTTAATTTTTTGGCAATGTCAAACAGAACTGATAAGCAACTTGAATTTTCAGAATTACAGCTGTATTAAAAAAATATAATTCGATAGTTTTCAAACACGCCACAAACCTGAAAGCTGATATGGGTAATTTATTAAGAAATTTACCAAATTCGCCCATAAACTAACTAGTACTCCTAAAAGAATGAAATCACAGAAAAAAAATGTATTTTGTACTTCCATCCATCCCACCCACCTCACAATCGTGAGATTTCATCAGAATTACAAAAGATTTACAACTACCTATACTACCTTTCGCTATTATCGCGTTAGCTCGAGGCTTTAAAATCCGACAACGTTAATTGAGATAGCTGTAGAATACAATTTGCAAAAAGAAAAAGGAAGCTATTTAGTAGATAACCCTAGCCTCTTCAGGCGGCTGATGTAATCGAAGATAATGCCCGAGACTGAAAACTTGTCCGAGAAATCAATTGGCCGAGAAACGAAGCTTCGAGGACAACTGTGAAACTTTAAAGAGAAGTTTTGAAGTCGAGGGCATGTATCATCCGATGTATCAGCAGGCACGAATGGGATTTATTTATTATATAACCCTCCGATTAATTTCTGAAACGTGGGGGCTTTACTTTTAAAACAGCCAGTGGTGGCCACGGCGCGATTGCAGCCAAATAAAATACAAGGTAACTAATTTTTTTTAAATATAAAAAATTTAAAAATTCTGCAGGTGTACTCAGAGCGCAATTAAAATTTTTTAAAGTGGGATATTTCGTTCGGATCCACCGAACTTCGTCAGCCAACAATCGAAGTTCGGTGGATCCGAACGAACTGAATATCCCACTTTAAAAATTTTGATTGCGCTCTGAGTACAGAATTTTTTATATTTTTTATATTTTAAAATCATGATTCCAGAGCAGGAAAACAATATTTTTGATTCTACAAGCTAACTAGTTTACTACAATGTGATTGGATTAAAACAACTGAGACCTAAAACCGTGACGTTCTTGCTCTGTTTCATTTTTCGAAAAAGTCGGATGAATCTTATTGTCTAATAACCGTAGCCCGATTTTGCAGCTCGTGATGTGCTTAATCCAATGAGAACGAGAGTAAAATAATCGGTGGGTTATAATTATAATTCACGAGTGCTGCTTTGCCTTTTTCCTTTTCACACGGCTAGATGCATCAGCTGGTGCGGGCTGGACGAAGATTAATAAAGGCATTGAGGTGTGTGTACAACCGAGACAAAACAGGTTTGGCCATCTGTCGTACCTTGAGGATAGTAAGCTGGTGGGAGCTTTGAAACTCAAGTACCATTCTGGGGAAGTCAGGTGAGAAAAACATTGATATCAAAGTTATATGAGCTAGCCTAACAGCAACAGCGTACCACCAAAAGACAAATCTCATTGAAACAGAAAGTATCGCGACCATTAAAAGCAACTCGCGCAGATATATTTAGAAGAAAAATAAGCAAGGCTGATGCTACGTAGACAACTTAGCACGACAGCGGCATGTTAGAGACCAAACTGAGAATCAAAATGTAACCGTGAATAGCTGTTTCGAGCTGGTTGGTCGTTAGCACGGTGCCTGAGCAGCAAGAAGTAGAATGTTCAACCAACATGAGTTAGTTGTCTAAATGTACTTGGTAATGACCCCAGATGGGCCCAAATGTTTGCCAAAGTCATAGCGCGTGACAGTCTTTCACAGATTCTGCGTATACCAGCAGCATTTTCGTTCGCGGTCCTTTGCCACATATTTACTTATATAAATATTTACCGGCCGTTTTTGGAGCAAGAGGTCCCCTCTCCCCACTCCCCGCCACCCAACTCGATCCCAGGGCCTTTTCGATTTCTTAATTCCTCCGAAAAAAAAAAAACAAAAAAAAAACAAACCAAACAAGATCAACGAAGACAGAAAGAACAAAGAGGAAAAAGGAAGACAAAGGAAAACAAAGGAAAAAAATTATCACTCTTATTACTACTTTCAAAACAACCTTACCCTTATAACTAATTTAGCCACGACATCAAACTGCTCAAACCATAGACAGTTACTTTTAATTTATGCGTAAAATCGTTGACCGCGGTGACTTATTTCTTTCCTGAAGAGTTATCGGTCGTTATAGACTGCACGCAATTTTAATTTTCTTTATTTTCTTTCTTTTTTCTTTTTTTGTTTTTGTTTCATTCAATAAGCCCTACTAACCTCGTTCTTGAGTTCAAAAATGATAAGAGTGTTTTGCCTTAGACGAGGCCAGTAGGGCTAATTTGAATGTAGACAAAAGAATATCAAAATATCAGCCATTTTTGCAGCATAAGGTTGTTGTAAGTATGGTGTCCAAGCCATGGCCATGCAAGGCGCCACCTATCGCTTAACCCTTTTGAAGAGTGTAGTACTTCAGCACTCTCACACATTTTAACCAAATATTCCATCATAATTATACATCTCTTCCTTTTCTGTAATTTTTTTCCATTATGTTCTCGTGCTCGTCTTGTCCCGCCTCGACTAGCTTTGTGGCTATTTGCGGGACAAGCCCTTTATATAATCTGAATCTGTAAGTAAATAAATTGTTGTTGTTGTTACCTTCTCTGTATTATTTGATGTCCCCACCTTCTGACCTCACTTTCACCGATTTCATACAGGTGCAAGAGCAACGAGGCTTACAACAGCAGATGGGGCTGTGGCGCCTCCAAAGATCATCGCCTGAACATCATCATTACTGATGAGTCCAATTACGTGATCTTCCCTCTTCCGAAATACTTCACGCAAACTCAAGGAATGTGGTACAACATGCCTCTGGTTGACCCAGAGTAAGGACTATACATGTCACCAATCATACGTTTCGCTCTTAAAAAATAATAATTCTTTTGATTCTTGATGCCGCATATTTATATGACCCAACATAGGCGATGTTCAAAAAACACTGCCTTTTCTTAGCATCCAAACAAGTCCATAGAGATTTAACGTACGTGCCTCAGATTGGCTACTCAAACTGCGGATAATTATTGTCAATAATTATATTAACTCTGAATTATGTCATTACGGCAATCATACCCTCAAATTAATGTTGCATAATTTGGTGGTACCTCTGGTAGGAAAGACTTTACGAATCTCGCGCTAAAAATTTACAGATACAGATCTTGAGCTATTGATGGCTGTCTGTCTTTTTGTTGTCAGTGCCTGCTCGTGATCTGTCTTTCGGTCATTCCCCTTATTTTTCTACCTGTATGTAAATTCAAAAATTTTTGTTTGAGCCCCACAGTTCCAATTGATTTCTAGTGACCGCGTGGGATGAATTTGGACCTGAATTTGAATTTGAATTTACAGTGCGTATACTTTCCTAAGTGCTATGATTTTTTGGCAAAAAAAAAAACACTTCGTAACCTTATTTTTCTCTTCAGATCCTCAGATGAACTGGTTTTCGCAAATTTCGCTGACCCGTTGTACCTAAAAAAGAACGACCGCCTGCGGTTCTGGTACGGAGAAGACTTGACGGACAACGGTGAAGACGACAACCAGGGCAATGTCTGCTTCGACGTGTACGCGCTGTTCATATAACTAGGGGAAAACGTTTTATTTTCGTTCACTTTATTCTTATCTTTAGCGGTTTTAAGAGCAGCAAGGCCACTCATTATCTTATTAGTTCTCAGCAAATAAACTGTGGATTTAAAAGATCTGTTTCAGTCCCTGGTAACTTAGAGGCTGATTCTAGCAACCCCCAACCCCGAGAGGGAGGGGGGGGGGGTGGGTACTCGTCGGAGTTTTTAGTGAAGGTGTGCAGCTCGGTTCTCCAAATCCTGCCCCTCTTTCAGACCAAAATATGTAATTTTTAGGCACTCTTTTTCAACCCTGGCCTCTTAAATTCGTACCCATTTTCAGACCTGGTTTCTAGAATCCAACCATTTTCTGTAAAATCCTTTCCCGTTTTCAGACTTTCAGACCACAATGGTTGAAATCTATACCCTATTTCAGACCGGCTCAACTCAGCTCAAAACCATACTCTTTGGGGCCGCGATACCTATATAGCTTATATAGCGGAGTACCCCCCCCGGAATTGTACCCCTTCAAGAACCATTTTGGTCACAATTTGAGCAATGGTGTATCAATGATCATGTCAGCCTCCTCTAGGACTCATCTAAACCCTTGAGTGCATTTCAGACCTTAAAACTAGAATTATTTTGGCCCTTATTTAAGACCGATTCAATTTAACCCTTAAAAACCATTTCGGCCACCCTCCCCCCCCCCCCCAAAAAAAAAAAAAACAGGGACGCATTTTAGCCCTTGTCTTTTATTAAAGGCTGAAATGTATCTATTTTGGCCCTAATTTAGGAAAACACAATACTTAACTCACTGAATCAGCCCCAATTAAGAGGCCAGAACAAATCGTTTGAATTTTCGGTGTTTCGAATCACATATTCATGTAGAATGTAATACTGGGATGTAATAAACAACCAGGATTTCCCCTGGATGCACGAATAACTTTTGTTTATTTTCAGTTATATATATCAGGGACATAATCCTAATTGTCTGATTAAATAATGATTCAAGGTTTCGATATCTGGGGCCCATGGCACGTCGGTCAAGCTGACTATGTGTAATAATCTACACTTTCTAAATAACTTAAAGAGGCACTGTCACGTCGATTTTGCTGCATTTCGGTCAAAACTGCGCAAGTATTTGACATAGAACCTGTTTTGTAACATGAAATTGTTCTTACAACACGGGGAACGAAAAAATTAAGGATTTTCTCCAAGGAAGAACAAACCATAACCAATTTTTAGGGACTTTCCTAAAATACACAGGGAGAACTTGAA
This sequence comes from Pavona decussata, assembly GCF_977016875.1. Taxonomy (NCBI): domain Eukaryota; kingdom Metazoa; phylum Cnidaria; class Anthozoa; order Scleractinia; family Agariciidae; genus Pavona; species Pavona decussata. The sequence goes on from NW_028145572.1 coordinate 2,126,542, forward strand.
ACAACTGGCCAAGTTTTTCAAAGTTGCAAACCATTTCCATCCTCGCCATCCGCAGCCAAACATAATTAATACTAGAAATTGTGCACTAGTAGCGTTATTGTTAACAAAACTCAACCATTATTTAAACTGCTCCATTGAAATTAATATTTGTTTTGGCTATTCACAGCAACCCTAAAAATCGGTGACTCACACTCAGTGTGAATATGCTTCTTACAAGGAGTCAATCAACGTGGGAACCGAAAGATACAGAAATGAGCATTAACTGATAAATCAAGCAAAGTTCAAATCTCTCTTCTGCACTATTTGAGTGATGACTATTTCTGTTGAATAAAATGTGATCATATCGTTTGCTGCCACAGGTTGATTCTCTTTCTCAAGGTCTGAGTTTCGGTTTTCAGAACCTTAACCGCGTACAGGGTTACCTCGCAAAGCTTGCCAGTAATTGTTTCACTTCGTTTCGAGCTCTGTAACTTTCAAGAGACCTATCTGTCTCACACGGAGTAAGTCCCCACTATTCTCGGTGCCGGACAGTTCATACGCCGCTCTTCTTCCAAAGGGTGTGACGTGTTCTAACGACATACCTCTGGAAAGGTTAGTCTGGGATGTTGAATCTCTTTCCCCAGGTCTTACCAAGTTTCCGGTGGGGTTAAAACAGCTTCTTATGACGTCGAAAAAAGCACGGCGAAAATTTCTGCTCAGTGTGATGTATAAGTAAGGGTTTATAGCTGAGTTTGCGTGAGAGACACCAAACGCGACTAGATAAAGCAATTCGGGAAGTTTGCGGGTTGTTTTTTCGTCATAAAAGTTAAAATAGTGCATCAAATGTGCAGGAAGCCAACACAATGCAAAAACAATAACAACGATGATAAGCATTTTAATCGTTCTTCGCTTGCCGAGCTCGGCGTGTCTGATGTTCGCAGCGGTCGGATTTCCTGGAATCTGTCGAACCCAGAGCTTAAAGGAAATGATGCAGTAGAAAACGGCAATGACAAACAACGGAACAATATAAAGACAGATAAAAACGAACGTAAAGTAAATGCGCGATGCCCTTAAAGTGTCAGCCAAGGGCTCCCACATGACAAAGCAGTGGTAATTGCCATCCTGCACTAGAACGGCTTTATAGCTGTACAGGTAGGGAGACGAGAGAATAACAGACAGGACCCAAATAATGCCACTTGTCGCGGAAATCTTACGAATGGATCTTAAGCGTTTGAACGGGTACGCCACGGCAACGAAGCGATCCAACGCGATCACGATCAGCGACAAAATGGACGCTGCGATCGACAGCGTGATAGAGAAGTGTAGTATCTTACACGTGGTCATACCCATAATGCCACCGAACCAGCGGCTCTGCACAAACGAATAGGCAACCGAGTAGGGCATGGCGCTGAATGTCATGAGGAGGTCAGCTATGGCCATGTTGGCGATTAAAGAGTTCGTCACTGATCTCATGTAGGGCCTTGACAGCACGATGTAGACAGTCATAGCATTTCCGCTAAGAGAAAATAAAAACATCACGCCGTATATAAGGGTGATGATCACTTGGTGTGTCGTCGAAGTCGAATCAGGCGGAAGATGCAGCTGATCAGAGGAGTTTGTGGAATCTGAAAAAGTCAGGTACAATGATAGATTATTTACTGGAAGGTACTATTAAAAATGACCGACTGGTTAGACAAACAGTGCCGCGCACCATACAGTTGCCATTTGATGACGATTTTATTAGTTTCAACAACCTTTTTGACTACCCTCCAGCTGCTAGGCTAACAATCTTTGGGTTCTCCGACACTCTTACGGTTTGTCACACAATCTCTCCTCCACCATGTGAGAGAGCGTCACCAGTCCAGAAAGCGTCTGTGTGGGACGCTTCCTTTTGACAATTCACTGATGGTTTTGCTTCTTATTGACCAATCAAAACCCAACAAATTTGCGAGTCAGAGTTGTTTCACGGTTTACGCTCGACTCCGCACTACCTGATTCCTGGAGTCAAAATTGATTCCTGAAAGTTATCAAATGTTTGTCAAAACCTACTCCAAAACTTATTAAGTCACCACGGTACGGCGCTCAGCATTGTCGAGCCACGAAAGGAACTAGAGAACAGTGGCAGACACTAATCAACCTCGTTACCAGGCTCTCTCTTCTTACAATAATTTAGAGACCCTGGGAGCTTACCGTTTACATGGAAAACCCGGGAATTCCAGTTGGGAAATCAAATGGTACGCATCATTCCATTTGGAGCACTTCCGAAATTATGGGCTTCTGGTCAAAGTGATGCATTTTTGGGATTTACGGCTGATGCTCATACATTTTGCATGTTATCCATCTTCTGTTAAGAGAAGCTAAATCATTTTGTATTTATGCCGAAAATTTCCATCCGGGTGGTTTGCGTAAATGGTAAGCACCCCCTGTCAACAAGGTTGCTCTTGTGTATAAAGAACCTCTAAATTGAGCGCCATTTCAGATATGTTTAGTATACAAATGGGATTGTTTGTTCAAGAGTTACCAGCGCTTCTCTGGAGTAATGACTCTGATCCCGGAAGCTACCAGATAAATAAAATTCCATATTATTGTGAAAAAACATCGGAGACAAACAGGTCTACCACCGCGGGGTATGGTACGGTAAAAAGAGCATTAATGGCTTCATTCGAAAATGGTTCGGCACACACATGCATTCACAAACTGAGAAGTAAAAACCCAAGGTTTGTTTGTTATCATAATATTTTCAAATTGTGTTCATTTGCTTATTCAAATTCTTGCTGGTTAAATAAATGTACTCTGGATATTTCATATCGAAAAACAAAGTAAACATAAAGGCAGCCTTTTTCCACGGTTAATTCAGTCCTATTACAGAACGCAAAACCTACACTAGAGAGGTAAATCTAACACTAAATAATGAATAATATCGTTGAATACTACTCACCGTTTGTAGTGGACATATTCATTCTGACGGCCTAGGAGTCTGCCTCTGCTCGGTCTCTTTTTGTTATCTATGTCTTATTCAGTCTATTGTCCGAACACTAAAACCTATTAGGAAAAAAAGAAAGCCGATATTTAGTAATGAGTGCTTTTATAAGCCGCAGATGCAGGTGATAACATACATGATAAATGTTCACCTGATTTTAAAGGGCCCCTATTGGACAAGCCTCGTGTTTTAATGACATGCCTGTTGTCCGACACTAATTTAAACCATAGACTGAGACTACTTATTCTATTAAGTGCACGTCCTAGATCGAGCTCGATTTTATTACGTTGTAATTGCTCAGTCAGATATGTTTTCTGGCATCAGTTTTTGGCGTATTCAAATTCATTCACTTTCATCACGATTTTAAAACAACAACAATTATATGGGTTTACTTGACAGACTTTACAATATACTTAACATAGCAAATTTTAATTTTTGCGGAAACCCCATGTAAAAGTTAAGCGCACAATTAAATGCGCACACACCAAAAATTCTCTTCAGAATGGTGCAATTTTTCTGTTCGAGCATCAAATTTTTACCATGCGCATGCGATTTCTTGATATGAAGCATTTTCAAGGTTAGATGAGTTTTCAAAGGTTGCAAATGACACGTACAAGCAGTCTCATAATTGTAAAAACTCCACTGTAACTAAATACTGACATATAAAAGTTATCTAAGGAAAGAATATTGAACATATTTATGGAACATCCATTCGGAATCGTCACCTTTTTTAAATAAACTCTAGACTACCTGTATGTATTTCAAAGCAACACCGCGTCAAACTGCATGGTTACAAAAAAAAAAAAAAACAATTCTAAAAAGGCCATTAGATTTAAAAGGCCCCTCTCGATCGGCTTCGACATTATAGAAGCTTTCAGAACGTTTTTATTTCCAGCTTCTCCTTAACACTCATTATAGGTTCATATGATTAAGACATGTAAAATATTTGTTTTTAGCTGGGTTTTGTTTTTCAGTTTTTTGATGTGGTAGTGGTGAAATAACTCGCGTGCATGAGATGGCTGCGAGACAAAAAAAATAAACAATGGCAAGGAGTAACGCACAGCATGTGAACTTACATAGAAAATGACTTGACGGAAACATGCCATGGAACTTTCATTCGAAAACTGTATGAAGCCGCTTTTTTAAATCGAACTAGATCCTGTCCGAATGAGTTAAACTGCAAGTGTTTCCTGCACTGAGGAGAAACCATAAGATTATGGACTTTTTTGCTCCGTTTACAAAGATTAATCTTTCATTTATACAATAAAGAATTGAAAATTGTATAAATTTCAACTCGTGTACGTGCGGTTTGGAATCCTTCTGCGATAGAAGGCCAGACTGCTAACATCTTGAATTTGCGAACGGGACTTTGGGCGTGATGCTCAAAGACTTTGCCTATAAATTCTGAAGGTCTCTTGGCCGAGACGAAACGCCGCGTCACACTAACCACGAACATTTCACAAGTATTTAATCTTTCATTCCTTTTTTCTGATTCAAGAAATTAACAGCAAGATACTACCCAATTAAGCGATATGCATTCTGAGTTTTGTAAAGATGCAAACGGAAATAAAATGTCGCCTAGGGCGTAGGTAGAGTCTGTTGAATTTTTGAGAGGGAAAATTCTTTTCAGTGCCTGGCGTTAGTTTATTATAAGCCGTAGGCAATTACAGTAAATTTTAAAACGTACTATTACACCCATCAGCGTACAGTGTGTATTTAGCATTCGGTTATAACTTTCAGACTGCAATTTCATTTTAATTCTTTGAAAATCACTTGCCGGATTCGCGATTCCTTAAAAAGTTGTTCTCACTGGTTACTCAAGTAAAATCTCAAACTGAAAATATCATCTTGTTTTGAGGGTTTGTTCATAGCGAACGGAATTAGAAAACGCCACTATTGATGGAAATTTAAAAAAATGATCGACGACTGACGTAAAGGTTCCTTACTTTGGAAACATAGCCATATGCTCGGTATTTTTTCGTGCTAGGAGCCTTGTGTTTCTGTTTTTGCCTTTTGCAACTTGTAAGGCGATCTTACTTAAAGTTATGATGAAGATAGACAACTTCCGTGATTCTTATTTCCTAAAACTAAGTGATAAAATTTTAGTTAAATGGCACTACTGGGTCAATGCCAAATTCGAAGACTAAACGTTTACTGATACAGCGATAAAGAAGGTTTTTATAGCTTTATGAACCAAGTCTACAAACACCTTTGCCGCTAAGATAAAATGTAAACAGAAGGTTGGCAATATTCAGTAATGCTAATCACGAATTCACATGAAAACTTTGAGTCCAAACCAAACTGATTTCCTTTTCCTCTGATTATAGGTTTTGACTTTCAAAACGTCACACTTGTCTTGTATTTGGCGGAAAAAAATGTCAAAGACGACGTTTATTAAAGTGAAAAGTCAAATACCAGTGAACAGTGTTTATAGTGGCCGGCTGTTTTCACAGTCTAAGCAAAAAAAAAATTATTTTTTTTCTCCTTTTTCTCATTAATCTTTTCAATATTAATCAGTAACACCCTTCCCTTGATAATTTTTTAGCCTTGGAAAAACATTTATTTCGCATTAAGTTTCGTTCTAGAACTAAACGCAAAAACAGCCTAGATTTTTTTTTTCTCCAACATAAATTTTAAAGCTTTAGACACGAGATACATCGATTCTTCGTCGATTCGTAGAGGAAAGCCCGTTCGATTCAATAGCCGAGTCAGTCCAAAGAAGGAAAGAATCATGAAAGAACACGTAGAACTGAAAATCTACTATACCTTGAACTTCACCTTGTTTACATAATGCCTTTGCAAAGCGCCTTTAGACGAAATTAACAGACCAGGTTCTTGCCGCAGCTTTTATAAAGGAACGATTGGCTAATTAACAATGTGCTTGATAAAGGTGATTAAAATGTGCCTTTTACATATCCCGCCATAATCTCGGTTAATTGCATGTCCCCGGCTAGCTCACGCGCATAAACATGAAATACTTCCGTTAAAGAGTGTTTGTCATCGACAAATGACAGATCACAACTTTTTCTCAAATTGGAAACTGTTGACACAGATGTGGGGGAGCTTTTCAAGAAAATAATTTGCGCTGTTTTTCGAGGTACAACTGAATTCGCTTCTTGGGCCTCGGCACGTAAATCCTTAACTACACGCTCAGTCATAAATGTTGAAACGGTCCCCTTCTTTCTTCCCTTCAATGTTGAATTTGTTTGTTTTAGCAAGCGGGAGTGAAAGAAATGCTGTGAACGAAACACTAATGGAGGGGAGGGGGAGGGAGGGGGAGTACGTGCTCTATGGGCGAGGTGTGATAATATCTGTGGTCTCAGGAAAGTGTTTCAACAAATTATGACTGCGGTTATAGCTTTTGTGCTTTTCTCTTTGCATAAGAAAAATTTGTATCACGTACTCGGAGGGGAAAATTAAAAATAATAACAACGAATTCAGTATAAACTTGATAAGCTAAAATTTCACCTCGAGGCGAAACTATATTTTCGATGCTGGAGGTAGAACGGAGATTCAAATTCGGATAATGTCTTCATCTGTTTCGTCAAAAGGAAATTAATTGAGGGAGTCATTTGTTAAACGGAAGCTTTGATGTCAATATTGAACTCTATCGTAAACAACTCGATTTTCCAACTGGATGAAGTTTTAATCAAAGCTATATTCGTGCCTTTGTCGGCAATTTGTGTCGGTTTGTGCATGCAGATGGTAGGTTCGAAGAGAAAAATGCACAAAAATCGATAATTTCACCCAAGTTAGGTGGGCGGGACTCATGATCACAATTTTTTAAGTTATTTTGCTCGTGACAAAATTAATGGTCTCCTTTTTTCAAACGTGTGCAACGCCTGATCTTTCTGTCGTTCCATTGCCAAAAAAAAAAACAATAAACAGAGGCGTATAATTAGACAAGTCACGCCTTCTGAAGGCATAGTTGACATTGGTCACGTGCAGTGCAAGTGTAACTTTATACTTACTATTGACACATCACCAATCGGTTGAACACTGAATAGAATCGGAAAACCGGCCACGTCCACGGCCAAGGTGATATCATGCCAAATGCAGCTTCCTTTCATACTGGACTGAGATATAATTACAACGGAAGACAGGCGTCTCTCTCTTCATAAGACCGGAACGTGACAATAAAGCACGCAGCATCCCAGCCATAACGACAACTAACTAGCCAGCCTATCCACAATTCAATCTATCCAACTATGTTGGCCCCAAATGTAAAAGCTCCTGGTTTTGGAGCTAAGGGACATTGTAGATGTTTCTCTTGCTTGTTGTATTGTTCCCTCAAAGGGCATCGAGCTAATAGTGTGACGCGTTAAAAGAACTTCTCTAAACTTATCCGTCCACCAATCCATCGTGATTTGTTGACTTGAGATCTTGAAGTAGAAACACAATTCGAGATACACCAGTTGGGACGGTTACTAACTAATCTCAGAGGAATAGGCCAATAGAAAGTCGTGTTGTTTTGACACCTAAAACTGATAAGGGGTAGTGATGTAAAATTTGCATCAATTTAGAAACATTGCTAAATTTGTATCTGGTCAAAAAGGTATGAAAAACATTATTCGAAACTAACATCCAGAGATCGATAATTTGAAATGTGCTATGACATTGTTCCCAAAAATTTGAGTACAATTCACAAACATTTAGCAAGGCAACAGTAAGTTGAAGCATACAAATCCTTATAATTATATTTTCTTGAAAACTTAAAGGGAGGGGTTCACATTTCAGCGCATGTGCATGAATCTAAATTCTTTTTTCTCTTTCTTATCAACTTTATAGCCTTAAAAATCCCACTCACATGTACTTCAGTAATCACATTCTACAAGTAGTCCAAGCAAAATGACTGATGACCAAAATTCACAAAAAATGCTAGTGGACTGTACTCACATTGTCGATATTGAATTTAGCGTTGACCCGTAGGATTTTTTCCACGGTTGATGTGTTTACAGTTATTTGCATGCGAAATAACGCAATCATATGAAAAAATTACTTCCCGAGTTACTTATTCCCTTCCGAATGGTTCAAATACAACGAATTAAATTCAACAGGCTTGGGTCATAGCGAGCAAAGGCGAAAAAGTATTTTGATTCATGATGGACATGCGCCGAACCGTGAACCCCTCCCTTTAAACTCCAAATTTGGAATCTACAAATTTGATGTGCCCTGTCGGTCTCTAGATCGACTCACTGTTCAAGGGCGTGGGTCATGTGATTTGTGAGTACAAAGCGGGCCTTTTTGAACAAAACTGAAGCGAGCGATCACCACCCTCCATTTCACGCGCTGTGTAAAATTACTTTCCCTCTCGAATTTCTCGGAGAAGGAGAAAACAGTAGACCTGCACCTTTCAAAAGCTCTATTTTCACTGGACCCTGATAACCTGCAGCTGCATTGTTTTTTAGGGGTTGGAACATTGTTCTGTTGTTCATTCTTTTGTCCTCTCGACCACTCATCTAAGGCGTTGCAAAAGGTGTAGGTCGCTTCGGCGAAAATGCATCATCGTGATTAACACTGGACAAATTACATGTACCTGAAATCATAGCGAGACTTTTTGATGAAGAAGGTCGTTAAAATTCCCCCCTCCCCACCCTAAATACCACCATTAGTGAAAGACAAAACAAAAGCAGTGTAAAAGAAAATGTGTTCAAGGCAGCCACGTTTGAGTATGTTCAAAAGGATAAAAAAACACTTACAGGGAGTACTAAATTGAGAAGATCAAAGAGCAGCCTCGGAGCGAACCTTCATTTTCAATAATATAGGTAGCAGTCAATTTTGATCTGACTTCTATTAAGAATGTTGATAAAAATACATTAATAATACGGGGATATTTTTGCGCGGTTTAAAACTGCGGAGAAAACAGAACTTAGCAAGTGCTCTTGGTATCCAACAAGAGAATTTGGGGTAACCATGCATTTTTCAGAGATATTTAAACTTCTGTTTAGGGAAAACTGCCATACATTGCTTTATATTTTGGCGCTTTTTGGAATTGTTGCTTAATTATTTCTGAAAAATGCGTGGTTACCCCCAATTTTCTTTTTGGATTTCAATAGCCCTTGCTAAGATCTGCTTTTCCTGCAGTCATAAACCGCACAAAAATACTTCGGTATTAGTAGGCACCGTCCTTAATGGAAGGAATCTGAAGGGTTTTCAAGTCAAACATAAGGAATGACATTGCCACAAACGTGAAGTGAAATCTGACGACTCTTTGGTATTCATGCAAAAATAAGAGTAACCACAAAGACGTCATTAATAATGCAATATAATATTTATAATATAATATAACCACAGCGTTGTCATTAATACTTATTTGGCAAGCGAGTTTATTAGCATTTTGTTTGATATTACATGTACATTGACTTGTAAAAATTTATCCACATCCAGATAACCTCCGAGGTGGAGGTTTTCATACTAGACATTTCATAAGCTCAAACAAAACACAATGCACTCACCAATTAGTAACAGCAACTGCTTTAACTAAAGCTGATAACTCACCCCCCCCCCCCTCCCCCTGCATTCCCTTGTCAAGCCCAACACGTTTCTAACATTACTGTAACTGTATTTAAATATTTTAGTATAAAATCACATCACAACTTTATCAGTTCTTAAAGCCATGGTATCAAAATACACCTACTCCCCACTGGTCTCTGTATGACTTATTTTATTAAATACTGGATCATTGTATGATACATTTCCAGGGATTTGATAAGCTTAGCGGCCATGGTATATGAGCCATTATACCATGCCTTAGCGACCATTAAATTGTCTTCTGGTTGTTCTTGTAAAAGTGACATCAGCAAGATCAACCTATTATTCTTGATTGTTTTCAATAAAACAATTACTCAACTCACGGTCGTTGGATGTGAGATGATTATAGCAAACTCGGTGCTATGTGCCTCGTTGGCTATCTATCTCCTCTTATCCAACACATGCTCGTAGAATAATTGTTAAATGGCACTATCTGGGAGAATTTCTTTGTTAATCATGACATTTTTCCTTGGTTATCATTTTATTATTCTCCTGACCTCTAATTTCAATCACCCAGAGATAATATCGTAAGAAGAAATTTGAAGCTTGGTATCAAAAATCCCTTTAAAAGGATGTGTTTTAATCTTGGAAGTGGATAATATAACAGGCCATTCATCCATTTTTTGGGTGGGGTGGGCTGATGCAATAAGCCAAAAAACTGGCTTCAAGGTGAGGAGGGGTAGTTCAACAAAAATAAAAATAATACTAAGCAGTCAGATGGCCAACCTTGAACCACTGATCCTCAAATCTTCCAACCATTAAAAGTCCAATACACTAAACACCACACTATCGCTCTTCCACATCTTAATGTAAAATTTGTAACCCTTTTTTTCTCAGTAATGGAGTCATACAGTCTACATATAGGAAGTGGAAGGGCAGGGATTATTAATTACATTAAGGACGGTGCCTACTAATACTGAAGTATTTTTGTGCGGCTTATGACTATGCGAAAAGAGCAGATCTTAGCAAGGCCTATTGGAATCCAAAAAGAAAATTGGGGGTAGCCACCCATTTTTCAGAGATAATTAAGCAACAATATCTCTAAAAAGTGCCAAAATATAAAGCAATGTATGGGATTTTTTCCTAAATTGAAGCTTAATTTTCTCTGAAAAATGCATGGTTACCCCCAATTTTCTTTTGAGATACCAACGACATTTGGTAAGTTCTGCTTTCTCTGTATAGTTTTAAACTGCGCAAAAATATTCCTGTATTAGTAGGCACCACCCATAGGAAACCTGAGTATCTCGCGATGCGCAGAACGTATGCGCAGTAACAATAGTAGGCACCATCCTTAAATCTAAAAAGTTGGATGGACAAAATTCCACCCCAACTCCCCACCCCACCTATAAAAATTAATGATCCCTTAAAGGAACTGCATATTATAAATAATATTAAATTTTCCAGTGTTTTATAAAGCTTGTAACCATAATTATGTGGACAACTCATCAAAACTAAGGGATTATTTTAACTATTCATCTTAATTTTCAATTGCTAATTATTTTGCTCCATTCTGATTAAACATTGACCCACTGCTACTTTCATCCTGTTTTGGGATAAACTTCAGTGAGTCAGAGAAGATTCAGAATCGCGAAGAGATGCCATCTGGACCATCCCTTATGAACTCATGTCCCAAACCATTGCCACATTTACCACAGCTGACCTGGGAAAGGAACACATTCAAAGAGAAGGAAATGTGAGTGGATGTTAAGACTTGTAATCAAAATTCAAGTACATTTAAGTTAATCATTCTAAACATGGAAATATAAACTGAGCTATGGTCAAATCTCTACTTGTGAAAACCTCCCAAGCAAAAACTCAGGTCATAGTCCAGGCCAAATACAAACATTTTTTTTTCCAAATCCCCTTTCAGAGCCTTTGCTTTAAGCAAGTATGTTATCAAGCTGCTTTTACTGTCAGTGTTAAGCCATATGGTAGCTTCTAGTTTTTACGTTTATCAGTCAAATTATACCATCCCATAGATTGAATGACACAAATAACCTAATATATTTTATATGACATGATCATCAGAACTGATCATCTTTTTGAGGTTAGCAAAAACACTCCACTTCAAAAGGAGAAAGGCTCATCTTAAAAAAGACCTCAGACGAGCTGATGGTAGTCATTACAAATGTGAATCTGATATGAGTTCTTTTCTTTGGTCTTTGGCTGGGGTGGGGAGAAATTCATCTGCAAAATAACTAACTAACCCCCCACCCCCCATCCTCCTCTCCCCTAAAAAAACTGCTCAGTCCTATAAATATATGTAAAGTAACATACAAGTAATTAACATGTTATTATTATAAAGGCAATGATTATTAAAATGAAAATAAAATAACACAACAGCAGAACATACCTTCAAAGCTTTAGCCTTGCTGCTTTCTTGAGGCTCAGTTTCATTTACTTTAGACACACTATCATCTCGAATTGTCTCAGTAAATGCTGGCCAGGGTGTGTTGTGCTTATACTTTGCTCTAGCACTGAACAATTCATGACCACACTTGGGGCATACATAAATACCTGAAAATTACAAGCAAACTATAATGCATGGCATGATATAATAAATTTCAATTACCTGATTCCCTTTCTGTTCCTAATAGTGAAGGAAAATGTTTTGGCTTTATAAAGGCAACTCACGTCTCAAGTGCTTTGTCGCAAATGCAACAAGGATGGCAATGGCTTTGCTCCAGATGTTACATTTTGAAAATTGACGTAAGTGACTTTGTCTCCCAATTTAATTTGAAAGGTACCTTCCATGGATAGAAAATGAGCTACATCCATATCTTACCCAAATGGCTCAAAAGCATTAGCCATTTCAAATTCAAACTCTATCATGCTTGTGATTTGTTTGTGAGGAATGATTTGAGAGTTAGTGCATGCATAATTTCCATATAGGACTGTTCCTTTATCTTCCCCCAATTAATATTTTACAAACTTTTCGCACAAGTACATGTAACTGTACTAGTTTATATCATGGGCTTCCTGTGGTAAATCGATGATGACCGAAAATGACTCAGCAATGCACTGGCATGCATTTGACAATAAATTATTGCCGCTTAGGTATTTCTCTTCTTCACGGAAGAAAAGGTGATCATGCAAGCAAACCATGGGTATTTAAGACACAAATTAAGTTCTCTCCCCAGACAATGAGTAATTTCGGTGTGTTTTACACTGCCTTCTGTCAAAACAACCATACAATGTAAGCTTTAAAAATCCATGGCCACTGCAGATATCAAAATCAGACATTTCAGAGGCACTGTCATTTTATTTGAACAGCGCCATTAAAAAGCAAGTTTACATGAAAGAAAGGAACAAATTAAATTGTAAACTCACCTGCTTCAAAATGGTTTCTGTATTTTTCACTGTTCCATGAGCAAAACGACATGGTTGCTCAACTGTATTCTTTCCCAACCAGCAAACCAGCGAGATGACTGTGCCCGCGATACAATGAAAAGCTGCCAACTCTTGCATCAATAAACTGGTTATGTAACATTACCGAAATGTGACAATCCGGAATTCCGCGCCGCGGTGCTGGACAACATATATAAAATGGAAATTTCTTTCTTTTTACAATTCCGTGACATCCTGAAATTTTGAGGAAACGCGAAAACAAAATTTAGAGAACATTTTCTGTACTGAGATATAAATTTCTGCACTGGGCCTGAATAGATTCACTGTCTGGAAAACAGGACGAAAAACCTTACCAAATGCGGTGTTCGCATCAGTCAACCAAACAGGCCAGCTACCTTCTTCCCCCGAATATAATTTAAGGGCCTCCTAGTTCCACGGGAACACTTTCAACAAAATCAAAAACAAAATACAAAAATAAGAAAAGAAAAGAGAAGGAAAATAAAGATGCTAAGTTTTTAATTTTGGTGGTACTTTTCCCATTACAGGCCAGGCAATACTTGCAAGTGTTACCCTCATTGACTCACTTTGCAGGACTCAGCCGAGTTATTGTCATGTTTATTAAGTCAGCAATGCCGGTTAGGTATAACGCTGATGTTTTCATTAAAAAATACTAAGAAATCAATACCGAGTACAACTGAAAAGTAGCTACTTAAAAAAATTAAAAATTTAGAGCCTGCTTGCTTCGGTTTAATGGTGGCTATATCAGCTGGCACTTGATTCAGAAGACAGCCTTTGGTAGTTTTTGAAAATAACGAAAACTTAAATTCATCCTTTCTGCTATAGAAAATCTGAAATTTAAACATATGGCCGGCTATTTTATGTTTGAGTTTTTTAAGCTCAAAATTGCAACAAATCATTGCCTTTTAGCCAATGAGTCATTCAGTAAGTCTCATTGAATCATCGAGTGTCATTCAGTACAAGATGCTACAGTTAGTCTTGTGTAAATTTAAATAGACAATGGTTCACACACCGTAAAACCACACCACTTAGAAGATAAACAACTTATAAATTATAGCTAGCATGCAAAAAGCTCAGCTAGACGCTTCTGCTAAACGTTCCGAGTGGACAGGCCGCGTTAAACTGAGAAAGAGAACCTTTCAAAAAACCTTTCAAAAAAATAAATAAATTTCCCAAACTTTTTCTGTATATCTAGTAATCTGAAAGAAATATCTATTCAGTAAAGAAGTAAGGCTGCTATCTGCCATTCCTCAGTTAAACCAGAAATATTTATATTATAATCAGGGATCATTCCGGAATACCAGATGAAGGTTCCAGTATATCAGCCGGAAAACATTTCAGCCAAGCTATTTCGAAGTGGAAGGCGATGGGAATTTTGTGGTTGTTGTGTCTATCAAGGTACAGCACCCTGTTTTGCTACGATATTAGATGTATCTAGCAAAAGGTCCAAGTAAAATTTTCTCCCTCCCCTTGTTTTCCCTGGTGTACTCAGGATATATATATATATATATCAGTATAGACGATATTACACGGCGGCGCGACAAAATATATTGTTTTTAACACGATAAAATAACATTCATATCTTCAAGCAACCGTGTAGTTTTCTTTAGACAAATCCATCGCTTGCCATTTTCCACCGACTTTTTGCACAACTGAACAACCGTGAGTTGAGTTTGAGTTCAGTAAGACACTTCTATCTCAGTATATAATAAAAAAAATTCTTGTAGCACAATCCCGCGACGTCAAAAAATTTTCACTCTCCTTTTTAGTCTACGTTATAGTAAGGTCTGGTGCCCTGGTAAAGTACGAAAACATGAGGTCATATTTTATTTTCACAATCCTTGCCAATCGGATCAGCCAAATCAGCCTCGTATCAAAGCACTCGCAAAAGCAAAAATGTCAGCAATTAGATAGTTCTTTCCAGAAGAAACGAGACGGGCAAATTTCTGTTCCCATTGTTTTATAGCAGGAAGTATTATTGAGGAAGAAAAATTCCGGCCCCAGAACATTCGGTATCATAGTGCGTTGAAGTTGGCTTGAGCGCTGAACAGACGAGCCCAGCTCGAGAAGAACTGCCTTAGGCCAAATTCCGTAAGGTTAGCTTCAAGCTCAGGGGAGGAAGGTTGGTTGTTATATTTCTATCTTATCAGCTGAGGTGCTAATTAGATACCTGATTCGCCGCTCCTGGTCCTATATAAGTTATAGAGCCGCTTTCAACCTGAGTGTATCTTACGTGGAGTCGGTTTGGTCGGTAAAGATTTTTCTGCAGGAGGTGAAAAAAAGAGGATTTTAGGGATAAAATCTAAAATGCATTGTGGTATATTTTGGTCTGAGAAAAGAAAAGAGGTAAAGAGGTAATGGAGTTCCGGCAATGGCGTTATTCGCGGTTCCAGGTGGCACACCACACCCAAAATAACTACTCAAGGAGGGACGGGTGTGGATGGCAATCAATATTCAGTGGCTGGCTTTCGCGTGGCTTTCGTTCTTACCTTTGGTACTAAAACCTTTGATTAATAGTAGCCAGATTTTCGTGAATATTGGTGGATTGGACATATCACTGTGATGAAACGTAGTTGGATAGCTAATTATTTTTTATGCTTAAATGACGGTATTTCTGTTTTACCGGAAGCAGACCGCTAAACCGATTGATTCGACCAAGCACTGTTCTGTTCATTCGTCGGTTTTCCGCTTAATATCAATAACAATGAAAAGGTCAACATGAAGCAGGCTTTTAGCTGAAACCAAACTCCATAACATGTCCGGTATTCACCACGAGAAACGTGTTCGAGTGGTATTTGTCCGGAAAGACGTGTGATCGCAGTAATAGTTGGTAGTGTGATCAGAGCCATCATACACTTTAATCAGTTGTTCAAGTAAAGTTCACATCTCTCGTCTGTGTATTGGAAAAGTACCTAATTGGATTCACATGTACAGGTGTAGTTCTTTCAATGGTTGAAATTCTTTTTGGTTTTGGTCCAGATAACCCATGACTTGCGATATGCGATATCGAAGGTACTTATATAAACAACTAGCACTGAAGGTCCAAGGCAATGCGCTGTTGTTACATAACACTAAAACCACAGATAGTTATTGTTAATTAAAACAGTAATATAAATTTATTTTGTAGTGTCGCATTGGATGGTCGAATGAATATGTTTGCATCCCAGCCCTGACATTCAGTGAAATTTCAAGAACAAGTTGTCACATTTCCTAATAAATAGCAAAAAATATAAATATGCTTAATAGTCGATTCGTGGTTGAATAATTTCCGCCTCACGATTGGCTGTCACGCTTATCGTGACCCGCGAGTGATCAGCCGGATGGGATATAAGTACTTTATTCGATCATATTCAAATATACTGTCTGTAATTATCAAGCAGGAGTTTATCACAGGTCACTGGAAGCGTGATATGCACTGTACTGACTCGTCTTGCTGCTAATCAAAGTAACAATGGTGAGCACGAAAATACGTTTTCTTCGAGTTGAATTAATCTCTCTCACAAGAACTCACACCAATGATCTCCGATGAAAGTTTACTTGTCTTGACGTGCTGGCTGAGTTGAGTTTAATTACTGCTTGTGTTTGCTTCGACTTTGCAGGATAAATCCACTTCAGTTTACGAACGACCGCCGATCAAAAGCCCAATGGTGAAGAGAAGAAAGAACGGAACTACATCGAGCGTTAAAAATGTTCAAATAGCAGTGTTGGGAAAAGACGGCGTTGGAAAATCAGGTTAGTTGAAAAAAGCTGAAGCACTTGAGACGCACTTACGTAAAAGTTCATTGATACAGCTACTCAGTACTTTTTCCCTTTTCCCAAGTCGCAGTGGTTTTTAATAGTTAAAACGCCACGAGAACCCATGGTTAGAATTAAGCTTAACGGAAAGGTAAATCTTTTCCGCACAAGACTTTCTGAACCGCACTGATTATAATATTCTGTCAGTGTTCATTTGATAACCCCAACTGGAGCAGAACCTGTTTATATTAAACAAGCCACTCGAGTCTAATGTATATGTCTATTTGGCGGAAAATTTTCGACCTTTTTCTGTAAAAGAAACTTTGCAGGCAAACTCTGAAAACTCAGTATTAAGTATAAGTAGTGCGGGAATAGACGGGGAGGAATTTTAATTGTGAGTTCCAATTGTTTTGATAACTATTCGACAAAGATGACCTGCATCGAAAGGCTTTTAACTTGAGGACTTCATGGCTAGACAACTTCCGAAGTGCTTTTAAAAACAGTGAGTTTTTTCAAAATAGTATAAGATCACATATCCGTCCTCGCACCAAAATAGCGAGGAACCATTTCTTTGTTTATGTATAGGTACTGGTTGCTACAGAAGTTACTTCAATTTCACGACTCATTTCGGGCCGTAATTTACCAGAATGGACGAGATTTTTGCAGAACATTGATTGAAGTTTACATACTGTGCGACGAAGTTCAGTTTGTCACGACCTTAAATTAAAGAGTTCATCAGAAATTTGTTGTTATAGGATTATTTATTTTCGTTTCATCAAAGACTGTAAGCAAGGTCACAAAGGCGTCATCTCTCGCATGATTTAACTGTCTAGATAAAACTAGCTCAGTTTTCATTTCTAGAACCTTAACTCTCGCAAACATTCTTGTTGACAATGATATGACTTTTGCTGTATTCACCATGATCAGGATATCAAACGACTCAAGAATTAAATTAAACGACGCAGACTGCATGGAACATTGAAAGAATTATTATCATCAGAAGACAGAGTGATCTTGGCATTCCTAGAAATCGTGAATTCGTGACAAAATTCAAACGCAATGGAAAGCTCGACCACGATTTAAAATTTCCCGGCTTTTCTGCGCATTGGTAAATATTCTCCATTTTAAAAACTCTCGTATTTTTGTTTATTTGGTGCATTCCAGACAGAGAATCGAACTCTTTATTTCAAGCTATGTTATATAACTTTACATGGTTTACTAATTGAGTTCTTTAGCCAAATTTAACCGCAAAATGTTTTGCAATATTTGCTTGAGCTCAACCATGTGCAGCAGATATGCCACCCGCTTGGGCAATTAAGTCAAGTCACGAAAAGGCATTTATCGGTAAAAAGTGTCTGTCTAGATGCTGGAACAACTGGTCTTATTTGCACAGTTAAGAAAACAAGATAAGCATTTAGACTTCAAACATTTTTCTCGAAATAGTTTATGCTCGAACAGAGTGATTTAAGTAAGGGTCAGTAAGTCATCTTGACTCATTCACCTCGCAGTTGCCGTTACGCCAACAAATTAAATCATTGATAATGCAGTTTTTATTGCTTGTCATGTCTTTGATAAAGGGGCATAATTTTTGCGGTAAAGTCCACCTTTAGATTTAAAAAATACCTGAGTGGACTTGGTGCAAAGAAAAAACCGACTCGTTATACTTGAGGTTGTGTTTTCTTGATCTTTTTTTATCCAAAATCTTCCGGACCTTCCGATTGCTATCTCCCAGTTATGTTGAGCCAGAATACCTTTGTCATCGGATGTAGTTACTGGGTATAACGAAAATCTAGCTCGAGCTCTGCACGTTTCTGGAAAATTTCTCGATCGAGTGGTCGGAGATACCGTACCATATTCTTTCTCTTTGTTAGCAAGCCAGATTCATAGCATTGCCTCAAAGAAACAAAAATTGAGTGGGTGTTACTCGACTGTTCTAAGTAAGCGTCTTATCTCAGTTGCCACTCCTGAATATGTTGGTATTAATCCTTCAGTTCCATTTTTCTTCTTTGGATGCTCCAAACCAATACCAATTGCTCACAGACCGTCTGTTATTTAGATATCTAAAATATTCTTCACAATCTATGGTAGTAAAACTTGACAGTGATCAGGACAAGACTTTTTAATCACCATTTATACAGAATTTTATTTCATTTTACATCTTTACAGTCAGTGTGATATTCTCATGCATTTTATCCACATTTTTTTAATAATTACCTACATTTATTATAACCTGGGTCTGATTGGGTATAATGCATCTCCACAGTTTTGATTGGCCGGTTTATTGGCCATGGGATACCATGCCCGAGAGCTAGCGACCATTAACTCGTCTTCTCGTGTCAGTCTTTCATAATGAAATCAGTAAGATCTAGCAATATTTCTTGTTTCTTTTTTTTTTTTTAATGAAACAATTATTCCACTCACGTGGCGTCTCGACCGAGTATCTATCACCTCATATTCAACGCCCCGCTGTCATGGAATAACCGTTAAGTAGATGTAGAGTTTTTCGGTGCAGTCTTATTAAAGCACACACTGCGAACGAGGTTTAGCTTGGGCACCGTGCATTTGTCAGTCGGTATTAAAACGGCTTAAGACTGCGACACGCCAAAGAGGATTATATCAGTACGTAATTCTCTGCCAGCAGAACATATATTTTCACAGTCTCCCAAATATATATACAGCGATTTTTCCGAAATATCCGCGATTTCCTGTTGTACATATCTTCACAGCATTGCGTTAATCTGATATAAGTTGCTAATACCATAGCTAGGTAGCTGTGTTAAATTAAAAAATATAAATGTACTTGTTTTGTTTTGTTTGCTAGCGTTCACCGTTCGAGCTTTAACCAGACGCTTTATAGGAGAATACGACACAACATTGGGTAAGTTGAGATTTTTACCACAATTGTCTGATAAGCAGTGATGCTCTCATGCAGCGCATTAAAGCAATCATACTGCATCTAAATACGGATCGAGTTACGATAAACTTAGGCTCTATGAACTCTTGTTAGTGGCAAATTACTTCCTGGATTAAAGCTAATCACATGAGCACCTTAAATACCTTTTGTCTCCAAGAATTACCTTTGACCTTCTGTACAATCAATATATATCTAATGGATGCAATTGCTTCCAAAAAATAACCTGAGGCATTTAGTATTCATCAGCTACAATGAAATAACTTGGCGCTTAATTCACCACGAACAGGGTCAAGATAATTGATGGAGTTTAGTTTCAGAACTCGTTTGTTTTTGTTTGTTTACCCGTTGTCAGCACTTTGTCTGGGAAGCATAACATGAAACCACAAAATAACCACATGAAATTACTGCTTAGTTGCTTACATTTACGATTTTGTCCACAGACTTAATAGTTCAGTAAATCACGTTGTAAGGGGAATAAACGTTGTACTCAGAAGTTTACACTTTAATGATTACACCGCTTAGGATTTTATCTACCAACTCAAAAGTTGGAACCGACCATGACCTCCCAAAAAACGCCCGCGTGGGAGACTGGGCTAACTGCTAAAGGCTTTGAAGATACGGTAAAGATTCATAACAATTACGGAAGTTTTGAATGTAGGGCCCAGGGGACCAGACGACGCGCAAACAAAGTGTGAATGAATATATGTTCATAATATATGAATATATGTTCATAAGAATACTATATGATAGCGAAAAAGAATGCGCCAGAAATTAAGTAGACGTTCTAGACGAAAGGAGACGATGGCACAGCGGCTAAGATCCTTAGCCCTATGTCTCCATTTTCTCTGTTTTATTTCTATTTTCCTTTTTTTATGCGCTTATTTGCCGTTGATCCTCAGTGAAGACAAGATCTGTGTCTCTGCTTGTGTTTATCGGCTTGTAAACGTGACGGCATTTCTCCATAGAAATGCTCTTAAGTCAAGCTTATATGTTTATAATTTTGTCGCTGGTTAAATCCGGCCGTTAGACATGAGTTACGTATATCTTGAAAATTGACTTCAGTCTTGACTGAAGTCTTTTGAAGTTTTGACTTCAGTCAAAAAATTCATTCTATTTCATCACACATTTATTGTGAAATACATATAGCATATATAGCTATAGATAGATTTCCTATCCACTTGAAAATGTACAGAAGCTGTACACGTAAGGAGATATTTGGCAATTTTTGGCCATCACATTCTTTAGCTGTCCTGGTTGTCTGGGTAAACATTTTTTTTAAGCTAATTACTAAGATAGACTTAAAATATAGACTGCAGTGCAACGTTAACCATCACTCTTTCAATTCACGGGCAATTTGTTGAGCGATCGATTTATATATAGCATTTCTACTTACCAAAATACCGTTTGCGCCGAAAATTTAAAGTTTTTAATTTCATGTTTCAATATTTTATTCGGCCTCGTAAAGAAGTAGCCAAAACCGACGTGCAGATACTGGGAGCCATTATCGGCAACAATACCTGTAGTTTTCGGTACGTTTGGGACTGAAATGGTTTTAAACTTTGATAGTTACCAGTTGCTCTTTGAATACGTCTCTTACATCTTAAATGAAAAAGTGATTGAAGACGTCCGTCATAAAAAGTCGTGACAGGCTAGGACACATACAGCCAGATGGCCTCCAGAATCTGTACTGCAGCTTACAAATTTAGCTCTGTATTTTTAAAAACAAGCAACTTGTTAAGTACGTGAAGGCTGCTTCCACCGTCAATCCGTCTTCTCTAGCACAATTGCTCTTTTATAATCCTCCTGCACTGTTTATTCAGTTACAACTTCGACTGAAAACACAACTCAAAAAAGCTAAGCATTCTTGTACTCATTAGGTCAGATAAAAGATTCAGTCTGAAATAATATTGTTGTCGTACGTGGTACAAAAACACCCTTTAAGCTGATTGCGAACAAGAAAAAGGTGGCATGGGGAGATCAGTAAGTCTATGTTACACTGGCTACGCAGATTCTCCTGCAGCTTGTCTCGCAGTTTTATTGCGACACAAGTTGCATGAAACCTTACCTACTGTAAGAAAATCTTGCAATGTTTTGTTGCCACGTGAAGACAGCTGTGCTTTGTGCAGAGCTGACTGCAACCGAAAAACTCTGTAAAATAACACATGTTCATTTCACACGTTTTCAGAGCACGTAACACAGGCAATATCTCTCACAACGGCGCGACAGAACTTTGAAACAAATTCCAGTGATTTTTCAAGAAAAATTGCTTAATGCAAATACATAATTGAATCGTAGCTGAAGTTTTCCTTAGAAACTCTTGGGCAACATTAGGAAATCTTTGAAAGTCCTCGGCAACTTTCGTAAATCATCGGGACATCTTCGTCAATGTTCGGTATAGTTAGCAAGTATAACTTAAGCTTTGATTCTTTGCGCCGCCGCTTCCTCTATCAGATTCCAAGAAACTGGAGTTCTTCACTGAGGTTGAAGGCAACACATGGGAGCACTTCTTGTATGATCTGTGAAATCAATTTTACTTTATTTTCCTCGCAGAATGCACGTACCGTCATCATGTTGAGTTGGACGGTCAGTTTTTATCTCTTGACGTGTTGGACACTGCAGGAAAGGTAAGTACTGAATTAAGTTCTTGGAAACTAAAACTCTTAAAGAAACACAAGATGACTGAAATAATATGCGGTTGTCTAATAAATCTTGAAATACCATGACTTGCACCGGTGAGAGGAAATAGGTGGATTAAAATATATACTCCATTGAGGGTTATCTGAATTCGTGAAACAAATCAAAATTAAACTCTAAACATTCCAGGAACAAAAATCGGTGCGCTGCGAACCAGAGGCAAGAATTAGTTCTCATTCTTTTCTCTTGAAAAAAAAAAGGTGCCAAAAAAAAAAGGAAAAGTTTCATCACAAGGCTTGAATTTTGATTTCTTGTAACGAAATCAAATTTGTTGAAATGCAATCCTCTGCTTCCATCTTGCAATCCTGCACTCAATCCTAAGACTATTTTTGCTGGTGAGTTCCCTGAAAACCTATTTTAATCAATGCATGAGTGCACATGGTGGCATTTGACTACGGATGTTCTCAAACTTCGCAGTTGGATGGCTGCCTTTATTTTCGTTATCTGTCTACTTGAAATTGTGTTAATTTGCAAGGGTGAATAAGATACCGCGATTGGAGTTCTGACAACCCTTCCCTTATTAATTCTTCTGTTTCTTGTAGAACTCCCTGGAAAAGGTGGACAATTGCGTGCACACGGGATCAGACCTGTTCTTCGTTCTGTATTCGACAACAGACAGGTCCTCGTTTGAAGAAGCTTCCCTTCTCTGCCAATACCTTCTGAAAACGAAGAACGTCAACCCAGCGTGTCTAATACTTCTTGGAAACAAGTGCGATCTAAAGCACTTCAGAGAAGTTGACGAGTATGAGGGGCGCCTCTTAGCACAGGCCCTGGAATGCGGCTTCTACCAGTTGTCAGTTTCGGAAGGATTTGATGACTCTCAAAATGTTTTGTATAATACTCTAAAGCAGTTTGTGAACACACAGAAACAGGGCTCGCCCTCAATAAGGGTGTTTATTGACAATGTGTTGAGTCGAAAGAAGTCAGTCTCCTAATGAAAACAGTGAAAGCTCCCGGCCATAAAGAACAGGAAGCCAAAATGGAAAAGTGTACAGTGCCATTGGGGCATCAGTCCCGACACAACCAAATAACTGTATTTAACTTACTGCAAAAATATTTTCTCCTTGTAAATTATTGGCGTTTTACACAATTTACATAAACATATAGTTCAGTGACTTCAGTCAACGAAGTCGTTGAAAGGCATGGGAAGAAAAACTCTCAAATTTTAAACTTAAGTTGTTATAAAAATTATAAAGTCGCTGTGCAGAGTTACCCAATTTTTAGACTTTGGGTGACTCATAAGAACTTTAACTCAACAATTCATGTTTTGACCAATTTTTCTCACTCAGACTAGTCAGTGTACCACACGCGTGTTTCGATAAGGTGCTATGTCTTGGATGCCCCGACATCTATCCACACTAATACGTTAGAGAAAAGCTCAAAGACCTATCGCCTATTTGCAGCCTACGTGTAAGCGTGCCCATTCATTGTTTTCGCAGCTCCTTTGCCATTCCATACCAAAAGGACTCGAATACGCCAATACGCTGCCAGAAAACGTTACAAAAGTTGTTTACGCATGTAACAAATAGACGCGCCCACGGTGTTTGTAGCATTTCCCATGTAGGTGTCTTCGAAAGGCTGCTTCTATTTCCGCCGGGAATGTATTCGTTCTGGATAAAACGTGCCACCATTTTCCATCGATTTAGTGTGTAAAAATTGCCAAAACCATCGAAATGTTTGCGTTTTAAAACGAGAACGTATTTACCTTGATGATTTACCCAACGATCTGTACCACTTACGCTTCATATACGGGAAAAATTGTGTACCCTCCTTGGCGCCACGCCTTCCTCCATTCATATTGGTGCACAGGGTCAGAAAAACGGCGTTGCTGCCTTCCGGTGCCATCAGGCATGATGGGCAGTAAGTACTTTCTCCCTTCGTAAATCACCTTTTTTTAGACCTGTTTTATGAAGTCCAATAATGGTTTTCCATAAGAAGGCTTTATTTTAGGTTAGCTAACGTAGATAGGATTGTTTCTGTTTTGTTGTAAATATTGTCAAATCTGGTATGTAAATACTTTCAAATGAACTGCCCAAACGTGTATAGAATGAATTTGTGATATTTATAACTGTAAAATGAAGATATAAACTAAATAAAGGGGTCATTTGTAGTAGCCACTGTTTTTGTTTCAAATTATGCCAGGACACCTGCAAAATACTGAGAGAGCTCAACTGACCGTATTGATTGCAAACGCAAAAACGTCAAGAGAAAATTCTCTTCATTTTAACTCATAACTGCTTTAGTTTAACCTTCGTTATGCAGACAACGTTTAAAAAATCAACTGCAACAGTTGATAAACAAATTCACACTTCAGAAAGATGGTTATGAAACACTATGTGCGCAGTCGATTCTTCTAGTGTTGCTAATCTTCAATTCTTCCTCGTCAAATTCTTATTTCGTTCAAATTTTCCTTTTCTCCTTTAAACTAATTTTTTTTATACGAACGTCTACCGATTTTGAAATTGACATTGTTCCGTAGCTGAATGTTGTTAATTTTAATTTTTGGTCATTTGAATCTCAAAACGTCCACGGTTGTTTTAAAAAGTTACAAGGTAAAGTTTTTCGCTGTAAATCAACATAGAGATAAACCAAAATAGGGACACAGTGATATGCCTTGAAATAAGAAAAACATACTGTAGCTTACGTGAGGTGTATTCTAGCATTTAGCGCTCTTCGACTATACTTTTGATCGAACGAAACTTTCAAAAAGTTCTTAACTAAATTTCAGATCAGCCTGAGTATCTTCCCAACACGTTCTTAAAAGTTTGGCCAATCATGAATCAGCAGGCTCAAAGAGATTATTGACGAAGGATCGTTTACTCTAAGGCTTGACGGTGTACTTTCTAGCAGTGCTTAATGCTAGTTCTCAGTTGTAATAAAATCCAAGACACAAGGGGGAAAAGAAGCTACAACCTATTTGCTGCAATGTTGAATCTCATTTGTCTAATTCCCAGGCTTAAATTTTCGCCACTGTCGCCCGCATTTGATCACATACTTTTGATCATTCCTGTGACGTCACCAAGAAACCTCCCAGTGAAGCAATGTCGTTCCTAGGGTCCAGGAACCTGGGAACGAGGTTGCTAGTGAAGGCTCGTCACCAGCTAAAAATGAAATGGCAAAAGACAGTGGCCGTGGATAAAGGACACTTATGATTAGGAAATTTAATTAAGCGTTTTCCTAGTGATAAAGATTAAAATCAACCAGTCAACGTTTTACGGTATTTTAATCCACGCCGAATGCCAGAAAGTTCGTCCACTCCGGTGAGTACGGAATTTCAAATTTAGGGACACTGTTCGGAAACTCGAAGGCCTCTGACTACAACAATGGCAAGCCTTTGCTACGGCGAAATTTCCAATTTCACATATAGATATGCGAGACACAGCTAAACCGTTCCAATTCTAGATCACTTCATGCATAATTTGCCCAAAGGAATTTTAACTGCTTGGAATCAAATATGACCGCTTAGATTGGCTTCAAGACAAAATAGTTAACTAACAGCCATTTAGCGAGCAATAAACAGAAGCTTTCCCTGATGTAAAACATGCAACCGACTGCCATATTTAGGTGGGCTTTCAAGCTAACTTGGCCCTTGCGCTCGATTCATGCCGTGCCAACATTTTAATTTTGCCGCATTTTACAACAAAACATTCCCATGAACCTTAGCTATTTCATCCGGAATTTTGTTGTCAGTTCTTACAAAAGACACACTTAATAATAGAAACCATTGTCAATCAACTAGCAGAGTATCGCCCATGGGTCAGACCGCTTGGATCGCATAAAAGTCCCCGCAATTTGATTCGTCGGAACTCGTCTATTGCTTTGTAAACAAGTTTCCTGCACTGTAAGTGAGCCCCTTGTAAAGTTGATGTTGCATCAGCGGGATACTGACCTGGAATCTAACCACAGTTTCCCCGGTCAAGCTAAGGCCGTGTCCCTTTTGTTAGTCTGGCTGGTTCTTGTTCCAGTATTTTGCATCGCACAGCGGGACACTATCTCTAACTGCATATACGTGAGTGTGGGCTGGGCAGGCTGGCGAGAATAGTCACGTTATAAACACACAGCGAGTTGCTGCAGAGTTTAGCGGAACTACCTCAGCGAATTCAAGATGCCTAGCTGGAAGACAAGAAATCCAAAGCGAAGACAGCAAAGCGTGGTAAGTAGGCTTTACTTTGATATTTCACTTTAAACGAAATAGGAAGTAAGCGGGCGGATTAACGTTAGCATTGCAAGGTTTATTTGCCATTTCATGAGAAAACGCTGTAAAGGCATGATTTCTGTTGCAAGAAATAACTTTCCACAGTAATATGCCGTATGACGCAGAGAAAATAAGAAAGTTCTTGTGGGAAAATAACGTGTGTTTACAAGACATTGTCAATTTTTTTTCAAGTTTTATCGGAAAGCCGGGAAATAGACAAGCATAACACCGCGGGTAAAGAAGGAAAAAATAAAAGGATCATTTACTTTATTCTGCGACGTTTTTACTGATTTACTGTGACCATAAGCACTGCTGAAAATACTGCGAGTAAACTACAGTTATAATTTTAACCGAAGCTCTTTATATGTAATCCATTTTTAAGGGGAAAACAATTCATACGACAAATTATTTTATTAATAAGGCCGCCATGTTCCTCTTCCGTTAAAGCTACATTCGTTTACGCTGCACATGGCATATTCTCTTTCTTTCCAGAAACGAAGTTTATAGTTAGTCTCTCCAAGTCCCACACCCCCATATTTACATTATGTCGAGAAACGTTTGGCGGGGAGTCTGCATTCTTGCTTAATTCCGCACGCAATAGTAGGGCTTCACTTGTAGTCTACAGCATAGAGGAGGAAA
Source organism: Pavona decussata (assembly GCF_977016875.1). Classification (NCBI taxonomy): domain Eukaryota; kingdom Metazoa; phylum Cnidaria; class Anthozoa; order Scleractinia; family Agariciidae; genus Pavona; species Pavona decussata. The sequence continues at coordinate 2,153,575 of NW_028145572.1, forward strand.
AATTTCAGTCGATATTCCAAGCGACTGGTCCCACCCAACAGCGCTAATGCTTCTGTTCCCAAGTGGATTAAAAATAAAGAAGGAAATACCGGTTTGTCTACGGCAAGAACATTTGACGTGGGCTGCGTTGTAGAGCATTAGCATGCATTTGTGGCTCGAAACGGAAAAAGCCGTTTATCTTTAGGATACGCAGCTCAATTAAATCTGATTCAATAAAGTTCACCCGCAGACACCTCAACATCTAAATTAATTACTGCAGGACAAGACTAAAAATTCCAAAAACAAATATACGAACACAAAGCAGCAGGAGTATAGCTAAATGAGAGTCTGTCACACTCGAATATCATCCATCTATCCACCCTAGCAAAAAAGGCATAACAAACGTCATGCTAGCCTATGCGGATCTGTTGTTGCTGAAATCTTCAGCAGGTAGTCTTTCGATCTAAGTTAGCTCATCACAATACGAAAAGTGGAACTCTCTGATACTCTAAGCGGGCCGCGCCCTGTGGTTTACAAATGATTCAGTTTTAAATTTTATCAGACTAAATTAAGGGTTTGTGGGTCTTGCAGCCGTTGCAGGATTGTCGGCAAAGCGTGGTTCAAGGCGGAAATCTTAAGGCAACTGGAGAACTGATCGGTCACCCCGGGGGAGGGGGGGGGGGGGGCTTCCGGACGGGGTGCTCTTTTGAAATTCGTAGTATAGGAGCAGGTTGCGAAAATTTCGAGGGGTCGCAAGGTAAACTGTGATCCGAGAGGACAGCGGTAAATGGAGCAGCAACAACTGCGTAGACTGAATTGCAACGCTAAAATTAGTGTGAATAGTCATGCTGTACGAATAAGTTGAGGGATATCTATGTGAAACGAGCACCAAGTTTGTTATGTGAAAGACTATAAGGAATTGAACATTCGAGTGGAGCCTTCCCGTATAAACTTAATGGAGTACTTCCTCCTTCTTCCCCCGGACCTGGGATAGGTCATCTTCCTGTTATGTAGATAACTTAACTTTTACTAGATCGAAACGTGTTGCGAATATCTAATGAAGATGATTCATTTCAACTGGCGGCATTCACGGATACCGAACAGGAAACCTTGACAATGCACCTTTGTTACCCCTGTTTTCATGCATGTTATAGACTTACTAATATGATTATCGCGATTCTCTTTTGCCCATAACCCGTGATGAAGTGTTAAACTTGTTTTAAACATGTTATCAAATAAATAATAAAGCACAATATCCCTTTGTTCTAAAACCACCTCAATTTCAATAAAAGTTTCCGGTTTGAGTCCATTCTTACAAAGAAGGATCAATATAATTTTGGCCCCCTCGACTGATGAAACGTTTGAAGACACAATAATCGTTGTTTAGCTCATATATGTTGACCTTCATGACATGTACGATAAGGAATGTGTTAGTGAACTGGATTCAAATATTCTCCGATCTGTGCTGATGTCTGATTATTTATTCAGACTATATTGCCCAGCAAATGCTAATTCAAATATGAATGTTTGGTTTATCAACAGAGTTGATAAGGTAATTTGGTCACTGTAAAGAGATTCGAGTGCTGACGTTTCGAGCGTTAGCCCTTCGGTCAGAGCACTCGAATCTCTTTGCGGTATCAACTCTAATCAACATTTGTTTCACTCCTTCACTGACGCATCACCAACTTTTCTTTAGAAACCAACCCTCTTATCTACTAGTTCAAATATATTTGATTAATTTGCAAGGTTGATGAATAGGATCTCACTTAGGGGCTCAAGTACATACTTGAGTGTATGGGGTATTGATAGTTACACATCACTTGTTTGATGAAGGCTAACAATTTCGCACGTGACAGGATCAGTGGATAGGGTATGGTTTATTAAACTGTTCATACGTTCGAATTCAACAGTCGTGGTCATAAAAGAATGCCAGCGTCCACCTAACACCGCGACTGAAGCAAAGAGAAGTTCCATAAAAACATCTCATGACCGTCAAAACTCCAGTCATTTTGACCAAAAAAAAAGAGGAGCGGGAAAGAAATGATTTTCAGTAGTCTTGAACACAAGTATTGTAAAGGTCTGTCAGTATGGCAGTGGAACCCCACCCCCTCAAGCCGCCCCTACACCCCTCTCCAAGCAAGAGAACAGGATTAATATTGTCATGGATAAATGAACTCTCTCCGTAGCCATGTTTATCTGAGTGTATATTTTGTACCCGATTATGTAAAGCGATTTCTCGTAATATTTATTCCAACGTGTTTCTTCAGTCGATTTTCTGTTGATGAAATGTGCATGGGTATGGTACCCAAACATTTGCAAACGGAATATTCCGCAGACTGGTGAAGAAGCACCTCGTCAAATGTAACTGCGTGATAGGAAAAAAATTACACTGATAGATTAGACTGATAGACTGTTTTTTGCCCTACGTAGCGGCTCTGCACGCGCATATTTTACACCTCCTCCCGAGGCCAGTGAATGCGACTCTGACTTTATTCGCTTAAGGAGGCTCAGTCGAAAGAGTTTTGAGCTGAGGCATAGCTAAGGTGCATACATCAGCTAAATGATTCAAAATCTTCATCAAAAGCCGCGCGCACCGGTACACCGGAAGTGGAAATGCGGGGTAAAACTCGTGCGAACCGGATGTAAACCTACAGGAAACATTCGTTTTTATCCCGAAATTTTTTGCGGTAACCTAGCTATCCTGATTTTTTCGCACGCATGTAACAATCAGTATGCCATTTCTAATAGAAACGTTTGGGAGAAAATTATCCAGTAGAATTTTCTTTAGGTGAAAAAATACCTTTTCGATAACATAAGATCTACTGAATAACTTTTGTCCTATTACCAGAGGAGTCATTACAGAATTTAGGGTGCTTTCCAACGAAGTAATAAAAACGGTAGGTCCCCGACCTAGTTTTGAGATAACTGAAATTTAGAGGTCCTTTTGTGGTGCTGACCTGTTGCCACGGTAACTACTTTGATGTCAGAGCCACCGTTTTACCCAACAACAGAGCAACCAAGATGCCTATAGTTTGCCCACATGATCAGCTATGAATTTTTGGAACTTTTCATCACTTCACAAACACTACAACAATGAAAAACCATTGCGAACCTCCTTAAAGAAGTATTCTACAGTTGAAAGTCACTGATTCATTAGAAGGTCTCGAACAAATGAACTCGTATATGTTTCGCATGTTTTCTCTCTCAGTAAACACTGAAATCTGGCACCAAAGACACTATTGAAAAAAAAATTGCGGCAACAAAACGTGAATTTTCAGGTCGTTACATTTCTTCTGAAGATAATTTTCTATGACAACAGCCTTGTCTGCCCATTTCGGGAAAAAGGTGAATTTTAAGAAACACGCGAGAGAATTGAACGACACGAAAACTGTGAAACCTGGCATGCAAAGCAGGATGGGAAATAATTAAAATTCCGCACATTTCTTAGCTATTATAAAATTCTTCTCATAAATTGTTACAAATACAGCTGATAACTCCTTAGATTTGACAGAAATCAATTCAAAAACAATTTCGTTTTTATAACTATCAACAGGAGCTTGTTTTAAGTCAGTTTACGCAACGAAATGAATCGAATACGAAATAGAGACAGCTATATTAGGTTCTCGCAAGAGAAGGATAGTAGAGATGTCTGGGCCGAGAAACTTGGGATAAAGTACCTACATGTCAGCGGATTCATCGTAAAGAGGTAACTGTTCCGCTAGCGCTTAAACGGTCTTGAAAGTGAACGTGACTCAAGTAGGGTAAAATTGGAACTTTATCACTACGATCAAAACACCTAAAGAAGATATGTAAGCAGCTGTAAATACAACCAAATATCTTGAATACTTTGCACGTTAGTAATATAGTAAGCGAGCATGTTTAGGCAGCTTGAAATAAGTACACAAAAATGCACAAAACCGCAACCAATTTATTTAAACATGCAAGCTAAATTAAAATGTGATGATTTGTTCTTTTCGGTATGATAATAAGCAACGCCTAATTGCAGGTTCATTGTTTTTTGTATAATATCCGTTGTTTTGAGGTCAAAATCATTATTTCGAAGTCAACTAGCTATTATCAAAGCAACAAACGGAATATAAAGTATTCCTCTAAAACAAGCCGCATTAATGAAAGCTGAAGATAAAGTGCTAGAATTACATATTCAAGGATGAAGTGAAGATCGAAAACAAGTTGATCTGGATGGGCTATTCGCTTTGTGCCTTGGGTGTTTAGCAACCAGCAATATTCCAAAATTGAAAGAACAATTAAATAATTGTTATCTAAGAGAAGGTTAATGAATTACGTCGGCTGAGTAAGGGGTATTGTTTTCATGCCAGCCGAAGTGGACCCTACATCACCGGGACGTGACGTTGCTGCGAGAGAATATTTCACAAACAAAATAACAGTCTTGGCTTACAAAAAGCAAACCCATCACGGCAGTGATTACTTGACACAAGGACGATTCATACGCATTCCTTATAATTTTCACATCCAATGAGAGAGTGCCTGGAGTCCTTTTACAGCGGTTCCCGACAATTCCACAATTCAATTCCAAGCACAGGCCAATAAAAGTGAATATCGCCCGGAAAGGTATGACGTCAATTCGGTAAATAATATTTAAGCAGAAAAAACAAATCAAGGCAATTCATACGAGATTTGATACTGAAGCAAAAGGACTGACAAAAATTGGACTGAATTTTCGTGCGAAAGATTCAAGAGACATTTGAAAATGGTAGGAAATATCTTTATCGTTCTCTTACGTGATTATTGATTAATTTTGTATATGAGTACAGAGTTCTGTGGAAAGATAGTTAATTGTTTCAGACCCTGAGCGTGACCATTCAAAAGAGAAAGAGCTACGAGTACGATAGTATTTTCTGACGAGGCTGCTGTTTATTTAATACGCCGTGCAAGGCGGTTGTATACTAAGTATTGCGTCCGTGGATGAAACCATTCAACTGATAGCTAGCAAAGTTGAATTTTTTTGAATTTTCAATTCTCAGCATTTTGAAAACAGTGTAGTTCTGCAAACGGCCGTCTTCGTTCTGTTATTCGTTTTTACTTGAAGAAAATTATCCTACCTACTTTGAGTCATTTAGAGTCAGATTTATTTAGCTTTCATTGCTGCCCTGAGGACAAAATCACCGAAACGTCGCCTCAAGGATAACAGTAAAGGCCACGCTTCCATTAAGTAAGCTGTTAATTACACCATATGTAATTACTCCATCGGGGTATTTACATCGCTGAATCAGTATTTTTCTCCACTAAAAATTGATTTTGCGATAAAATCTGTCTCTTCGATCATGTGCATGGAGCTAGTCATACTTTATCTCGATAAGTGTTCAAGCCCTTAACACATTTAACCAATAGTTGACCTTACATCTGAGAAGGAAATCAATTTATTAACCAGGAGATATTCACCCAAAGTCACTGAACGCTAAGTTAAAACAAAATGGTGGTTCGAACTTTTAAGTGTGCGGATAACTCCTAAAGTATGGTCATTCAAGCACAGTGGCACTGTGTTGTGGTATTTTAGAAGAAAAGCATTTTTATTTATTTTTCTTTCCAATCCGATTTGGGACTTCAAGGGAAATGGAAAATTGGCCAGTGAACAATTTTCTCGGCCAATTTTCTCGTCGGCAACTGACATACAAACTTTTAAAAATTACTCAAAACTAAGACCACACGCAGCGTGGACAATACGCGATTGACTGCCCTTTCATTGAGGTAATATACACTACAATTTTAATATAAGTTCTGGTTTGATTTTCAGGAGAGATCTATGGGTGTAGCTCTGCCAGCAAGTTATGAAATCCCTACAAAACCTCGAACACTTTCAGTGAACAACACAGCAAATTTGAAGAGCATTCGGTGTGTTGTTTTGGGAAAAGACGGAGTAGGAAAATCAGGTATGTTGAAAAAAACAGGCGTTCATGCCTGTTTGCCTTCGTTGTTTATGCAGGAAATTTTTAATGAACAAAGGATGTATCGCACAAAAAGGTCACCGATTCATGTAATTGTCATCTCTATTGTTAACAGTCACGTTTCTCTTACGTAGCCGATGTTCACTTAATGCTTAATTGTTTTACTTTAGACGACAAAGTTTTGCTTTGCAATACGTCTTCACCACTGATAATAAATAAAAGCAGTTATGGATTTAAAAATAACTCACTCAATAGCGAGATACGAAATTTATTTTCTTTCAAAGATGTATTCACAGTCACTTTGAGAATAACAAAAGTCTTGATTTCAACGGAGGGCAGGTGAAAGGTCGCATCGTAGATTAGGTTAATAATCACGTAGAAGACAATTCTAGATCAGTTTATTTTAAAAAATTAAAACTGAAGTTCTTTCACTTGATCCAGTGGATTAAAAGTCTCAAAATAAAAAAATCTAAACTTGTCAAATATTACCCTGTCAAAGTGGTTGGCCTTGACATTCCAAAACATTCTTGAGTAAAAAGGCGTGCGCCTGAGTCGTTGTGTAAACAGCGGTGAAAACATGTTATACGTGCTCGCACGAAACTGTGCTGTTGTTTACTCGCAATAGAGTGCGTCGCTGTTGTACCTACTTCATCACCGGAAAATGTGCTTGAACATAAATAGAAGCATTCTTAGTGGTTGATTCCTCTTTGGAAACTGTCATAGAACTTGTTTGTGTCTTGTGACAAAAGACGTAATGAGAGAGCGTGTTTGTTTGTTTGAATTGCTTCCGTAAATGGCTAGAATGCTCACGCATACAGAAAAACAAACACGCCCAGGAACATTCCACTGAAGAAAAATTCTGATAGGGTTAAAGGGACTCTTTCTGAGAAGGTATTGATAATCGTATTGTTGAACTGAAACTTCTGTTTTTTACAAGTTTTCAATTCGTTGAATATACTTTGCTTGTTTTCTGAAAATCTTTTAATTTTTTTTTCGCGAACGTTTGTGCTTACTCTTCGGTCCTGGTCCCACCCAGAGGTTTCTCTCGCAACATGTTAAGCGGATAAAACAGATTGTTAGTTTGCCCCAGAAACTAAGCTTCTAATAAGAAATAAAAAGTGTTTTATAAAGCGTCACGTCAGTTTGCGTTAACTTGTAACTTACATGTACAAATGCTGGACAACCGGCGTATGCAACCAATGTTATGACCATGCAGCTCCCGTAGGTTTCGAAAAAGTGCACCTTTGGCCAACCAAAATTATCTGATAGAGTTAATTTGAAGCAGAACAAAATTAGATGTTTGCTTTACACAGTGTCTGAAATGCAATCTACAACTGTTCTGTAGTACAGTAATTGCAACCTCGTTCCCAGGGTCCTCTCCTACTCGGCCCCCGTGGCGAGTATGAGAGGACACTGGGAACAGGGTTGCAGCAATTGATCACAGCAAGATCAAAACTGTGTCTCTTCTTGTTTGTTTGATGTTGTTGTTGTTGTTGTGTTGTTATATTTTAATTATTTTCACTTTTTTTGATCCCACCATGTAGTGTATCAACACCTGATTTTCTTGTAACTGTCTTTGCAGCTTTCACAGTAAGACTTCTTACAAAACGTTTCATTGGGGAATACGACAGTACATTAGGTAAGCGGCAAGTGATGGCAAAGGATGCACACTATTCACGTTTACCATTGTTTTCCATGAGGCTCTTCGGTTTCTGGGAAATCTAAAAAAAATTTTTTTTTTTGATTGGCTCCCCGGCGGCCAACCGCTGGCCAAAGACCCTGAGAGGACTCTGGGTACGAGATTGGCCTTTGGTGATAGGTTCGTTCGTTTACAGCTATTTCAATTAACGTTGTCGCATCAAAGTATAAAGCTATAAGACAAGACCTCAAGATTCTGTGGATTCTTTTACGAATAAGTTCATCAAAATCGGCTATGCCTCGTCCGTCCAGTGAAGATATTCGATCGCGAGCCATTTGGATGAAAGAAACCTTTCACCGCTCGTCTACTATCCTACAACAGTCTTGTTCTTCCAGTTTTTGATTATGGCGATCTTGTGTGGGGCGACAAGAACAACGTGACTCTTATGAACGCCCTACAGGTTTTGCAGAACAAGGCCGCAAAAATTATTCTAGACAGGCCACTTTATTCGTCAGCTACTGATGCCCTGGTAACTTTAAAAGTGGCTGAACCTTGAACAACGTAGATCTTACCATCGTTGTATATATATTTACAAGTGCATTAATGGACTTATGGACCACTCTATGAATTTACTAACAAACAGTGACATTCATAATTATAATACAAGGAACAAAGACATGCTCAGACTACCCCGTGTTACCAGAAATTGGGGAAAGCAGAGAGTTTGCCATCACTCTCTAAAAGACTGGAATGAACTAGAGAGAGAGACCAGAAATGCGCCGAATATTGCTACTTTTAAGCGAAACATGTTTGCCAGGTTTTTTAATTAACCCTATCGGTAAGAATTTTTGTAGTTTTAGCTTTTTTGCTTTTATAATTTTTTTATTTTTTATCAATTTGAAGTTTTTAACCCCATCGATGATCATTAAGTCTTTGTAGTTTCAGCTTCTAGTTTGAATTGCTGTTTTTATCATTTTGTAATTTTGTCTTATATATTGTATTATTTAACCTTTTGTATATTTAATCTTTATAGGACCTTTCTGAAAACCAAATTTAGTGAACGAAAGCTTCCTAATAAAAGATTATTATTATTATTATTATTAAATATTAGGATATCAAATGGATGAGGTGGCAGCCTCTTTGAAGATGTCTTTAAGCTTTAAGCTTTGATCCGACAACGTTAATTAAAATAGCTGTACAATAATCGTTGCAAAGAAACACCGTAAAAACCAAGAAGAACACACCGGCGCCCCCAACAACACGCTAAGAACTTTTCGTACATTATTCCTCTTGCATCTTTATAATGGTACAGTACTCATTAATGTCCTGCATATGTTCATTTATTCAGAGGAAACATATCGTCATCGCGTCGAAGTCGATGGTCAGAACATTCTGTTGGAAATCTTGGACACTGCAGGGCAAGTAAGTAGAATTAATAAGATTAAGGTCCAGACTTGTTCGCTTCTTGCATTTACGTTTGAGACCTCACATACCATATAAAATAACAAGCAAGTAATAAACATATAGCCCTGTAAACTTGATACTCCCTTGCTGATAAGTGATTGCAGTCGGGTACCAAGAATTTGTATCTCTTCTTTCTATCTAAAAAGTGAAAGTGAGATTTGAAGTACATGATGTAAGAATCTAGCCGTTGGCATTTGTCTCGCTTCTAGCATGATGCACTTACAGTGCACTTCTAAACAAAAATATTATCTTTGCATCTTCTTCACGCATGTACAGGATTGTTTGGTTTGCGTTTGAGACTGGGTTTCACTCTTTGCTTGTTGGCGGTTCCTCCTAGATGTATTCGTGTACACATCTTGTGTTTGCGTTTCCAATTTTAAATTCCTTGGCAATTGTACAGATCAGCACATGAAAGCATGTCATTGCTAAACTGTTTCTTTTTTTTTTTTTTTTAACTTTTCAGAATTCTGTGGAGAAAATCGACGCATGTTCTTCAGGAGACATGGCCGACATGTACTTTGTACTCTACTCTAACACAGATCGCTCTTCCTTCAAAGAAGCTGTCCTCATCGTCAAATACCTCATGGAGGCAAGAAACATTTCTCAAGCAGCCATATTCTTAATAGCCACCAAAAAAGACCTTAAATATGAACAAAATGTCACAGAGTACGAGGGAAGATTACTAGCTATGGAATTAGGGTGTGAGTTTTATATCATTTCTAGTTCAGAGGGGTATGACGGCACCCAGGATGTGCTGCGAGGTTCAGTGAGAGCTACTATGAACAATAAACACTCCAGGGAGAATAACGGCTCAAAATCGCCACTCATGAGGCGGGTCAAGAACGGACTCAGAAGTAAGACACACTCTCCTGTTGACAGTTCACATTTGCATGTTATTGACACAAGAGAAAGAACTGCTACTCTATGAAAAGGAACGAACTTGCAAATATATCATCCAGCAAAAGTTAAAACAGCTGGAAAATGACATCATCTTCGGCTCTTATTACGTCAAGGGATGACATGCGCCTTGTGATCAAGGGGCGTAGCATTGACATCACATGAAATTATCTTGTATTTAGCAAGCTCGCTAGTTTGAACTGAATTGCTTGAAAGAAACGCATGCATGCACCAGGGGGCGTGTGTCAATTCTTAGTGTAAAATATACTAGCATTCTATCACGAATCAGCCTGTAATCTGATTGGCCACGATACCTCCTGTTATTGTGGTTTATTCTGCGATACTTAATAAGCGGCGAAAAGGTGCTAAGCTCGTGCAATTTTAAACATTAAAATAACTATTCAACTAGTAATCAAGATTTACACTAAAACGAATATACTATTTCGTAATCACTCTAATGGCTTAAACAGACTGTGCATAGGAGCCAATTATATAGCGAGTTTACCAAATATAATCACCCACTTGGTTATGCTAAAGCCGCGGATTATTGTTAAGGCGTTTAAGATTGACTGTCGAAAGACATAAGCTGCGGAGAAATACTTTTCCCGTGACATTAAACGTTTTTCTTTCGGTATAAGTTATAATTCTTGAGCTTGGATGACGAGTATTGAGAGTGAATATAGATATATGAATACTATAAAACATTTACTGTAACAACTTACGCTTCTGTACCTGCATATGTACAGGAATGTAATTGTTCTACTTTATCGTTTGAGCAGTCTTCGAAAAACTTTACCAAGTCATGTTCGGAAGCAACCGAAATGTTTTGCGACGAATTTCACCAATGACAGACTCATCTAAGCGAAAACAACAGCCGAAAAAACGTCGTCTGTTAATATATTTAAAATGGTATTTAATCTTTTTAAATCAGGATGTGAAAAACGTTCTGTAGCCTTGCACACTTTGCAGAACTCAAAAGTGAAATAAAATTGTTCGCCAAACTGGCAACAATAAACAGCCGTAACTACTTGTATTATGGAATTATTACTTTTATTAACCACAGAATTTTAGTTCAGAAAGGCTCTTGAATCGTTGTCCTTTATTACCTCAAGTATGACAGTACTAAATATCATAGCATTTTTACGAGGACAAAATCTTGTATTTACGTTCCCCCCCCCTCAAAGCTGTTCAAACCAGACTTCAGGAATGGATTGCCAAGTATGAATTCTGGTTTATAGTTCAGTGTTACCGGGTTTCTGTACATTTTGTTTCCCCTATATTTTTACTTTGGCTGCTTTCGATTCAAACCGTAACTCACAATTAATAGCAATAAGAACGTTTTTCAACAGAAGAAACAGGGCCCTCGTCTTTAATTATTTCTCAATATCAACTTGCATGTTCTTCTTAGTGTTCTCCATAAATTACTTACTGTACTGTACTGTACTGTTTTATCTTCTCAATTTCGTGGTTACTGATCTCATACTGATTTTCATGACCTGAATGTTTGATTAAGCAGATGTTCTGTAAGGAGAAAATAGATGTTGGTCACTTTTGGGACTCAGTGGAGAGTTAATCACCGATTTCTACTTTGGAGACAATGTTTATATTGTTGTTGTTGTAGTTGTTGTATATTTGTTCACCTTTTTTCCCTGTGCAAATGAAAATTTTGGAAAATTGGCCACGTTATGGGTAGAAGTAAAAGCATTAACTGCTATTTAATTATTGATGACCTGCTTTTGAAGTTCATCTTAATTTTAGAATGCCGGTAATCTCAAACATCGGTCAAGGCTCAGAACTCCATTAGTGATTTCGCTTATCAATGTACCCAATCAAGGAATTAATTACGAATCGATGTTTGCTAAAGAATATCGATGATCGGATCTTTTTTAACTATTTGGGCAAGGAAATTATCACCTCGTTTTATAAAAGGCGAACGTATTGAAATGCAAAGAGAAAACAGGCACAAAGTGAAAGCAAGCACACCATATGCCGAAAAAATAACAGCGCGCGCTTAAGAGCACTTAACTTTCTACGGCATTAATGTTTCTCCTGTAGAAGTCACGTTCTAATGAAGACTAAGAGGTCAGATACCGAGAGATAACACTTCCAAACGAAAACATTTCATCACCTTTAATTATAGGTTAGACTGTTATCTCTGGCGAGTTTTCATTTAATTTTTTATTTCTTTTTGCGAAGCCGGCACTCTTATCCAGCCATGCTGCTTGTTGGCGAATTCTTCGGTTGCGACTGGGTAAATAAATGTATCAATACCTCTCATAAGGACATGAAGAAGAATCCTTTTACTTTGCATATACATGAGTGTAACATTTGCATATAGCCGACTAATAACAAACGGATAGTAATGCAGAAACTCTCGTGATCGAGCTTTTAATTTTACTATCCACCAACTATCAACTTTAATTGTAGGTATTAAATATCAAATGTGCTCGTTTGTGGGAGGGTATCAGTTAGAAAGGACTGAACAAGAACTTTCGTGTTTTCCTACCGTATGTCTGAACACATTCACATTTTTTGATAGTACGATTTAAATCTACTCTGAGTTTGAGACTGAACTAGCTTTCCACGAAAATTTAATTCTAATTTAGCCTTTGGGTCTGTTGTACAAGGTAATTACGTTTGTGGATAAAATTATTTATTTTTTGAATTAAGCTACTGTGTTGTGCTTTGTTGCGACTTGGCATCCTTTCAAAAGTGGTTCTTGCGTTTGAGTCTGGAAAAATCGAACTAAAAATCAAAGCTTTATAAAGGCGGGTTTACTTCCATTGTTTGAAAATGTAAGAATTAAAACGTTATCTTGCACTGTGGCACTGTGAGGAATAATCTCTTTTGTGCTCTGATTGCTAATCTAGTTGATTGGGATTAGCGGCGAAGATACAAAACTAGTAAGTTGGTCAGAGGTCAACATGCGGCCTGTAGATGTACCGAGTTACAAGCTTCAAGACAGCTTCAGGGCAGGAAGTATTAACCAAAAAACAGCAGCTGAGACTGAGTAGCAGATAAAAAGAAATAAAAAGGCACTACTGGCTGATGTCTAACGAATTGAAAAAAAACGGGAACCCGCGGGAAATTGGTTCCTCAATGCGACACCCCTCACTTCACATCTTCCCCTCCCAATCAATCAATTTAAGAGCCTTGGATTTGCAAGTGTTTGCTTTGTAAATAGCCCAGGGAGGGCCGGATCTTGGCTACAATAAGTTTTGATATTTTTCCATTAAATCGCCGAGGTGAAAAAAGGTCCGATCTGACCTTACAGCCTCAGTATCAATAACAGTCAATTGGATGCGCCGTGCTGCGTACAATACGACAATAAACGGAAGAACAAAGAACACTGGTTGTCAGATTTGCTCCTCCAGTTAAACTTGATCAATACACAAGTTGAATGTGTCAGTGATAGAGAGAAAGATTTCGGCACCTTTCTAGCACGAAGGCAATTTGCGTTAGCCACAACGAAGAAGGAACAGCTTTCTCGTGACAATTTCATGAGTGGATTGATTCGAATCCATACTTGTCGCACTACGTCAGTATAGACCAAGCTTTTTGACTGCAGACAATCCGACTTCCAGAAGGGATTTGCAAGAGAAGATTAATATTTGTCTTTTACTGTGTTTACATACAAGAATCGCGTGAGTAGAATGGATCGAGGCGAGCACTGTGGAAGACGAATGGTGAGTCCAGCCACAATTAGTTGAGTAAACAGTTTGCTTAAAAAGCGCTGAAGTTCACTTGATGAACCATTTACTGTAACTGATTTTAACACACACTCAAGCAATTGAAGGTTTATACTTCACAAGGCGTATCAGACTACGACATTCACTCAAGCCATTTTGAAATCAGGGAAGAGATCTAATATTGGGCTATCATAATTATGTTTTCTGCGGTTTATTGATCACAATTTTGATGAGCACCGGCTTGTGCAAAAAGGAAGTGTTCAGAGACAATACAATGTTCCGAAACCACAACTGAAGCACACGTTTTTGGTAATTGCATTAATACTCAGATGGGTTGTGGCAAGTATAAGGAGCTAACACTTACAAATGCAGTAAGCTGCGGGTGCGTAGAATCATGGGTGTGAATTTGTAGGAGATATAAGTATAATAATGCTCTCATCATTTTGAAAAAGGAACGATAAACAAGGCAGTGTTTTAATCAAACAAACAACTTTGCGCAAACGAAAACCTGGACGTAAAACCCTTATAGCTTTATTTAGTCTACGTAGAGCTAAATGGATGCCACATCGGTATCACAACGTGTGACCTTTGCGTTGGCAAGGTTTGGTGGTCAAGCGTTAGAATACTACAACAAAAATGCGACGCATGGATTTCCTTGTTTCCTCCAAAATTCATGATTACCGATAACTCTAGCTCCGTCTCACATAAAGTTTCTGTTGACTTAGTCAGAACATCTTCTAGGTGTTTTACATACATCTGTAGTCTTCTTGTTTTTTCACTTATTAAATTATTGGAAAGCATTTTAGAACTTTTGCCCAGTTAAATAAAGTTGATGTGAATGGATCTTGATTCGAAGGGACTCGTCCGTCGATGTATCCATGCAGTCTTTCATAGCCAAAAACAAAGTGAGTCAAACGTCTGTCAAAATGCCATATACTGTCATCGTCGCGTCGCGGCATATGTTGTGACAAGTCAAGAGTAAAGATATTATTACTCGTTGTTTAGTCATTTCCTCAGGACAATGCTGGGAACCTGTTTAGAAGACAGCGCCATCTTTCTGTAGGATCAGGATCTAATAATAATATTGAAGAAGAGAACAGCAAGATCATTCGAGCCGCTGTCCTCGGCAAAGACGGTGTTGGAAAAACAGGTAAGAGGCTAAAATTTCTTAGATTTACAAGACAAAGATCATGAAAACCTAATTCATTCGCAAAAGGGTATACGGAAGTAACGAACAAAAATAATATTTACAACGACCTCGGAGTCTATGAGCAAGTTTAAACCCCGATCCAATTTAAGCCCGTTTCTCCTAAAAGCGTTCGTCAGCGTATATTTATTCAGTGTAACATTTCTACAGGAACTTAGATTGTCAAATGAAGAGAGCTACGTTAGAATTTGCGGGGTTTAAAGATCAATGCTACTGCACTGTGAATGCAAGTACATGGCGTAGCCGAAAATAGAACTGATGAGAGAGAATCAGTCTAACCTCAAAGCTTGTGTAATTTTACGCGAATGATACTCAACCTCCTTAAAATTAAAAAAAAAAACAGCAATTTTTTTTCTACAAATTCATCGCTCCTGAAGACTTCCTTCACGTCAGGCCTTGCAAGTTCTGGAGACTGCACTAATCGAGGGAAAGTTTGTGCAGTACAATAGTTTTTAAAACGAAAAAGAAAGAAAACAAAACTAATTTGCGTGAGAAATACAGACATACTTACGGCTCTGATCTTAGCTAGTTAAGCCTATACTTTTTGCGCGCCTTTCATAAATAGACTTTATTTCCTTTAGAAGTAGACCTAAATATTGATGATCAGATTGTTTCGTTATCCTTCCAGCATAACTTGAAAACCTACAGTCTGCAATAGATAAGAAAATACAGACTAAGATGGAACTAAACGTTTGGCAGTAAACTTAAAATCCTATTTTGCAGTATTCGCGACAGCATAGAAAGGGTTTGACTGCAAAGACTGTGAAAGGGCCTCTTCTCCATAAAACACAACTGGTTTCAAGCTCGTCTCTACTAGTTTTTGGCTGTTCTAAACTTAGTTTCTGTTAAAAAAATCGACGCAATAATCTTATCGGGTAACGTAACACAAGCAATGTTATTGTTTTTGTTTTGACTGTTTTCTTTATTTGACCCTTGTGGGTTTTTGTTCCAGAGACGTGAGCACTAACAACAATTCTTGTAAAATTATATCAGCGTCATAACATTTACAACCTGTTTCCTGTTGTATAACATTACTTTTAGTTCATCAATTCTCAAGTGGTTCTCTCTGAATGTTTACGTACCATTGCCAGCGAGAAGCAGTTCAAAGCTTTTTTCTTTTCGTTTATGCGATCATAAATACCTGCGTTGTCCTTTACATTGAGCATGCTTATGATATCAGATTGCCAAATAATAGGCGGGACTGTCACGAATGGCGAACTTAATTAAACTTGTATGAGGAGAGAAAGATTTGCCGAAATTTCCACCAACTTCGGTGAAATGGTTTTAATTAAGAGCCATTCTGGGACATTTGATTTCGGGCATGCGCACAATTTTTGTGAACAAGAAAAACAGAACCAAGAACGCATTAAGGCCAACCTACTATTAATGCAATTTTGAAATGGGTGGTTACCGAAGACCCCCACGCATGCGCCTAGGAACAGCGCTGCGGTGAATCATAATTGAAGGCTATTATCTGCCATTAGTGAAGGCCTTAGTGAAGATCAAAGTGTAATTGATGATTATCGCGTTATATTCACAAAATGATATTTAATTACACCTGGTATTTTGTACTTTTTTATTTCCTGATTGTCAGCGTTTACAGTGCGACTGCTGACCCGGCGGTTTATTGGTGACTACGATGGAACTCTGGGTAAGCTGAATGATGAGATAGTGTTAAGTTTCTTAAGAGTTAGCAAGCGCTGGCGACCAAACTTATATAAAGCGGATCACAAAAGCCAGTTCGTCATATGAATGTAATCTTAACATAGACAATCACCATCGTATAACAATGTGTACGGTCTCAGTGAAATAGCGACTATAATTCTTTAAAGGGACTATGTCAACTGGGTCACATGCGCAGTAGAGTCCGGTTGAGACTAATTTGCATACAACTCGTCGCGGGATTTTTGCTTTTCAGCCATTGCAAAAGCTTTCAAAAATGTCGCAACAAACAGCATCTGTAATTACTAAAGAACGAACGCGATTCAAACTGATCAAAACAGCTTCCTGAACTCCGACGGTGTTTGAAAAAGTTGTACCAACAATTTCAAAGTGCTTCTCATCAACGCGCACATGCGTCTGGGATGACATAGTACCTTTAATTACCGCGCACCGTAGCGCAAGTCGTTTGCACTCATTTGAGTGAGATTTGTAAAGGATGATCCCAGCGACATACGCATCAAAGCTGCTTTGAAAAAAATCACCCATAATGGATCCCAAGGCGGAAATCTCACTTCGTTCCTCAAGATTTAATTGGATAAATGGCATTTCTTGAAGAATGGGGATTAAATTGATAACTAGGGCGAGATAACAAGGCTTAACCACTGAGGGCTATTGAAACACACGTGATTTCTTGCATGCTTTATCGGCAGAGAGCTGGTATCAACATCGAGTGGATATAGATGGAGAGGATGTCCTCTTCCATGTGTTTGATACTGCTGGAAAGGTACGTACGTTGAAACGAAAATCAGTCTTTGTGCTAATTAAAAAATCCAACGGGCCAGTTAACAATTAAGTTTATTTAATATCTTCTTTTACGTTCGGAAACATTTTGGTTTTTTTTACAAAGAACGATACAAGAAACAAAAGAAACATTAAAAATTCCCCTACCTTTTGTCCCAGGTTTTGAGGGGGGGGGGGGGGTGTGGGTAACAGCAGATGTCAGAGGTCCGGTTAACTTGGTTTGTGTAGTATAGCTGGGCAATACTGAGAATTATTTAGAAATACTCCTATCACTAACTCCCCCCCCCCCCCCCCCCTCCACCCCAGTCCAGTTGGACCCATCATACACCGTGGTGGCTAGATTCAGTGAGTGCAAAGTTTTGGGTTTAGTAAACAGAATTGTGGCAGAAATCAGATTAGGCTGTTCTGGAAAAGATCCCGCGCTTGCCCAACAGGAACCGAGTGAGCGGCTGAAATCACGGCGAGACCAAAATCAGATAACTGGCTCAGAACACTAAGTTCGGCCACGTGAAGTTATGTGGGACACCTGTGGTCGAGTGCAACTTGAACTTACTAACCTTTTGTATATGTTATCATGAAGACATGCAGTTATGTTATTCTGAGTAATACAAGTCATTGGCTTCTCTGGAGAAGCAAGAGAATTTCATAACTGCACGTTTCATAACTGAATTCCTCTTGCTGGTCACGGAAGACAGTGGTCACGTTCCTTTTTTTTTTTTTTTTTACCAGAATTGCAAAGAAAAGATAGACACCTGCGCTGCTCAAGACATCATGTTTGTCCTCTACTCAATAACTGATCGTTCGTCTTTCCAAGAAGCAACACTCATCGTCAAGTACCTACACGAGGCAAAAAACATTCCACCATCATCGATATTTCTTATCGCATCAAAAGCTGACCTAAAGCGTAACGCAGAGGTGACAGAGTTCGAGGGAAACCTTTTTGCTGTGAACACTGGCTGTTCGTTTCATCAGCTGTCGAATTCAGAGAGCTTTTTTGAGCATAACAAGATTATAAAGAAAGCTTATCTCAGGGCAACGTTAAGTGCTCCACAAAAACCTCCCAAGTCACCAGCCTTGATGAGACGATTAAAAGGAGGATTCAAAAACAAGGCCCAGACAAATGGCCCAACTCAGAGAGCCAGGTCTGGCAGTGTTGGGTTCTAGGGATCGCATCTACTTAGACTGAGTGGAATAGTAAATTGTCCTTAATGACTAATAAACTATATTGATCAGTTCGATTCGGGGAACCTGAATATGGCCGTACGTAAAAACATAGCTGAATATTTTCATTATCTCACTATGCATTCACCACTAATACTACGTTCATATTTTTAGGAGAATTCACATGTTTTTGTTCTGGTTATCTAAGTTTTTCTTTCCTTTAGACTAGCCTTCGATTCATACGCCACCTGGTTTCAAGCCATGCTGGCCGCAAATATCTCACTGTGTGTGGATCTATGACCAACACGGCAACAGCAACAAGTTTGAACTTTTTCTCGGAAACTTTAAAGTTTCAGAGTCATTAACCCTTTCGCTGCATTCCGCTAATATTTTTTACTCCTGTGCGGAGACGCCTTTATCACACTCTCCCATTCATCGGAGTCTTCTGATCGCCATCAAATTCCGAGTCAGAAAACACATCTTCATCACCAGAATCGGCCCGTATTCTACCTTGAACATCAAAATCTGCTCGTGACTACTCCGTTTACAGCAAAAAAGTGCAAAACGTTTCACGTGGTTTTCAGAAGAGAAAGAACTTTCAAGACATTGAATATGGTTGTGTCATATGCGGCTCACAAATTGTCTCACTCTTTACAAGTCCTTTTGGGTTCTTCAAAAGTTAAAATTATATCAGTTTCGCGCTGAGCGCGTAGGTTACATCGTTACGATACGGACACTGTAAAAAAGGAGCGCAACTGCGGATCCAAGATGACATGTTTTTGTCAGTTCTGTCAAATGACGTCATAAGTTACTTTTTATGATGTAGGGATATGTAGTCTCGAAGTTAAAAGCGACGAGGGGAGGATGAATGTTGTACATATTTTTTTTTCTACGAAAAGTATAAAGAAGGACCCTACAGAGCAGTCGAACTAGTATGGTGATAATTTCTTATTCAATCTCTTAGTTCACTGTGTGATACGACGTTTTTCTATACGAGCAAAGTCGGTACTTTTCTTGTAGTTGCAGTGTTCTAAATGGTTTTTACATAAAGTTTTTCGAAACCACTTTCGTCTGTTCTCGTAGTTTTACGCATAGATTGAATTTTTGATATGGAGTCAATTTAAACTTTAATCCAAGAAAGTCCCTTTAACTGAATGTCACTGGGTTCTTTTCAGCTCTTTATACATAAACCTGTGGGATATTTGTTCCGTTTGCAAAAACCTTGTCTTTGCTTGTGATTCCTTGGCGTGCTCTGCAATCCGAGACCTTGGAAAAGGACGTTTAACTGAAGTTCTGTTATCACTATTACGAGAAGGAATTTAGCTTCTAATTGTTCATCATTAAAGGAATGTTAAAATCTTAGCGGTTTTTTTCACACACTTGATCCCGAGTGCCCTATAATTCAAAATTCAGATGTTTGAGTTAATTAAAAATAACATTGGGGTCAATACACAATGAAGTTATGACGAAAAGGCTGCAAGATAAAAACGCTTTAGATGTACAAGGTGGTAGGCCTATTTTATAACTGACCTAGCACGAAAGACTCTGTTGTGAATTATTATTCTCATTCTCATAGCCATTTTACAAGGTGTATAACTAAGCCCTTTTAGCTGGTCGACTTGTGGTACGCGTTTCAGTGTTCCAACAAATTCTGGCTTCAGTGCCAAATAAACAGGGAGGGGAGCATTAGAAAAGGAAGTCGTTTATCTTCGTTTATCTTGCGGTCTCAAAAACTGATGCCCTCAGTGTTGGGTAGTTACCTTTTGGATATTGCCTATTCAATATATTTGATTATAGAAAGAACAGGGATAATCTGTAAGAGCCAGTTTTAGATAATAAAAACAGTTTCATAAAGTTATTTTCATATGTATCACTGACAAATTGATGCTTCCTACCAAGTGATTGTTGAAACGTGATGGCTAGCAGCAAGTGAAACACATTACAAACGTTTCCATCATACACTTAAGGTAATGATGTTGGGGTCAAACTATGAATATTATAAATAGCTGTTTTCTGATCTGGAATCGGTCATGCAATTGCGCAAGCTTCTGCGTAAATAGCCCGGCAATTTTCCGGAAAGTGCATTGATAACTTCTACTTCTGGAGAGCAGTTCTTCGTCGGTCCGTCACGTACAGTGCCGAGTCGCAGACCAGGAAAACTTCAGTACTAAGGAGAAAAGGATAACAGAGACATCTATAAAAGGTATTTAGCTAGAAGTTTATAATCCTACCTTCTTACAGCAATAATCGCAAGTTTCGTTTCGAACTGAGGGTTGTACAGAATGGCCTTTGCTGGTCCTCGTTCAGTTTGCAGAGACACTGGAGAGACACTTAATGTTCCAGACTTACCGATTATGTTAGACTGAAGTTGATGAAATTAGGTCAGCACTCAACGCTTCATTCAGTAAATATCCGTGCGAAAGGCCTAAATCGCCTTAGAATCGAAATTCAGGTTTAATTGCGTAGAAAAGCTACTGTTTTCTTTGGTTTTTGACAACTTAAACTTAGGAAACGCGGGGAAAAAATGTCTTTTGTTTTCGTAGGACAAAAGCTGTCGTTAACAGAATGACGAAACGAGGACAGCTATAGGATTTTTGTTTAGCCAGCCGCAGGTCGGTTCGAATTTGAGGGATAGGGCTCTTTTCCCGTGAATTTTCAGTCTGCTAAAGAATCCGAACAGGTCAAAAATATCTCTTTTATAGGTCCCTAAACGGTAGTGAAAAACGTTTCAAGTATTTTTTTGAAATATTCGCGTTGTGTGCCTCCGGTAATTAAGTGCGTGTCTAAATATTGTAAATTTTGAAAGTTTGTGGCAGATTCCTACCGGCCTTGTTACTCAGTGAAATTTCGCCACAATTATACATATACACTTTTTTGCTTAGCTCAGTTCCACCAAATAAAAATCGTACAACCTTGCCAAAGAACATTTAAAGAACTTGCACACAGAAAGTCTAATTTTTAAGACACCGGCCGAGTTACATAATAGTTTCAGTCGAAGGGACCGACGATCTTCAAAGGAGTAACTCTAAGTGGGCTTACGAAACACTATAAACGATTCTCGGTCAGGCCGAGTGGCATAGTTCAAAGACTTTTCCAATTTTTAGCATGTTCTGTTCCATGTATTCTGCTCAACGCTTGCTGTATGCAACAACCTGAACGAACGTATTTAACATGTATTTAACGTATTGTATTTAACATGTGTGATGGTCAATAAAGCGGTTAAAAAAAAAAAAAAAAAAAAAAAAAGAACGAGCAACCAGAACAAACACTATAATCTACAGTTTAACATAAAGGGCCGCCGTACAAAAATTTTAAATCAGTCCGCTATCTTAAAAACAAAAACCGTAAATTGACATGATGCACCTTTTCATAGTGTATTAATGATAGTTCCTTTTTTTAGTAACATATGGCCCGGGAGTGATAAGGAACGCTGGTACCCAACGCCGGAGAACATTTACAGACTTTACAAGCAAAATGGCTAAAAAAGTTGTCATGAAATTCAGTTTAAAAAGTTGTTTCTTGTATTCTGAGACAGCGTGATGGCCTTTTAAAGGCAATTGGGTGCAAGTTAACACAGTCTATTTTTAGAAAGCGTAAATTGGCAAGATGCGCCTTAACACAATGGAATAATAATAATAATATTAGTTCCCATTTTAGTAACATATGGCCGAGAGTGATAAGGAACACTTGTACCCAACGTCGGAGAACAATACGTTTTCTCCTGTATTTAACAATTATTCACCTCCACTGATAGCGTTATGGCCTTTTAAAGGCAATTTTGTACAAGCTAACACAGTCTCATCTGTTGCCATTGTTTAGCTGATATTTTAAATCATAAGAAAATAATAGGGAACAGAAATCTTATTCCTCGAATTTCCGAGCTGCCATTGGCTTTACTGAAAATGATAACTGATAAATTATAACCACACAACGGTGAATTTATTTCCTTTGCTAAACAAATTGTGTTCATGGATAATTCGACCAGTCTAGTTGAAAGTGTAGATAAGATAATAGGTATATGTATTTCTAAGTGACGTTTTCGTTGCCGGGTGTTGCGGTTTTGGTTACGTAATGTCGATATGTCCTCGCCGGATTTATCTGTTAATTATTTCCCAACCGCCTCTGCTCTCTCTTAATCTCCCTCCCTCTGATCCACTGAAACGAGACAGTGCACTGCGCAACTGCGAAGTGCAGTCTACGCTTCCACGGGCTTCGTTTACACTAAAAAGACTGAATTAGAAGGAATCCACGATGGGCCTTGGGTGAGCCGTCAACCGATTATCTGATTGAGACGAATTTTAACCTTTAATCGGAACGCGTGGAAGATGAAAGTCGAGCGTCAAATAGACTGCAACAAAGTTTGTATTTTTTATGTTGTCCATTGAATCGCAGCGCGGCGCATTCCGGCGAGCAAAAGCACTGGGGCGAGCGAGGGAATTGTAAGTGAGACTGGGGAGAGACGCAAAGATCCTATTTCCTTGCCCCACATGCCCCGTGTGCGAGGCTGGCGCGGCGCGCGAGAATCCACGCTTTCGGCGCCTCGTGAAAGCACGCTCAGTCAGCGATTTGAGTCTCCCTTTTCCTGACTTTCAAGCAAAAGGAATATTTTTTTCAGTCTAGCGTCAAATGTTAAACATTTGGATTCCCAGTGTCCGGACCGGCCAAAACCCAATTTGACGTCATTCGTTCATGCACTTCATGATCATTCAGTTGCTGGGAATTAATCGGATGAACTGCAACGCCATTTTACCGTACGCCTGTTATAACAAATATCTAATTATCTAATCAATTAAAGTTCGATTCACCATCAGACTCTTGAAATACCCTTTACCTTGAAAGTAGTGCAATTTTAATACCCTGATTCAAAACTCTACGGTCAACAAGTACCTATGTTACCTAACACCTAACAAGTACCTAACAAGTACCTATGTTACCCTGTCTGACTGCTGAAATTGTGTAATAATATGGTGTGCTGTGTTTGCTCCATTACCAACTAAACTCTTTTTATCACGTAGAGGTCTATATTACACTGTAAAACAAAACTTATTCCACCATATATATCTTTGTCGCTCATAAGTCGACACCGTCAACATGCCGCCTAGATGGTTACAGAGGCGCAATTCCTAAAATACTACAAAGATCGGTAAATCAAGAGAAACAGTCTTCATTTCAACCATTGTTACTATTTCAGTACTGTCTTAGGGTAACTTCTCTACTAGTCATAGGAGTACAAACTGCTATTGAGCGATTGCTTCCACTGTTCTTTGTTGCCCGTAATCCTAGTTGCCGTGTATGCACCACAGCCTAATCTAAGCGTTTTAAATGTATCGCACGTGTATCCAGTCAAGTGTCAATCATCAAGGTATTCCACCAACACTTTACCCGCTTGGCTAGCATCCGCCCAGAAACAATGTCATACAACGTCAGTTGGTAAGTATTTTACGTAGCAAGCGCTCGGCAGTTCTCAGTACCGCAGCAGAACATAGACGTTCAGTTTCAAGAGGGAACGGCAGTTCAAACAAGAATTCGAGTTCGAGGGATTATAATTTGAACACAATTTATGTGAGTGAAAATGAAAAAGCAATTATTTCTAAGTTTGCGCGGTTCAGTTTGAAGTGTAATGTGCGATTAACCTTTTCTAATCATGTTT
Organism: Pavona decussata; assembly: GCF_977016875.1. NCBI lineage: Eukaryota > Metazoa > Cnidaria > Anthozoa > Scleractinia > Agariciidae > Pavona > Pavona decussata. Next base: position 2,177,648 of record NW_028145572.1, read on the forward strand.
CAGCGAGCGTGGCCATAACATATCATGCGGCGAAAACGATCATCAACCATCGACCAAGGACATCAAACCAAAGTCATCAATGTAAACGCAGTTGTTCTGGGTCTGGATGGTGTGGGAAAATCAGGTGAGTTAACATTTTCACTTCAAAAATAGGCTACAAACAAGTTCTCTAGCGGGGATGGAACGCACGAATTTCAAAGCGAGCCGAACGCGGGGCGAGGTCGTCTTCGGCTTCTTTTTCGAGCTCTTTATTCCCCGACGTTAAAAAGGTCGTTAAAGACTACTGATTGAAAGGCTCATCCAGCAAGGCAATCAGATAAACAGACTTACAGGAAAGAACTACTCAGTAGTTTCATCTGAATTGCTACACTTTAGGATTTTGTCTACAGTCAAACGTTACTTATACGAAACAACTTGTACACCTTTAATTTACAAGCAGTCCAAGGGGACTACATTGTTTAATGGCTTTCATTAATTTGAATGGTCACTCCTTAGGATTCTATCCAACTTAGACTCAAAAGGTTTCAACGAAAACAGTATACCACAGGCGAATAGCTTTACTCTGGGAGTTGAAAGGTTAATAAAATGGTGTTGCTATGAATTGCTCAATTATCGGCTTTTCTTCAGATTGTAGGTCAGACGCGATTACCATGCAGCATTTCATCTATAAAACAAGGATTCCTCCTGCAAAATTAAGTCAAAAGTATAAAAAGAAATGATCTAGTATGAAAATTATTTCTTCAGACAGATAAATCCACTTAATTTGTAAATACTTGGCGGTTTTAGGGAAAACTGGCAAAGAAAGTTGTGGAATGCATAGTTGAAGAGTGTTTTAAGGGCTTTCATCGGGCTTTCGAAATCAGATAGATGAAGATGACTTAGGAATCGAATCTTGTGATGGCATCAGTCTGTTTGAGTGCTTTACTGATAATTCCAATGTTTTGCGCGTGCTGGCCGACAGCAGTAATGAGTACCGTCAGTGATATCTATCGAGCCTCAGTCTACATGAACCGATCGCAGAGAGGAAGTCGATAGGAAACCAGCTTCGGCGGTTTTTGCTGATCGTTTTATGTTATCGGTACGGCATCTAGTTGTGGCTAAAATCAGGTTAATTCAATTAACCGCAGAAGGCAATCAAAGGTTCTTTTAAAAGGTTTAAGTTATCGATGCGGTAATAAAGATAAGGTCAGACGGTCCTTTTAGAAACAACTTGCGTTTTGAAAGACTATTACTACAATGTGGCATTTCAGTGCGCTAAAACTTGGTTAAAACTTGCAGGAGTTTATGTTCAAAGCGTGGCACAAAGCAAATGTGTATCGTCCTAATTCGACCCTTATTGCATGAGGGGGAGCTTTCGGTAAAAATGTGACCGCACCTAAGTTCAAACACCATAATATTCGCGGTAGAATTTGAGCAAAAATTTTGGAACTGTTACAGAATGAATATATTTAAAAACTGAACCAATATGCTCCATTGATCTGGATGGGATCGCTTCCCTTATTGATGTTCTTAATTGTACGTCATAGCTAGTGAAACTGAACTACAAATTGAGTTCAATTACATTTCCCATCGGTATTTCCGACACTTGGTTAATCACACGTGATTAAAATGCAAGCGATTGGTAACGTAAAATCACACACAAGCCAACTCTCTCAGAGGTGGCCCAGCCGGTCACATTTAATTCTAAAAAAACGCGAAGAATTCGTACCGGGAAAATATCCTTTAATATAGCAGATCAGATGTGAAAAGAAGATGAACTGAAATAAACCTGCTTTCGGTAAAAGCAAGATATATCTTATCAGTCAACCTGGCGCCCACAAAACTTGAAGTTTAGAAGCGCAATCATTTCTTCGACGGTAACAACAGAATAACAGATGATTGGAATTGCGGTTTCCAGTTGTTTTTGGCTTTGGAACCCATAGGCAAAAAACATGCCAAGATGTCTCCATCAATAACACCTAAAGACTCTTTCTACATACATATACCGGAACACTCGAGGGAAGGAAGTAGAAAATTGTTTGGGAGAGAACGAGTAGCCTGCAGCCCTGGCTCCAGTTTTTTTCAAAGGCCGGATAACTTTATCCTGCGGATAAGTCACTATCCGACAGTTTCAATCTGCGCATAGATTTCAGTATTTCCTCGTGTATAAGCGAATATGCACACTCTAACCACATGTACAGTTAAGTTTGGGAGTGTACGAAAACCTTGCACGACGTTTAACGTGAAGTATATTTTAAACCCTGAATAGTGCCTTATCCAGCAGATAAAGTTCTCCGCCCTTTGAACAACTGGGGCCTGGAAACTATCTACCGAGAAGGGAAAATTGATTTTAGATAACTAGCGTTGGAGGTGGCTATCAGGAAATGACCAGCACTGAACGAACTAAACTTAGCTGCGGATTTTGTTGACCTCATACTTTCAATCATTCAAAATAAGCATGAAATCATAGTTTAATAGCTGAATAATGAACGTAATTTCAGTAATCTTGTTGAAAGATCACTTACTTTAAACGCCTCACACACATTTTTTTTTAATTTGCAGCAATTTCTCTAGCTGGTTCAAATAAATAGTCCACCTGCAATTCTTTTACTGTACATACAGAAAAAATTGTAGATTCTGTTCCCTTCTTGACCTTATTAGTGCTTTAGATAGGAAACATCTTCATCATTGTTTGTACCGAGCTCTACAAAAACAAAACTCTCAAATAGAAGTGTGTTGAAAGTTATAGTAATCCTGCACCACGTACACTGAGAACTAAATCAACGAAGGTGAAAAGTTGCCTAGTATGCAGACAATGATACCCAAAATAAGATAATCGATGATGATTAATCAGTTTGCCAACAAGGGACTGTTCATCCAGTGTTGAATGAATATTTCCTACCTGCAGCGTCATTTTGAGAGCCTTTGTTATAACATCAACATGCTTTACATACTGGAGCTGGCATCAATTTTGAAACATGAAGCTAACAGAGTTACAAAAACTTAAAAACACCTTCAGAAAAGCTCATAGATAGCCAGACGTTTTAACTAGAACATGAACGCAGATCAAGTTAATCCTTTCCTCCCCTGAGAGCAGAATCATCTTCGATCTTCTTTGCAGCTAACCTTTTTCATCCAAGAGTCGGAACTCGTGTCATTGAATGAAATTCTAACTTTTGAATTTTTATAATTCAAGTCCGCTGTTTGCTCGCTTGTTTGTTTGTCTGGTTGGTTCTTTTATTCAGAATTGAATGAGATTAAATTTTTCATTTATTGTTATTTCATTCCTTCAAGTACTTGATTGATTGATTGATTGATTGCTTGCTTGCTTGCTTGCTTGCTTGCTTGCTTGCTTGCTTGCTTGCTTGCTTGCTTGCTTGCTTGCTTGCTTGCTTGCTTGCTTGCTTGATTGATTGATTGATTGATTGATTATCATTGATTTACCGTTTCAGCACTGACTGTACGATTTTTGACACGACGATTTATTGGAGAATATGATGCAAATTTAGGTAAGTCTGTCTAAGCGACGTATGCCAGTCCGAAAACCACACATATATTGACAATCCTTCATTTTAAAACGATCATGGTTTAAGTATATAACTGTTAACTGTTCATACATCTTTGATTTTTACTATTAAAATTTAAAGTGTCACACTGTCTTACTGCTTTAAACAAACCACTCTTGACTATGGAAGAACTGTTGCGTCAAGGCAATATTCTCTGTCATGGTGGGTGTAATGAAAAAATTGTTGCGTACTATCAAGGTCGCAGCGTACATCAAATAAAAGGTTTAGTAAGTCGGTATCTCATCGTTTCGTGTGCATTCTCAGTGTTTTGTATCGTGTTGATTTTTATTAAAGAGATGACGTATAGACATCACATGACCCTGGATGGACATTGCATAGCACTTGACATTATGGATACAGCTGGAAAGGTAAGTAAACAAACAAACAAACAATCAATCAAAAACGAAATACAAGAGACCAAGTGGAACTTCGATAGGGATCGTTTCCTTTTTTATGAAGTGGAACCGGTGCGCTAGTTGAGAAAGATGAGTGGCCAGATAGTTATTAAAACAGTTTCTAGCAAGGAACTGAAGAGAAACTCTATTCTGATTAGCTATAACTATTATTGTTTGTTTCTTTCACTCACGCTAATGGACAAAATGCCCCCCCCCCCCCCCCGCCAACCTCCCCTGCAATACATGAACTGTCTTTTACAACCTTGGTCGGCTTTTCTTAAAAACAAACGATTTGAGCTCTTTCGATGATGAAAAGCTGAAATCGCTTGTGAACAGAGACTTTAAAAGCAAACAGAACTTAGATCCAGAACATAGATCCTGTTCGCAGGCTCCAGTATTCAGAAACTCGAGATGTCACGTACACTAGGTTGACCACGCCAGGCGGTTGTCTTTCTTGCTGTTATCTTTCTTACAAGTTCTCGTAAAATTTAGATCAAACCTATTGTACACGAGAAATGGGCTCCTGGCGTGGTATACCAATACAGTCAATAGCTTAAATGTATAATGCAAAATTTTGTAATTCATTATTTTAATCAGTACTGGTGATACAGGCTCTTTCTTTGTCTCTGCACCTAGAACACAGAGAAGAAGTTGGACAAATTCACCTGCTTTGGGGAGCTTTTCTTCATCTTGTACTCAATCACTGACCGCTTTTCGTTCATGGAAGCAAGACGCTTAGGAAGAAACATAAGAAAAGTGAAAAACAACGACTGTACTCTCATTGTGGTGGGAACTAAAACAGATTTGGAACGCCACAGGAAAATCAGCAAGAACGAAGGAGTCCAGTTTGCGAAAGAACTGGGCTCTGTATTCTGCGAGATTTCTATTGCCGAGGGTTACGTCGAGACGAATTCTCTGCTGTTCGACTCGTTGAGGTTGTACCTCAACAAGAAAGATACCGACATGAACAATAAGACAGAGCAAGAAAATGGCGATAAAGACAAGGCAGGACCTTTGTCAAGGATGAAGGAAGGCTTCAGAGGAATGTACGCCAGACGAAGGTCCTGTTCCGACGCACTGATGCACTGTAACACTGTATCTTCTTAGGCTGAGATCGACTGCTTCGAACCCAAAATAACAAAACTTAACATGTACATAGAAGATAAAAACAACCCCATTAAATCAGGGCGAATTGAGATCCACTAGGATATGGAACATATCTTAAATTTTAGGAGATCAATCAATAGTTTACTTACCTTGACAGCCTGACCCCTTGCATGTAATTGGAAATGCAACTACTCGGTTTTACAGGCCTCACTACGCTCCTTAGTTCAAAATAAGAAGTTACGTATTGAATGGCGTGTGAATACAAGTTAAAAGCAGACGCTACGGCATGATTTCACGCGAAATTGATATTTTCAAAGCTGGCCTTAGGAAGATGCAATTATGCATTTACGGAAAAACATCACATCGCCAGTTTAAGTGATTCAGAAGTGATTCATGAATATAAAGCTTTAAATGACTTGCCCTCATTACTTTGGGCATGCATTTGAGAAGAAAGTAGATAAGAAAATCGATCCTTTTTACAGCTGAAATGGGGCTGAACGGTTGGTTAGAAATGTAGCACTTAGATCTAATCTTTAGCGTATAGATCAGTTGTTGTTGTTGTTGTTGTTTTGTTTGTTTGTTTATCTATTTGTCTTAAGCGTTGTTTTGTTGTTGTTGTTGTTGTTGTTGTTGTTGTTGTTTTCTTTGCTTGCTATAAGTCTCTATTATTCCGTAACAAAAAGATCCTTAGTTTAGCTGTTATATATTGTCGAAGAAAATATCTCTCGTTCTATTGGTTGCTTAGTTCACCTAAAAATGTAATTTGTGATAAACGGCATTAACATAAATTAATATTTTGCCGACAAGGAACAGAGAACTGGGTACTAGCATAGCAAGCGAAGGCTCATGGTTAGCGCGTTTGAGACGGTTGAGAAACTTGTGACATTCTACGGTCAGCCTTGCCACTCGCAGCTTCGGATAAGTTTCATTTTTTGCCTTGGTTTTGTGTAAATATTGTTATTTAATTCATCTTTCATTTTTGTCGTTAACAAAGGTAGCGCCATAGTGCTGGTGGGGGGGTACACAGTCCCTATTTTTCCCAGTCAGTGGTTTTTGGGGGTTTGCGTGTCCTGCTGCGGTGACGTGCATGTAGGATATCCATGCATGCTGACCAACGCGCCCACGCCTCATAGCCTTGGAGTGTGTTCGGTTGTGTAGTAAAGGCATAATATCGTTTTTGATAGTCTCGTTGGTTACAGGTTTAACAATGTCTAATCAATACAGTGAAACCCCACTTTATCGTCACCCGCTTAATTCGGACACTCGTTATTTCGGATAGTTTTCTTGGTCCCGCTCCATACACTTTCCTTAAAATTAACCCGCTTAATACGGACACTCTGTAATACGGTCACTTTTTCTGGTCCCAATGGAGTCCGTAATGGCGGGGTTTGACTGTACTTTAAGTGTAAATAGTAGCCTGTGAACAGGGCAATTGACAGGGCCCTTCCACTGCGAAATAATCAACTATAACAGCGGAGAACCGAGATAATTTACAGGCTACATTGATCATCTTTTATTTAGTTTTGTTTATCTTTGTTTTCGGCATTGCTATTTATTAAACTGCAAGTATTTTTCAGACAAAAAGAAATAAATGTGATTGAGTAAAATAAAAATGAAACTGCTCTTGAAAAGCAGAAATACATTGAGCGTGATGTATTGTCACGCATTCGACTGTTGCGTGAGCTCTTGGTACAGTCACGTTGCGAAGAAACACTGTGACACTGAAGTGACTTTCATTTGTTTTGCAAAGTAGAAAAAAATATGTTGATGCAAATATTTCGATTCGATGCTCTGGCTCTGTTCTACAAACAAAGCTACAAAACAGCGGAAAGAAATGGCTTTAATAGCAGTACATTCAAACGAGACCGCTCACAGGAGAGTCCGTCGTTTTAAAGGTAACTTCGTTTTACACTACAGTCCGATACAAACAGCTGGCGTGTTGTTTTATTAAATGCAAAATAATAAATCTAGGTGCAGGGGAGTTTTACATTAATCAAACCCTCTCCCGCTACTTTTTCATAATATCTTCTCGAAATAGGCGGGAAAATACCGAGGACAAAGGTCGCGACTGACATTTTTAATTTTGGTCATAACATTACTTGAGCTATTGGAAATATTTTATGACTCGTAGCTCACTAGCGTTGCCCCTATATTCATTTAGGTCAAAAGGAATAATGTGCACTTACCAAAAGATTGAGTTCTTCGATTTGTTCGGCTGGTTTTTACTTTTACCGTAATATAGGGCATCTGCATCATTGGATCACCCGAGGGCGGTCACAATCACAAGTCACGCAACGCACACATGTGACCTGTCACAAACACCTTTTCCCGCATGTTGTTTTTGCTTTTGTCTTTCCGTATTCCTTGCTTTTACAATGTTTTAATTGCTGCCAACTTAGCTGTAACTCTTCTTTTCCGGTATTTTGTCAATAGCCTGAAGAAAATTAATCCCGATTTCTTCATATTGTGAAGGAAAAAAGGGATGAGCAGCTTCTACATGCTGTAAAACTTGGATGTTGCTGGAAAGATCTGCGAAATATAATAATAGACGCCTTTGCATACTTTTCTCGGCGGCTTTAACGTGTAATTATAAAAGGTATGTTGCTGAATTGTTATTTTCGAGAAAACATCAATTGTACTGATTGATTGTGTTAATTATTATTGGTTAAATGAACTATTCATGAAGTGGTAAAGACTGAACATAATACGTTGTGACAGCGGAAGAAAGATGATTGACGAAAGCCACAAAACAGGGGACTGGCAAAGCCTGGTTTTTATATCTGAACCTTGTGGTTTTTTCAACCATTCTACAATGGAGCCAAAACGGTTTTTTCCCTCTCTTTTTCTCTCTCAGTCCCTCTTGACCTGGAGCTCGAGACACTGGAAGCTCACTAACTGACAAAAACCCATTAGGAATCCGGATGCATCTGCGAGGCAGCTTGACTTTATCATTGCCTAGAACAATAGGACCGTCACCCAACCCTCGAGGGACTGTGACACCTTCCAAATCACAATACGTGGGGGTGCCGTCGGGTCTGTAAACACGCTCCAGAGTATTTCACTCTTTCGAGAAGCCACTTGGCCTGAAATCACAACAGAAAGAAAGCAACTGTTGGCAGCCCTTTCAATTTCTATGATGGGAAAAAGACGTGGTGGTGGAGGTGTTCATCATCACACGCTTAAGACCATTCGCGCTGTTGTCCTGGGAAAGGATGGTGTTGGTAAATCAGGTACGACTGAAACGGATTTTAATCCCAATACTATAGTAACGGGGCATGTTCAAGACCGTTTAAAACTTGAAAAAAAATCGAAATTCACTGAGAGAAAATGGAAAAACTCACAGTATCGTAATGAAAAACTGATCGATAACTTTCATTTGAATGGTCGCACCATGTTTAAAATACGAATCCATTGCGCTGACTCAAAACATACCAACACCGACGGTAAAAATTTGAAAATGTAACGCAGGCGATTAGAACTCTATTTTTTTCCATTTTGACATTTATACATTTGTGTTCAAGGATAAAGAATTGCTATTTTATAGCGCTCAGGTTCATCATTCTGCCAAACGGAAGCCAGGAACATTCAATTTTGTTTTGGTTTACGATTGCAGTGTTTCAGGTGTCAAAATTGGCTTCAATTGCTCGCCACTTCTTTATGAACAAAGTCCATTCGGGTATGCGAATGAGCTCTAAGTGCACGGATCAATTTCTAGAACGTTTAATTGTTTTTTACACTTATGTAAAAACAATTGTTCTCTTGAGTTTTGCGCAAGCTATTTCTTTAATTTCGCTAGGAATTCTTATTTCAGTCTCAAATCGATCATTGATGCATATGGTCGTTTTATATCATTTTATTATTATTCTTTTTATTTTGAACAGTTTGTCGTTTTCTGTGTATCAAGTATTCAAGTATTTCAATTGTTCTCCAAAGTATTTTTTAATCAATTTCGCCCCCTTATAAAGCCATTATGATACTGGAATTTGAAAGAGTGAATGTTCAAATTCCTTGCTAAGTGCCGCCGGAGATAAGCACCCCTTTGTCTTGAGTTCAATGTTCCTTTCTTTACTGAATCCAACAGTTTTACTGAAGAATAAGCAAACACAAAAGGCAGATAAAACCTTTATTAGAATAAATCAGATGACCAAGGCTCGCCGCACAATCCGCCGACGCGCTGTTTAGTGGTTGTTGCGCTCGAGTTTGCTGTTCAATTTTTGGGTGCTGGAAAAACCGTCATTCCAGCCAAGTTATAATTGTTTTATAATTGCAATGACGGTGTTATGTTGTTGTTCGACATAAAATGCCCCCTCAAGGAAAGCTTTTAAGTTGGTCATTGTGAGGTTTCTTAGTTTTATTAGTGCAACAAATCGCGACATAATCTTGCCATTCTATGTTCGTGATCGCTTTTTGTTGTTGTTTGTTTTGGAGCTCTCTCAAGAGTACACCTTATCGACCCCTAGCAATTGTTTATTTAGTTTTAACTCAATTTTGATGACCTCGTGATAAGCCACGTTGACAAGAAGCCAGTTAATCCCATTTATTCTGGATCATAAACATTTGACCCCCGCAGCGCTGACTGTTCGATTTTTGACCAGACGTTACATTGGGGAATATGACAGCACACTAGGTAAGTTTGATTGACATCACTGTAGTGCTAGAACACACGAACTAGAAAATAATGAGCTTACACAAAAGGACGGCTGAGGGAAAGGGACGGTGAAATATCGTTGTGTGACCAACATGACATTTTTATGCAATTTTCGACTAAAACTGGTGTTCCCTCATATGTCACAACCTGAAAACCATGAGCGGTAGGCGGTAGGAGTGTTACAATCCGTAGAGTGATGAATACTTGGCCGTCACGTTTGTCACACAAGCACAATTTGCCGTCCCCCCTCATCAGCCGTCCTGTTGCGTAAACTCGCTATCACGAGTTTGATACAGAGCTCGTTCAGCTTCTATGAGCTTATTCTTTAGGTTTTCGCAGATACACACGAGCCTCCCCATGTGTATTTTCGAATAAATAAATGGCACGACGGTTGCCACGGATAAAACGATGATATCAAGATTGAAGTAGCCTCCCACGCAGACGTTCTTTGGTTTGTTACGTCATAAGCGTGGGGAGGATTGCGTGACGTGATGTTGAAGCAAATTAAATATTTTCAAATCATCGTACCCGGGGGGTGTACTTGGGTTAAGTTTTGCTGGGTATGTGCCGCTGGCCTCTCAGAGCCCCTGTCCCATTATAGTCTATTTTGTGGCCAGTTATAGACCCCATCTTAGTCACTTTTTGGGAAAATGTAATTTTCGCGATCCCAACTAAGTCACTTTCTATTTATGCATCTACTTTCAAGAACGGAATGTAATGCGAGGTGATTGTTACATTTAATAAACAGCAACTTTCTGAACTTTTTAACCGAGACCATTTTGAATCCCTACTTAATAGAATATTCTCACCCAAAAAATCCGAAAATCTGCGACCCCATTCTAGTAACTCTATTGAAAATGCGACCCCATTCTAGTCAATCCAGTCGTGAAAATGCGACCCCATCCAGCGGCACATCCCCATTAGCCTCTTATAAAGAAGTAGCCCCCCGGGTCATCGTACAAAAGGCTGGTTTCCATATAAACACAGCGATCGCTGGGACCGACACAAAAAAAAAGAACCTTAAGCGATCATTGCGACTTCGATCCCAGACAGGTTACGTTTCCAATCGTTGCGATCGCTGACAAAATAAAATGACCGAGAGCACCTGATCTAACATCTCGTTCGCGCCATTTCTCAAATTCAACATGATAGCCCCCAAATATACAAGCTTCAGAGCGTTTCAAGATTTTTCTGTAACGATCGCAGCGACGATCTGGAAATCAGTCTTTAGATAGAAAAAAATATGTCAAGTGTTAGTTGTATTGCGGGTTTAAATTTTAAGCGAAATTATGTCATCGCCATCTCTCTCGTATTGACAGTTTTTCCTCGACGATACAAACTTAGGTCTTATTATTATTATTATTATTATTATTATTATTATTATTATTATTATTATTATTATTATTATTATTATTATTATTATTATTATTTTAGCGAAGATCAAAGAAGGTACCCATAGAGAGGCTCATAAATTATGTCGCCTAATTTGTGTTATTTGCAAAATTGTACTCAGCTTCCTGGGTAACGCAAAAATTAGATGCCTTAAGACACATGAAAAAATGCTAAATCGCAATATAAAAACCCCCGCGCAAAAATTTCATGCCAAGCGCGGTAGACAAAAGTATCAAAACTGTCTTATTGCCCCAACTTCCATAGACGAGGGAATTTGTTCACAAGCCGAGACATGCAGTTGGGGAGACGAAGGAGAAATTCATGTAAGGTGGGGTGTTAACTGCCAACAAGCATCCTCTCGTACAGGAGTTTGTACGGTGGCACCCGATCAGTTAAGAGGAGAATCTCACATCTCCACAGAAACGTTAAGCATGACGCCGGCTGGCAGGCTGATGGCATCAGAGTTCCTTTTATCTTGTTTTCCTTTGTGTTTTTGAGATATCCGGTGTTGAAACAAAGTACAAAAGGATAAACAAGATAAAGAACGATTTAAACCTCGGACTGATCCTCGTGACAAACTTGGCTAAACTTTTCAAAATCTTAGAGGCGCGGAGGGCCGGGTGCCCAGCACGTGACCCCTAGCTAGCGAGCCCCTCAAATCCCGTCTGGGAAAAATGAGATAGCTTGTGAACGGGTCCCAAAGTGGAGGGTGGAAAGAAAAGACGACTACCTCAAACCTCCCGTTGGCCCCAACCAAACTAAACTCCAACATAACACAACTGTATTAGGATTATTATTATTTTTTTTTTATGTAATTATCTGTCGCTTTTTTCCGCGCACAGAAGCTACTTATCGACATCACCTTATTGTCGACGGTCAGTTTGTTTCACTGGACATTATGGATACCGCTGGAAAGGTGGGTTCAAAGGTCATGTTGTCTTAGTTGCTTCGTCACGAAACTGTTCTCATTAATAATGTATATCTACTTCCTTTGTGTTTGTTGCTTCCTCTGTGTTTTGCGAAAAAAGCTCTTTGATTGTCGTCGCTCTTGCAAAGCTTTATGAATCATGGAGACAGAGATCAAGGTCGCACGATATTGTACAAAGAAAACAAGCCGTGTGGTGCATGCTGATGGTGGAAATACGCCAAATTACGAAGTGCTCCTTTTCACATTTAATTTTTTCATAAACGAGACTCTCGTTTTCCTTAAAATACACTCTTTTTCCAAAGTAATATTCTTTCTTATGCAATAAAAACTTCTCTCCACAGAATTCAACTGAGAAAATGCAAATGTGTATTTCCTTTGCGGAGCTCTTCTTTGTGTTGTATTCAACAACGGACCGTACATCATTCGAAGAAGCATCTCTACTGACGCGCTATATACTGCAAGATAAATCATTGGGCTCCGGCGCCACCATCATGTTAGTGGGCACGAAAAGTGATGTTGAACACGCCAGAGAAGTCGAAGAACAGGAGGGAAGGCTCTTAGCAAAGGATTTGAACTGCGGATTTTGTCAGTTATCTAACTCTGAGGGATATGTGGAGACGCAAGAGCTGCTCTTTGAAGCTCTGAGACGTTGCCTTGATAAAGGAAAATCCTCTCCTTTGACTAGAGTCAAAGAAGGGCTCGTAGAAACGGCGAAGTCGTTCCGGAAGAAATCGGTAAGCCACGATGGCCCTCCGACCGATCGCGAAACGACAAGATTGGTGAAAACGAGGTCTCTTAGTTTAGATGGACCCGAACCGGAGGTTATTAAGTCTTCAAGTGGAAAATCATCCAGTCACGAAGATTTGTCCCAAGGAAGGAAAGATTACAGGAATTCTGTGGCGTCAACGGCAAGTTATTGAAACGGGAAAAATTGAGTTCCAAGATAGCAGAAATGAGAAAAGCAAATCATGTCAACTCAGCGAATGCAGTTTAAATACGACTTTAAAAAATGGGGATTGAGTACTTCAATTGAAACCAGCCCGCTGAAGGAAGACAATTGTAATGTGAGAAAAGAAAAGGAGGGCGATTCCGTTTGAAAACTAAGGAAGCATCATTGCTCCATACCTCCCTAAGTAGAGAAATAGGCTGTGATCTAAAGGTTAATTCGGCAAGGAGAAAATAAATTTAAATCTCTGGTAGGCGACAGCGCTCTGCAATACAACTGGTAGGCGTTTACGATGGATTCCAAATCCAGTGTTTAATTTAGAACTGATTCATGCGATTTCAAGATGGTGGCAGCACAGAGCACGTTCAGCCGGTCACAATCTTTTTTTAGGGTAATTGATAACGTTTCCACAGGTCCTTACCCTCGCGTCGGACACGCCTTGAAAGGAAGAGAATGCGCAAGGACGGAGCTAGATAAGGGCCACAAAAGTTTTAAATAGAAATAAAAAATATTTTTATTATATATACTTTCCGAAATAATAGAACTTTTTTTTATATTTATAAATGTAACAAATGTTTGTGTTCCGGTAAATTATTGCGATTGCTGATTTTTTGATAATTACGACTGAGTTATGTGTTTAAAATTCAAATGCGTCTACCATTTTGCCAGCCTGATAAAGACTGTTGGAGACAAACTAAGAGGTAGTTAAGTGACTATGTAGATTATTTTGAAAATCATTCACTTTGACACGTAGGTGGACTCTTAAACACAGCCCCTTTAACACAAGCGTGAAATGCAAAAATAAACAGGTTTGTTTTTACTTTTTCCAACTGAACTAATTTTAAACTACGGATGTTTTTAGCCCTTACTTGAATACACTTTCGCGCAGTGTAATTATGTTCGAAGTCTCAAAGTGTTACCATTCAACCATTATGTACATTTTTTGCTATTTGTTTTGAATTTTCTCCATGAAAGATGAATTTCTTCCATTCTGATCAACGTGGATTTTTACACAATAGTACTATTACCCATTAACAAAACATAAGGAATTTTACTCTACACCGCTTGTGTACAAGACGAGCAGTTTTCATATTAAAGTGTCTGACTTACAAATATAATATTTACAAATGAATTTTGTCCAGCGTTCCTTGCCTAAAATGTCATACCCCGTCTCCTGTACAGCGACTTTGTTCGTATCATGAGTCCCTCTTTGAGCTTCTTAAGTCCCGGCATTGCTCTGTCGCCATTAGTGAACCTCGACCTCAGGTGAAACTTGACTGAATCACGAAAAAGCCTTTCGATGTCTTTGTATCCATCGGCGCTGGAAATCTCGTGGTAGATTCCTCTGAGTTCGTTAGCAATCACGTGACCTTCATCTTCGGAGACTACTCGATATTCGCGCAAATCTCGTTTCGTTCCTACCACCACTATACTATACTCGCCGCTTGTTTTTGTGGCTCTTATGAATCGTCCAAGTCGCTCGACTTCTTTGAATGTGCTGTTGTCGGTGATGGAAAAAAGCAGGAAAAACAAGTTCCCTAAGGAGGAGCACTGTGTTAGTTTTTCATCTGTGTTCTGTCAAAAGCAAAAGATGAACATTGATCGGCATCAAATTTCAATCTTTTTTACTATAATTTTTTTCCTTAGAATTCTCCTGTTTTCACATTGGACTCTAATAGGACCGAAATGCTCAAAGATGTCAAATAAGGGGGCATTGAGTTTTCTTATAGATGAGTCAACGCTGCAAGTGCGGCTTCTGCAAATGGTTAGACTTTCTGGTCTTCTCGGATAAGGACGAAAAACCGTAGGCCCATTCACAAAGTACTTTCACATAATCTGACTCTGTGGGACGTAAAAAGAAACACTAGGGAGGTGACAAATCTCTGGCAGTAACCACCCCTGGTGTCTATCTCAAATACACACTCACATAAGGGGGAGTCATAACGTATTACTTCTGATTAATTGTATACTGCGCCACAAGCAGTCTGGCAAAGTTTCTCATACTTTGTTGTAAATTATGCCTGAGAAGCCCCGAGGAGAGTGGATAATAAAAATTTGATATGTGATGTTCTTCAGAGATTGTAACGATCTCCTTTCTGAAAATGTCAGAAGGTCATTTCTTGGCAAGACTGTAAACCGTGCGTGATGAACGGTCAAAACGAATTCCAGACAAAATGTAACCATTTCCAGAACTGATGACTAGACATGGCCCTCCACACCTGCATGAGTTAATACTGCGTTAACAACTGGCAAAATAGCCCAGTTGGGTAAGAGTATCTT
Source organism: Pavona decussata (assembly GCF_977016875.1). Classification (NCBI taxonomy): domain Eukaryota; kingdom Metazoa; phylum Cnidaria; class Anthozoa; order Scleractinia; family Agariciidae; genus Pavona; species Pavona decussata. The sequence goes on from NW_028145572.1 coordinate 2,192,889, forward strand.
CATTTGATAAACCACCTTATTATTTTGGAGGAAAAAGAACACCAAATTAAAATAATCAGTCAGATAAAGGAACCAGCAACTTTAGAGAGTTTTCAGTATTGAAGTGATTTTTTTCTGAAGCAGGAGTTTGAATCTATTCAGTTCTAACCTTGCCGGCTGTATCCATAATATCCACAGAAATGTGCTCTCCTTCCAACTCAAAATAATGTCTGTGGGTTGATTCTGAAAGAAAAAAAGTTTTACTTGGGTGATGGTTTACGTTCTCTGTTAATCCGAGATTCGATGTTTCTCAAATTACGGTTTTTCAGCCTAAAGCTATGGTTGGTTTCCCATATAAATCAGCCTCACATTCAGCTTTAATGAGCTCAGACTACTTGGACGGTCTTTGTAGCTTTTCGTAATTTTACATAAATAATACTCCGTCCCCAGAGGTCTACACACACCCGCGGAATTATCGCCTCTTTTCACGCCAACCTGTTCGCAAGACATTGGAACATCTGAACTAGCCCGCACAGCACTGAGTCGGATTTTTTTTTTTCGAGACGGGAGAGGCTCGCAAAGGCGAAAAGGAGCAGTAAAAATTTATCCTTCTTCCCTCCTTCAATTCCGTATTCTGCTTTTAATCCAGAAATGCCGTGTCGTTGGTTCTCCATTCTAGCTAAGTATCAGGGGTACCCAACCGCAGTTTTCTCTTAAATCCCTTGAAACGCGATTTTAGGCTATCTGGAGTGCCTTTCAAGCTCTGTAGGTTCATTTCAGGCCACCCTATAATATTTTAATCTGTTCGGTCATTCTAGGGGAACTTTCAGTTTATCGAGCGCTCGTTCGCATCGCGGGAATACCGCAATTCGGCGTTCAGACAGGGTTCCAGGCAAACTAATGTGCCCAAACAAACACTTCAGCTTTAGGAAAGGTAAACTGGGTACTGTCAACTCAAAACCATGTTCTGTATCGAAGCAATAGAGATATAAAAGCTGCTCTTTCCGAAACATCGGAGCCTGCCATTCACCTTCCTCGAACGCATCCATCTTGAAATGAAGTCGTCACATGACCACGCTATTTTGATAATATAGTTGGAAGCAGTGCATTGTGGGAGCCATGACGTTCCCTCCTGTAGGGGAGCTCGAGTCTTTTCGAAATTACTAGGGCATTTTTGGCCATTTCCCGAAACCCTTAGGTTTTATTTCCTTTCCGAAAATCTTAGCTGACTTTTTTTCGGTATCCGAAACGACATTTTTATCTATCCGAAAACACTAGGACTTAAATTTCCCATATCACAAACGTTCGAGGTGAAAATTCCCTCAAGAAAATTGTAGGGGACAAAGGACCTTCCGAACAAATAATTTACCGAAACGATCCGTTGGGTGCCCCTGAAGTATGGCTGTACAGAAAACAAATGTTTGGACAGAGTTAATTTTTTTAGCTGTTGATAACGGTAACGGTTGGTAGCTGTTGGGAACCTATAGATAGCCTGCGTGACAGGCGCTAGAAAGGGGAGGGGAGAAGAGGGGAATCTGGCGCGCGCGCGACGTACACGCGAGGGGATTCGCCTCAGTAAGAATGAAAACAAAAGCAGTCAAAGTGTATTTCAATCAAATTTTTAGGTTTGTCTAAGTCATTTAATCCACGATCAGTTTTTTTCTAGAGATGTGTCAATTCCAAAGTAATTGTCGACCATGAAATTGTGACAGAAATGAGATGTTAGCGGTCCATACACAGCAAGAATGAAAACAAAAGCAGGCTAAGCAATTGCACGCTGTTTTTTGTTCTAGATTATTTGAAAAATAAAATGAATGTTTAAAAATGTCAATATTATGGGTAAAGTTTTACCTCGAAATTATTTATTAGCTTTCACTGCTCAGTTTGTGCAACAAAATGTGACTGTTGAAATTGCTCGGGTAGGATTTCGCATCTCGTAGTTGATCTTACGCCACTTGTAATGAATACTATGATACCGCCATTGTCTTCATTTGATGAAATCACTGCTTGATCGGCTACTCATATGTTCTTTCATATTCGTTATAGAGGTACCCGTTCCTGATTTATAAAAATTACAATGTACATTCCATGCATCGAGAGAAACGTTTTCTTCAACCAATGGCAATTTCCAACAAAGCCTTAAATTTACTTGGGGTGGTTGATTGCATATACTCAGTGATACGCCAGAGCATTCTTCTAGTTCTTAAGTTATCGTGTTAAAAGCGAAACCGCAATCAAAACACATCAATATCGTTTTCCATTGCATTGATGCTATTAAGTTGATTACACAATTCAAAGAGTTTTCCTCTGAACTTGATAACCCTGTTACATCTATAGTGACAACTTGAAAGCCAATACTAATTAAGTTGTTAAACATTGTCTGCAATTTTTACAGTAAAAAACTTACCAAGCGAGCTGTCGTATTCTCCAATAAACCGTCTGGTAAGAAGGCGGACTGTCAGAGCTAATTAACAAAGGAACGACAAGGACATTAGGACGCTATTACAAGATATTAAATCGTTACAATCAAATGATGATATGAGCTTACTTTATCACTTGTTACACATGCTTTATTAAGCAATAACTTTCACTTAATGTGTTTACGCTGCGATTATGATAAAAACTTAGGGAATCTAAACAGTTTATTTAGCGAGCATACAGCTTATAGTTTTTAACAGTTATCACGGCTTGAATTCAGTGATTGAACGGTTGTGAAGTTTCCCGTCTCCAAGAACATCAGTAGATTTTTGACGTACACTGTCTAAGATGTTCTCTGAATTTCTTGTACATGTTTTTGTGTATATGTGATAAACATTATAGACTTGCAATTTAGTACAATTTTTACTTCTGAACTTAATGCAGTCTTTACTAAACTTAAGGAGAGCTGAGCTGAGTCTAGGCTGTACTCATTTGCAACTGATGTCAGAGGTTGTAATCAATCACCGGTGGATATTGTTGAACGAATGTTTACAGCGGAGTACCCTGATTCCAGTGGTTTAAGAAAACATCTGGGACTAGTATAAAGCCAAAGAAACCTATATCTATCACACCATTCGTCTGGCAGCATGTATCGATTCTACTTAGTCGAAAAAACTGAGTTACGAAGGGACTCGCCATTCGAGCCTAGCTATTCTTCAATGTTGCCGGATTTCTTGAGTTTACATATAAAATATCTCGGAACTAAAATGAGTCCTAAGTTTCTCTCTTTCAGAATAACAGTAGCAGGAGGACACCTTACCAGTTTTTCCAACTCCGTTCTTGCCCATAACCACTGCATTTATCTTTCTCAAATTGTTGTGTTGTATTCCGTACTTCCTCTGCCCCATTTCACCGTGTTTTTTTTTTTCTTGTAGCTTTTGTGGTTCTTCTACAGTTAGAACACTAACCCTTGGTTCTTCGTTCTGTAAACAACTTGCGGCTTCTTCCTATAGCTGAGTTACTTATGTTGTAACTAAGCTTTTCCCAACTGATCCTGTGGCCCTCTATTTATTCTAGCGGTTCAGTTTGCGTCGTGTGTCTTATACTGTCCGAACGCATTTGTGTTGATTAGATTGCCCTCAGATGTTGTTGCGTAATAGCCTGGCACGTGAAAAGGACATGAAGCTTTCTCATTGGTCAGATTAGGCAAACTGCATTCCACTTAGTTATCACGATGAGTGTGTTTAATAGATGTTGCAAGAGGTGAGATAACCGTCTTCAGACGCTGATCGAAATTCCTGAGTTTTGAAATGTTTTTTGATCTGGTTTGTTTATTGAAGTGGGTTCACGTCTGATAAACGCCTTCCAGGCGAAGTAGTGTTTTTAGTTTATCAAACACTCAAAGGCTCTTTATTTCAAACCGCTGCTCAGTTTATCAACCTTATTACGCGGGATGCCCTGAGGGGGCATACCGTGTCTAAAAACGGGTCGATTTCTTTTTTTTTTTTTCTTCCTCGTAGCTACAAATGTGTACATTAGTTTATTCATTAAACTATCCCCTCTCCTACTCGGGATGTATTGTCCTAATTGTCTTCAACAAAAGAAGGCCAATCAAAATCCTTTTTTGTCGCTTATATCGCGAGGGAGGAGACCCACTCACCCCTACCTGTGTGACGTCAATGCATCATTTGATCTATTTATTAAAGACGGATTAACTCGCGCCATATTGTTTTAACATGTTCTGGACTCAAGTGTGCCGTTTTCAAAGGGAAATTTCACCATTTTGAAGCGGTAAATCGAAAGAATAACTTCTAAGAAGCACCCGACACGTAAAACGGTGGAAATTGGTGAGTTCCTGGCGAAGGAATCGTGCTTTGTTTGACAGTCTTAGACCACGACGCGAGACTGAAAAGAGGTCATTGAGAAGCTTATGTTATCGTAATGGAATTTCAAAAATTTCCAGTGAAAGTCTGGGTCGCGCAAGGGAAACAACGTAACGCGATCGTCGTGACTCAAACTATTCCATTAGCAAGGATAGATTTATCAATCGGCGAAGCATACAGTTGGAATAAATGAATCAGCCCCAGCATCACGCGTAATGCCAGTGTAGCAGGCATCTTGTTACTTGACTAGCATTACAGTCTATGTCATAGTATTATTAACGTGATTTAAAGAACCTTTCAACCTGGATATACATGATAACATGAGGCGTTGTTACATCAAATGTCAAAAAGACCCCGAAAATGTAAGGCATTTGTAAAATCTTGTAACCGTTAAACAACGAAACAAAAAAGAACGGTCGACTGCTTTCGTTTGGAACATTTGCGTATTATTTGAGAGTACAACAAACTGGCTAAACTAACATCTATCTCTGTCTTGGTTTTAAACCTGGAAGGTTTTATTCGCATAGCCGACTAATATTTTTACACACGTTTGCCCGCGTTCTGTGAGAATTCCTAATTTTTACCAGCTTTGATTAATCCTGGGCCATACCTGAATGCTTTTCCTTCTGAAGACTGCTCGTTTAGTGTGCCTTTCAATAACATGCGGACTCTGAATTAAGTGCAAGATTCGATCAACCGTTTTGTTTTTTTCACTGCTGCCAATAAGCGTAGCGGACCTCTAAAAAAAAAGACATTGAGTTCAGCAGGGTGAAAAATTCACTTTCGTACGCTGTGATTGGTTGATTTCGATTCCACTTTTTCGGTTTTTGTAATGATTGACAGTTGTGTTTTCAAGTTCAGAGTCCGTATGTTACTGAAAGGCGCAGTAACTCTATTTCTTTATACAGTTGTGCATCGTTTTTCGTATCCCATCGATTCCTCAGGAACTCCTTCCTGAATCTGATTCGGAGCATTGTTTTTCTCCAATTCGTGGCTTTCTGTTATCTCTTTGTTACTCTCAGTGGGTGGCAGTTCTATGAAACTGAAAAAGAAAACACCTCAAATTAAAGAATGAGTTAAAATTGAGCATTTTTTCGATTTCTATGCGTGATAGCTGATTCGGGCTGCGCCCTCATCAGCTATCATGCGATAATCTGCGATAATCTGCGATAATAAGCTCATAATCTGATTGTTAAATAAAAACTATGCATGAGGCCTCGCTTTCATAATAAGTCAAAGCAAACTCGGAAATTGCCCATATGAAAGCGATGGTCGAATAAGAAAATTCAAAAGATCAAAAATCGCTTCTACCTGACAAATGCGAAGGGAATCAATACCAGCACCGCATACAGTATAAACACCAAGCCTCTGAATGTACTGAGCGTCGCCTGGTACACGCTGTTGAAGATCACATTGCCAAGAAGCTGTGACAAAGCGGTAACCACGCCGAACGCGGAAAACAGGACGCCTAGAAGACAAACACAATATGGCGTCAGTTTAACGCAAAGATGGTGTTATATGGAACGCGCGAGCTTTAACGCAGCGTTCTACGTAACATGCATCTGTGCAATGACATTTTCACAAATTGCTTAATGGATTTTTAAACGCAACATGCGGAGAATCGTCTAAGGGGTGTTGTGACGTAATTTCAAGCAAAACACTTTCAGTATCTACCCGCAAAGATCAAATAAGAAGTCAAGGGACGTCATCGGAATTGCTTTCGGCGGGAAAGTCTTATCTAAAAGTAATTTTACTTGTCAAACCATGCACTGTTTCACGAAAATCATTATAGAAGATGGATTTTTTCCGGTGGTAAAAATTAACAGGACTAGACATTCGAGTACGTAATAAACGAATTTGACTATGATAACTAGGACAACACCATCATCCATGGGAAATCCATGCATTTCTTACCTTGTTCATCCTCTCCCACGATTCTTGACATTCCACTTTGTAAAACAGGATCGGAAACTGCGCTGAAGACTCCCACAATGCCAGCTTGAAGAAATATTGAATAGAACTAGGTTAGCGGATAGAAAGAAGACGACTACAAACTACGTGAGGTAATCGCAAGTTATAAAGAATTCAGTACCCCTGTTTGAGTGAGGGAAACATAGAACATACTTGGATGTTAGGTTAAGGAGTAGAATGCCCCATTTTCGATTCCTCTTTATTTAGGTACAATAATTCATCAAGGAGACGATTACTGAGTCAGCTAGCCCTATTAGATGATGAAATAGGTAACTGGAGGGTAACGTTTTCGCGGCTCATATTCGCGATCCGCCGGCACATAAACTTTGCCTCTGCCCGAGTAAAACGCTAGTTATCCAGGCTATAGCCTGTTTAAGGCTTTCATATAGCGATGAGTGGCGTAAAGAAAATTGCAGTGCGTGCAAATAATAAAGGCGATGAAAAAATGTGTTGCGAGCAGGAAACTTCTCTCTCCGGTCACCTCGGCACAATTTTCTTCGCGTGGCTCTCGGCCACTTTTTGAACGCGTGGAAAAGTCTATACAGGTTACGAATCACGAGGAAAACGAGGTCTATGAATAGTTTTCTCAACTAGTGTAACAACGGATATGTGCAAGAAATTAGCCTTACACCTTGTTTCTGGTATATATTAAGACTAATTTCACATACCAATTTATCGCCCCATTAGTAGGCTCAATCACAAGGGCCAATATTTTTATACGTTACAATTTTTCGGCCGGGATGAAAATCGGCTGGATTAAAAAAAAACTGTAGCACTGACACAGATTTTTATAAATCGGACCGATTTCTCATTTTCTTTGTCAAATTGTAACCAATAGAGTGTTCAACCTCGTTCCCAGGGTCTCTCTTCTTCCCGCCCCAGCGAGAGAGAGAGAGAGACCCTGGGTGAAGCTGGTCACGTGGCACCCAAAATCTGGGTGCTTGACACAATTAGCCGTTAGGGAGGGGTAGTAAAGTATGCAGTTGTTGCTTGAAGGACGGAGAAGTCAGCTACGAACTTTACGACAACAAACGATTTTACAGCCAAGCATTTCTACATCGCACACTCACTTGAGACCTGGAAGAGGTTCACATTTCTTCCACTCAGGTAGAGTGTTGTTAATCCAAAAGAATTATTTTAAAAACAGTCGTTTTGGGACGCCAGAGGGAAACCGACAGACGATGGGGGATGCTTGAGTCAAAACCTAAACAGGCATGGTGATTAGAACAGAGGTATCGCTGGCTTTACGCCTTTTAACAGAGCCCCAAATGGGGTGAGATGGGAAAGAAGATCAATTTTAGTATTGTCGAATGGAACACCAAGAATTTTCGGCAATAGAATGTGAGCAGGCGAAGTGCTCAGAAATACCAACGGACTGAAGCAAGCCGCGTGTGAACATAATTCAAAGGTACTTTTCATCTTCGTTTATTCCCTATGTCCTTGACTTTAAGATGTAGTTAAACGAAAAATATTGAGCTCAGAGCGCTGATTGTGATCGAAAACAACGTATTTATTCACAGGAAATCGGTGACCAAATATATATTCAATATTGTGCTTCGCGAATTACATGTAAATAAACAGAATACTGAACAAGAAGAATGTATTTGTATTTTCTTGAGTGATAAATTATTAATAATGCTGTTACTGAAAGAATTTTTTATGAACTACATTTCATTTTATAGAGCAAAAGATGTACTTATTACCGCAGTTTAAGCTTGAATAAATGCTATTTCTGGTACCATTCATGGAATCAGTTCCAACTAGTGTAGAGTTGTAGAGTTTATGATCAACCTCTGCTTCATTGACCGTTTGAAATTCCCTAGATAATTTGTACTTAATATACGATTTTTGCAGACGGTATGAAACTGCGCCAAATCTCTCGCATTTTGCTTGCTTAAAATCGCACCCGCTTGAAAATCTCTGATCGACTCTTGCGAATAAAATAATTGAGCGAGTATACCCCGACTGGGGAGAGGTTTGTCGTGTGCTGTCACGTGACCAGGTTCACCCAGGGTCTCTCTCTCTCTCGCTGGGGCGGGAAGAAGAGAGACCCTGGGAACGAGGTTGTAGAGTGTTTTCACATGACGTCACGGCGGCCATGTTGGTGTCCCAAAACATAGAAATGGCGGCCATGTTGATGTCCCAAACTAAACCTCTGGGAATTTAGCTCTATTTTTATGTAAATACTTTCTTTTGTTTCAGTAAACCAATATGGCCGGTAGTCACGTGAATGAAAACACTCTATAGGCCCGATTCATCGGTACAGACGTGAAAATTAGGCTTTAAAATATTCACAATTAGTTGTCTTGTCTACGTACCAACAAACACCATCCAAGTCCGGTCAGAAAAGGCCAGCAAAACAGAAGCCAAAATTAAAGACACCATGCTTATCCTTACAACCGTCAACTCTTTAAAGCAACGACCGAAGCACTCAATACCAGCTACACTTCCTACGCCGTGAACAAACATTGCAAACGCAAAATAGTACCCCACTAAAGTGGGACTCCAACACAAAGGACTCTTCAATATGTACAGCGTCATGACACTTTCCACTCCAATGGTAACTAAGTACACAACACCAGCACTCGCCAACAGCAACAGTAGGTTTTTCCGTCCAGCCTCTCTTTCCTTCCGAAAAAAGTTGACGAAGCTCTTGAGGTTTTCAAGGCTGAAGAAGCGAACAGCGGTTTCGTTGGCTCTTCTAGGAATGTCTGGCACGCAGAACACTGTCCAGACTCCGGCAAGGATAAAACAGGACAATATGAACCAGGCAGACGGGATAAATCCCACATTCTCAATCCAAAGTCCGCTGGTCAGTTAACTGATGACTCCAGCTAAGAAAATCTGCAGGTACAAAATGGCTGCAATTTTGAAACAAAGTGATGAGTTAGTTTTTCACAACGAGGTCTTATTTAAGATAAACTTTAGCAACGGCAAAAGGCTTAATTTTAAAGTATATGCGAATGCGAAAATACACTGTGCCCGAGCTCTGGCTTCAGGCGTTTCATTTTTTGCGTTTGCTCTGCTTTTCTTGTTCCCAACCTCATTCCCAGTTTCTCTCTTCTTCCCGTTCCCTGAGAACGAGGTTGTAAAGGAATCAAGAGGTTACACTGTGAATTGTTAATGAACACAATCTTGAACATACAGCTCTTAAGAGTAAAAATCGAAAGAACGTAAACATAAGCAGAGAAAAAACATCCTAACCGCCGAGTAATAAAACTTAAGTGTATCAGCCTCACCTATTCTAAAGGCTCTTTCCTCTTCGCTGGAAATATCCACTATATATGACGTTGCTCCGACCATCAAAACCGTTGCAAATCCCGAAAACCCACTGACCGCCGCAGACACGAACAGAATGTACACAGAACACTCAAAATACATCACCAGTAATGTCACGGTCACCTCTAGGCATGCGCCTAAGATAGCAACCTGTAAAGCAGGTTTTCGCTTGCCACCTTTGTCTGTCCAGGGTCCCCACAGGGGCGCCACAAAAATGGAGGGGATGGTCAGGACAAGATTGTAACCCAAGAAAATATTGGAGGACAGCATTTGAACCTGAAAAAAAAAGCCGTCAAATTTCGAGTGGATTCTCGGATTAAGTCACGCACTTGTTTAATGTTACTCCTAAATAGAAGGAAATCCAGATTTTTTTCAAATGTGCTGTGGAAATGCTCGTATACATGGGTTACTGAAGGAAAAGAAATTCGAAAGCCGTACGACTACTTTAGAAATCCGATAACTCATGATCATTTCAGACTGTTGTTTTCTCTCTAAATCAGATACCACTAGAACTGAAATGTAAGTGCTACGTGCAATTTGTTTTCGCCCTACCATAGTTATTTATTTCTCGGTCAGACCTCATTCTAATGTGGAGAGTCAGAGTGTTCAACTCAGAACAAAGACCTCAATTATCAGAAAAAAAATGCATGTTCAACACGTGTAGGCCACAGATACAGATGGTGTTTTCTTCTGAATTCGTTAGAGAGCAATGAAAAAGTAGAGGTGATCTAGCGCGAACGCTTCTGCCAGGGTTCTCGTTCATTTACTCCTTTAACCTTTCTTTGAATCGGAAAGGAGCAGGAAAGCATTTGTAGGATCTGACTATGTTTTCATTCAGTTATCTGGAGACATATCTGTGCATTTTGCGTTTATCCCAGGTAGTTAGGGTGTCTGAGGCAATAGACCTTCCTCACTCGGCGGCCATGTTGAGTCTGAGGAGAATAAAAAGCCTTGTTTTTGCACGGCTAGCCTCGCACTGAATTCGCGTGTGGGCGAGGCTAGCCGTGCAAAAACAAGGTTTTTTATTCCTCTAAGACTCAACATGGCTGCCGAATGAGAAAGGTCTATAGAAGAGTAAGAAAACACATATGTTTTTGTAAGAGTAGCACAAGTTCAACCTCGTTTCTCCGTCGTCCTTGGTGCGTTCCCGATTGTGAGGTCGCTCGTCGCTCGTCACCAAGCCTCCAACTGAGCTCCTTGCGTAAACGAGGCCCGAATAAGTTCCTTTACTGTTCTCACATTTGACTTACCTCTTCTTCCAGTTGCCATAGTGATGAATTTGTTTCCAGGTCTTCGCCTCCGCATCCACCGCCATCTCCCTGGCTGATATTTTGATACGGGAACCCTTTCATGTCGCTAACTCGCTGGTATATGTATATTCCACCAACTGGTAGAAACATTAGAAACCCGTAGAAATAGAGAAATACTGCGGGTTCCACTGTTAAGTATTTTCTCCATAACGGAATAGTTTTGGTTGATGGCATCTACGAGTGTAAAACGATAGTAACAATCAACATTAGAAGAATTATCGACACGGTAGCTTTTTCTGCCGTTTATTCCAGGCTGAGTATTTAGCAACAAGTCTTTCATCATTTTTGTTAAGGACTCTTTCACAAGTATTTCACAAAATCTTGTTGCTCATCAGCTCGGAGTTAACGAGGTACCCCGATTACCAAGGTAAGTTCACGATTTACTCAAAACAAACGATCTCTCAAAATAACATGACGTTCATGGAGCGTTAATTATAAAAAAACAATTTTTGGAACCTTGCTGGCCTCAGGTTGACGTCGTTTTCGCAATTAAAGCTACTGATACTACTGATAAACTTTTTATCGTGTCACCGACTGTTTTTGTATAATAATAATAATAATGATAATAATAATAATAATAATAATAATAATAATAATAATAATAACAACAATAATAATCATCGTCATCATCAATAAATAAATAACTATGCAGGAAGTCAAGAAATCACTCTCAGGCTTCGGTTGATAGCAGATATTCTTTTAAGCTTTGAAGAGATGTTGCATTCTTGTCACTATGAACATTTTTTTTTTACAAATATGAAATACTTAGCACATTTCATACTGTTGCCCTTTGTCCTATTGTGTCTGTTCGTTCGATTGGATTAGATTCCCGAAATGGCGATCCAATCGTATTCTATCGCCTAATAAAAAAATATACATCTCCCTGGTACATCCAGTGTCGGTTGTGCAAATAGAATGCCTGGCATTTGCTTATATCAACTAACCCCAAGGACCTTTAGGAACTAAGTCCATATTTTTATTGTAATCCGACAACATTGAGGAAAATTGCTTTCTTCTACCACCGACGTTTTGACGTCTGCATACTGGAAGAATTGAAATCAGCTGATTCCACGGTCAGAGTAGCCTGCGAACGCAGACGTATTTCCGGCTGTCGCATCACTCGGCGGAGTGAAGCGACAGCCGGAAATAACGTCTGCGTTCGCAGGCTACAGTCAGAGAGACAAACGATCCCTCTGCATCTCATCACTTATTAGCTTCCATTACCAGCATAACAAGGATTGAATTAAAGCCAAGAATTACCTTCGTTTATCCTACGGTATTTCACTTGTCTACCATTAAAACTAAAACCAGATTTGGAGCATATTTTCACTTCTCCATGACTTATAACATACAGCACTAATTCCAATTCAATTCAGTTTAATTTCCAGGGAGTTCCTCCGCAGAAATTTCCCGTAAAAGCAACTCTATGGAGTGAGTCAGGAATGACTCTATCGGTTTGCAATCTCTCTTCTTTATATTACTGGGATGTTTATTTACTTCATGTAATTCATTTCTTCGTTTTCATAGTAATCTTTAAGAGTAAAAGGAGACAATAAACTTACCTTGATGTGTTGCAGTGGCGACTTCACGAATAATAATCATAACAGTGTCACGCAATTTAGATGCATCACAGGTCACCAAAGCGTATGTGACACAGGGTACCATGCAAGCGTGATTTAAGAGTTTGTATGGAGTTAAAATTAAATCGAAATTTAGACAACAATATTCCCACAAAACTCACCAAAAATATAATTAAGTCTGAAAAACCTTACCTGGTGTGTTTTGCTGTGTTTTCAATGTTTCTCAGTGCTGCTAAACGGTGTTTAGAGCGGTTTATCTCTCAGCAGCTGTTCCACGTGCATCACTGTATTATGTTAATTACAAGGTAGGAAACTGAAAGTCGAATTTGAATATAATTTGGCCCGTCATTTGAGGAGAGCACTTCGAAAACCTCGCTAAAATTTGCTTGAAACTTAAGCACTCGCCTAACTGTCTCTCCATATGGCAAGAAGGATGATGTGCGGTCCTACCTGGGCAGATAGTTTTCGGCGAAGTTTATTTATTGAGACACAGGCCTTCGTTGAAAACAAAGTTCATTTCAAATTGGGTGCCATTTTTGCCGCCGACAGAGCCGTGTCGCTGGAATGTTGGAACAAACTCACGGTCAAACCTAGGCACGAGTACTAAAATGTGCCCAGCTGGGGAAATCCACGGGAAGCCTTTGGCACGTAACAAACCACACAAACCCCCTCCCGGCTAAGTGCAGTTCTGTGCCAGCCAGCCGTGCTAGGCGTGACAGCAAGAAACGTCTCTTGGATTGTATTGATTGTGACCTACCGAAACGACCAAACACGCATCGCCAGATCTTTTCAAACGACTCAGATTACTTTTCCTTCCTCCCTCCTGCTCGCAAGGAATAAACCGGTAATGAAAACTTCGAAATTCAATAAGTTTAATGAGCAAAACAATGACTTTACACGTGTGTAAAAAATGTTGCCGTTCTCGGCAAAACAACAACTTTGCGAAATTCAAGGTTTTTTGGAGAGCGTGAATACAACAGATCCAAAGACAAATTTTCAGTTTCTTTCAGTCAGCTTTTATTCAATAAAAGCCAACTTACGAGTTGGAAAATCGCGAAGTCAATTCACAAAAAAAAAATAATAATAATGCAAAAGTCAATTTATATTCTCAAGAGACGTTTCTTGCTGTCACGCCTAGCACGGCTGGTACAGAACTGCACTTAGCCGGGAGGGAGTTTGTGTGGTTTGTTACGTGCCAAAGGCTTCCCGTGGATTTCCCCGGCTGGGCACATTTTAGTACTCGTGCCTAGGTTTGACCGTGAGTTTGTTCCAACATTCCAGCGACACGGCTCTGTCGGCGGCAAAAATGGCACCCAATTTGAAATGAACTTTGTTTTCAACGAAGGCCTGTGTCTCAATAAATAAACTTCGCCGAAAACTATCTGCCCAGGTAGGACCGCACATCATCCTTCTTGCCATATGGAGAGACAGTTAGGCGAGTGCTTAAGTTTCAAGCAAATTTTAGCGAGGTTTTCGAAGTGCTCTCCTCAAATGACGGGCCAAATTATATTCAAATTCGACTTTCAGTTTCCTACCTTGTCACTAACATAATACAGTGATGCACGTGGAACAGCTGCTGAGAGATAAACCGCTCTAAACAGCGTTTAGAAGCACTGAGACGCATTGAAAACACAGCAAAACACACCGGGTAAGCTTTTTCAGACTTAATCATATTTTTGGTGAGTTTTGTGGGAATATTGTTGTCTAAATTTCGATTTAATTTTAACTCCATACAAACTCTTTAATCACGCTTGCATGGTAACCTGTGTCACATACGCTTTGGTTACCTGTGGATGCATTAACGTTTTTATGTTGCCTGCGAGCAGACGTTCGGTCGTGTTTGTTTCACGCGAGTTACGAGAACACGCGCGACCAAGCCGCGAGTCACGAGCTCTAGGTTTTCCCATCTCGGTTCTCCAAGCTGGCGGCTAAAATCTCGTGCTTTATACGTTTGTCCTGCTTTGGATCACAAAAATTGTGTCACGACACTAATGCCAAATTTGCTGTGGATTCGTGTGAGTGGTAGATCCCCAGCAGATCCCTTTGACGATATTATCACAAAATGTATCATCGATAAGAGGACAGACGCATAAAAAACTGACGTCAATTGTTTGTTTTTTGTTTCTTTAAATAGCAAAATTGAAAGCGAGTGAACTTTGGCTCAAAACGAGTAAAGGGATTACAATGGCATGCGAGAAATTTAGAAAATAGTGAAAAGTAATAAACAATTAATAATAATATAGTTTATTCTAGTCATTTGCAGGCCATGACTAAATTCCTGACCGATAGCAATTCATAATTGAGAAATCTAGATTATAGTCTGTTACTTCATGGTTACAAAGTTCTTGGATCTTTCAGTCCTGATTGGTGTTGGATACTTAGTTCACCTCAGGTTGTACTGGCCAGTGGATTGTACTACATTTTCACGGTGTGTAAGATTGTAAATGATGCTACCCTGGGTTACTTCTGTACAAAACCGGGTACAGGCCTTAGCTCGGCAACTTTTAGAACTTTTTCCCTTTGTACTTTTAGGGTACAGTTGATACCTTACTGCATCCAATACACTGAGTTTCTTTTTTAGTTGTTTTTTTTTTAGTTTTGGACACTTCTCAATCTAATATGTGACCTACTCCTTCTCTGTTGGTGTGATTTATAGCATACCACAGAAAATACCTTTTCAAAACTGGCTTATCAAGTGTGGTCTCCCAGTTCATCATGGTTACCAGTATAAACATACAGCATTTCCCTCGCGGTTCAAAGGGTTATAAAGTAAATAAATTTTGATTCATTTTATTGTTTCTGAAATATATCAGCCATCGGCAGAGAATCTGCTTATATTAAACGTTTTTTTTCACACAGTTGTGTCCCCTTGTTTGAGGCTCGTGGATCCTTCAGGAACCTCGTGAATTTGCTTCTCAGTAGTGAGTACCGCTTTCAGTCTCTACGTCATGTATCTAGCACGTCTCGTTATCGTTCACAGGACTAGGTAGTTCTACGAAGCTGCAATAATATGAAATCAAAGACTGAGCAGTTTTAATCAAATCAATCAAATAGCCATTATTACAACCTATTTATTTACTGTATACCAACTTAGAATTTTCAAACAAAATACTAATCTTGAAATATAGACATCTGTCAAGTAAAAGATCTGTTACAATAGAACAGGTCATTCCAGAGTTGCTGTGAACCTCATTATGAAAGCGAGGCTAGTTTTAAAGTTTTTATTAAGAAAATTAGTTTTCATACATATGCAAACAAAACTTATTTTCACATGAAAAACTTGGCACTTAGCCTTGCTTTCATAAGGAGGTTCATAGCAACTCGAAATGGCCTATCTTTGAAACATTTCCTGAACAAAGGTGAACTGGTAAGTTTTGACGACCGAATTAAAGGACGGCGAATCATGGCCAGCGACTCATGTCTGAAAAAAATCGATTCTGCCTGTAAGACTTCTCTGCAATGGAATGTTTCTGACAAATTTCTGGGCAATAAGAATGTACTCTGCGATTTTAATTTATTGGCGAATATTCTTCACCCCTGGCCAGTTGTCGGCCGGATTACGATCGATCATAGCAGGCGACCAGTGCACCTTTTAATGACACGCGCACTACGAACTTTAAATCCCAATAGGCCATTTCCGAGTTGCTTTGAACCTCATTGTAAAAGCGAGGCTAAGTGCAAAGTTTTTATAATGAAAATAAGTTTTCATTCATATGCAAACAAAACTAATTTTCATATGAAAAGTTTTGCACTTAGTCTCGCTTTCATAATGAGGTTCAGAGCAACTCAGAAATGGCCTATTAACGACAAAGGGATCTGTTACGGGATATTTTCAGTAAAAATAGTTCTCAAAGTCGCAGTCTTTGTATATCATAAAGCAAATCCTATGCGGTGTGTTCAACACCTTCCGTTCTCTAGAATATGAAATGAACTCACTCACAGAAGACACTCGGCCTACCTGACGAGAGTGAAGGGTATCAACACCAAAACTGCACACAGGATAAACACTAAGCCATGGAATGTACCGAGTGTCACCTGGTACACAGTATTGAACAGAGCTGCGCCTGCGAGCTGCATCGCAGCGGTAATCATGTAATAAGCGGAAAACAGGCTGCCTGGAAAATAAGGGTAATGACGTCGATCAGGAAAGAAAACGAATGGAAAACCTTCAATTTTGCAGAATAAACTCATGTTGTTTGTCTCCTTTCCCAGTTTGACACTGGTTCAGAGTGAGATTAAACCTCCCTTTATAAGAAATGCAGCGCATTATGTCCTCTTTTATCCTAAAGCTGAACTAATTCGACAATTCTGACCGCATTTTGTTTTTCTGAAGATCAACAAACAGAGTCAAAAAAAGAAAAGAGTGAATTTATTTACCTTGTTCATTCTCTTCGACGATTCTTGACATTCCACCCACTAAAATAGGGCTAATAACTCCATTGAAGACCCCAACCACACCAACTGGAAGATATTTGAAGAAAAAAATCATTTGTTGCTGCAAAGAGAGCTCATCCTCTCTTGTCACTGCACATTAAAAAGCACAGCGTTGAGTCGCACATGGAGCCAGAAGTTGCTCGCACTGCCAATAGCAGCATTACTGCTGACTGTATAAATTCAAAAAATCTGCTCTGCTTTAGCCCCTAAATTAGGCTTGTCTTGGTGAGTAAATGGTGCAATTTTGGTGATTTTCAGAGTCTCCTAACTGATTGCAGCCTAAACAGTTCTACGTTTAAGGTCTGAAACTGCACCCATGACGGTTAAAATGGTTTTTGTTTTTCCCCAAATTGTGCCCAAAATGGCTCAGAAAGAGGTTAAATGAGCCCCTGGGTCAACATGGATAAATCGGGCACTTTGGAGCTGTTGAAACAGATTGTTTGAAGTTATAGGCTAGGATGCTAGTTCATCGAAGGGTTTCCTTAGGGTCTTTCGGTAACCGTTTTTAGAAACACTTTTATAGAGAGGAACAATGTGGAGTAAAGAAACAAAGTACGAGACAATGATCAAACTAGTTCTACGTTTTGACCATCCCTATACTTTTTATAAAGTAACGCCCTTCCAATTTTCCAATTGAAAGATCGATACAGAGACGAGACTGCACGCCAGAGATATTTTCCCGTGTCTTGGCTTTTTGCTTTATTTATTTTTATTTGATAATCAAGGAAAAATTTGAAGCAGAAACGGATCTTTTTGATGAAGGTCATTAAACCTCTCTTGACTGTAAGTAATTGTGGTCTGCATCCATTAGTTCCAAGAGATGAGTTTAAAATGATGATGGAGCTTTAAAGCTCCAAACATACTTACCGAGAAAAACCATCCAAGTGCGATCCGAGAAGGCCAGCAGAACTGAAGACAAAATTACACTCACCATGCCAATCCGTGTAACTTTTAACTCTTTTAAGCAACGACCCAAGAACTTCACACCAGCCGCGCCCCCCACGCCGTGGACAAACATTGCAAAGGCGGAGTAATATCCAGATAACGTAGGACTCCAACATATGGGGCTCTTCAATACGTACAGCCGCTGAACGCCATCAATACCGAGGCCAGTTAAGAACATGATACCATCACAGACCATCAGCAAAATCAGGTTCTTACGTCCAGCCTCTCTTGGCTTTCGAAACAAGTTGAAAAAGGTCTTGTAATTCTCAGGGCTGAAGAAGCTAACTACGGTGCCTTCTGTTGCCCTAGGACTCTCAGACACACAGAATAGCGTCCAGATACCGGAGAGAAGTGAGCAGGACAAAATAAACCAAGCCACTGGAATGAATCCTAAATTTTCAATCCAAAGACCGCTAGTCAGTTGACTGATGAATCCAGCTATGAAAATCGCCAGGTACAACACGGCTATAGATTGGAGGGGGGAAAGTAAAACCTAATGGTTAAGAGATTGTTAAAAGGCCAAATATAAAAGGGATGTAGCTCAGGAAATAGTGGCCAGCACCAGGTACAAGAGAGATGCAAAAACACTTTTTTTTTCAACTACAACTAGTACAACTAGTAACTGTCTTGGAGATAAAAGATTTGGAAAGTCGCTCCACGTTCAGTTTTGTCTTGGCAGATAAGCAAGCTATCTGCTATCGCACGCGCTGATTTGCTATTAGCAGTAAGCTTTTAGCTAGCGAGGAAAGAGATAGTGTCTTGTGTCGTTTGGCAAGTGGCAGGCTGGTCTGAGATCAGCCTAAAACTTTCCAGACAAGCTGGATACTTCACAATTTGAGAGATGCCTTCTCTCGGAAGTCTACACCCTACCTGAAAACGTAATAATTTCGTCCCGATTTTCGTCTAAAAGAAGTCACAATTTTGCAAGCTTGATACATTAACTGGAATGGCAGATCGCCGTGTGCCAGAAATAAGTAAGCGGCGGACCATCCTTATCCCCGGGGCCCGGGTTCTTAAAATCATGTTTTTTTTTACTTCAGTCCGAGCCTCACCTATTCGAAATGCTCTTTCCTCCTTCCCGGAAGTATCCGCTATATATGACGTAGCTCCAAGCATCAAAACAGGAGCGAATCCTGAAAATCCGCTAATAGCCGCGGACACGAAAAGAATGTACACAGACCACTCAAAATACACTACCAGTAAGCTTACGGTATGCGCCAGGCATGCGCCTAAAATAGCAACCTGTAAAGCAGGTTTCCGCTTGCCACCACTGTCTGACCAGGGACCCCAAAGGGGCGCCACGAGAATGGAGGGGATGGTCATCACCAGATTGTAACCTAGATTTATCTTGGAGGCAAGCACTTGCACCTGAAAAAGAAACCACTAAAATGGTTAAAGCATTGAAAGGATTGTACGTCAAAACCGCTGTCTAATCTGCGGCCCCATTCACACCAACTAATAAAAATGTTTATTTAATCCAGGTTTAACAAAACACAATCAGTGACGGAAACAGCAAAAGACCGAATCTTACAGAAATGGAAGGAGGCGCATCAGCTCCAAAGTAGGAACGGCAAAGCCCATTCGGGACATAACTTTGCATTACTGACCTCCTTTTCCAGTTGCCAAAGTGATGAATTTTTGCCCAGGCCCTCGTCTGCACAACCGGAACCCTCCACTCCCTGGCTGACGTTTCGATATGGGAATCCTTTCATGTCACTGACTCTTTGGTATATGTATATTTGACCAATCGGGAAATACATTAACCACCCGAAGAAAACAAGAAATACTGCTGGCTCCACTGTTAAGTATCTTCTCCATGACGGAATCATGCTTTTGGTTGACGCCATCTACGAGAGTAAAACGATACCAAAGAAAATATTGTTTGTCTATTCGTTTATTTATTTATTTATTTATTTATTTATTTATTTATTTATTTATTTATTTATTTATTTATTTATCTATTTATTTATTTTTGGTTTTTGACACTATCAATACTTCGTCGGGACCTTAAACATAAAGTGAGTATGCACGTTAGGATTCAGTGACCTTTGCAGCCTAATGTAGTTATCGATCATATTTATAAATTTCATGATCGAATGACTTTTAAATTGTAACGATCCCAACGTACATATTCACTTTATGTTTAAGCCCGCGACGAACGTTGGTTTTCAAACCGAAATATAGGGCACAATAAAATATATTAATTTTTATTTTATTTGTCTTGCGTCTCGGAACCAGCTAAATTTTTGTGCAGCACATCAGAGAATTTGGAACGTAATGGTAAATTCCTGGAATATTTTCTCCTGGAGACCAGAAACTAAAGTGTGAAAGAGCCATGGGAGCCCAAACCACACGTCAATGAAGATTACACTCTGAACTTTCATTAAATCAATTAAGAAAATTGAGATCACGTAGTGCAGCTTTGTAGCCTGCGCGCGAACCGCAAAACCGAAAGAGTGAACCACGAATCACACGGTCCTCTTGATGTCACGCACGACGAAAACTCGGAAATTGAAACTGTTCTATTTTCAAAAGGAAGTACGACATCGAGCAATGTATGTTATGTAATCTTTCCTTGAATGAAGGTAAACATTTTGTAGGCCTCCCGGTTTTGAATTCTAGAATTTGGTGTCGTCACGTGAAAACCAAGAATTGTCTCCCATTGTCCATTGTCACTCCGTTAAAGACTCTTTCAGCCTTTCAATTGAAGGTCGACTTTCTGAAGGCTGCGTTAGAGCATTCCACACAATTAGAAGGAGATTAACCTTCAAAAGCCCATACACTGTCTTGATCAAGAAACAAAAAGAAAAAATATCAGTTTTAACAGATGGTTTGCACGTACCGTCGATTAACTCTGGCGCAATGTAGCTGTTCTTGTATTGCGCTCGCATACAGAGTGGTTTTGCATTAGGCTTCTTCGCTTTTACTGCCAAAACACTTTTTCCGAAGTCGATGATTACAGGTTTCGGGTGGCTACTTTCAGTTGTCTCAAGGACGACAATTTAATTATTGCTTTTCAGGTCATTGTGTATGTACCCGCATTTGTGAATATGCTGCAGGGCATCCGCAACATCACAAAAAATCTTCTTCCACTGATCCTCTTTCGCTATTTTTCTTTTCTTTGTTGCTTTGAAGAGGGTAAGGCTTTCGCTTCCGTTTCCGTGAAATTTCAGCATGATGCTGACTGGCCGTTGCTGAGATATAACCCCAAATAAAAGGGGTATTCCCGGATGATCACCCAGCTCCAGGATCACCTGAGCCTCGTGGGCAACCTCTTTCCTACGCCTTTCGAAGCTGTTGCCTTTCAGGGTGGAACTGTCCGCACTCTTGTACTCTTTAACTGCCACTTATATTTCACGGTACTTTGCAAGGAAGCACGTGCCGAAGGTACCACTTCCAATGGGCTTTGTCCCAACTCTCGCCTCAAATTAGCGGGGTCAATTTCTTTGAGGGTACTGATACCTGACTAAGCTGTGTATCCCTCTCCTGACGCTTTAGTTGCCTGCGTTGTTGTTTTGAGGCGCTTGTTGTCTCTTCCTTTTTCTGTCTTTCTTATGAGTGCAGCAGAAACCATTCGTTTTCCTCTTAAGAAATCTTGCTGCCTGGCATCTCTACCGTCCGCTCTATGGTCAACACTGCTGTCGTTATGCGGTTTGCGTGCTTCAGTTGTGTCCGGTTTAATAACGACGGTTTTATCTTCTTTCCTTTCCCTATTTCCAGCAGCCTCAATCTTCTTTCCTTTCGCCTTTTCTTTTGAGCTTTTCTTAAGTTTTTGTGGTAAGTGTTACGCCTTTTCTTTGCCTGTTCTCCATCTTCGCCAGCCTCTGATTCTCGTTCGCGACGTCGTCGCTTTAGTTCTTTCTTGGATTCCATGGGAGCTCTTGGTACATTGGTACTGGTTCTGCGTCTGAGTAGTGGGGATGCTATGTTTTACCTGGGAACTTTCATGTCATCAGTAATGCATGGAGCTCGAATTAAAGGGACCCGCTAGTAAATGAACGTTTGCCGGTATATGATTGTTTGCTAAGCGGCTTGTTTGACTGATTTATAAATATAATTATCTCCCACTCCCACTGTTCAACCTTCCTTTGGGGCGATGTTTGTAATATGCAGTGAACAGGAGGAGAAGATTTATTTTAAGCGCTGTTTTCGAAAACTTTTTTTTTTGTCTTGAAGGGCACAATTTTAAGAGTTACAACGCAAGGGCGATTTGTTCGATTTCAATCAAATTTGAACAGTTGCTAGATTAATTTATCTTCAAGCAAAACTTGTTGGCGAATTAGATAAGTCAAAACCCTTTATCGCTGAGAGCCATTACCATATGATCACTCAGTATCGTTTGGTCATAGCTTTTTTTAAACTTGGTGGCTCTTAAAGGGTAAACTGACGAAAACAAAACCTTCAAAATCGCCACAATTCGCCGTTTTCAGGCAAAAGAACCACAAAGCACAACGATTGAGGTAAGTTTACATTTATTGTGACTTTTCAGATAAACATTTTCCCTAACATTTGGCTATCATACGACCATACAAATCCTTTAAATTTTGTAAACAGTCACCAGTCACACCGTTTGTGTGGGTTCCCTGTGGTAAAACTATACGATTGAGTCAACAGATTCTTGTCCACAGGCTAAAAATTATTATTCATATGAAAGAGAAAACGGGTACTCATGATCTAACCGAAGTCAAAATGCTCTTGGAGGCCTCATGCGCAAATGATGTCAGGGATGTGTCAAGAAATTAGGTGAATAAAATTGCTCTTAATGGGAAATCCAAGCATGGAGAAACGAACAAAGAAAGACAGATATAATACCTACAACTACAAACGCGCAATTGCAGCAGGCGCCCCTGTATTCACTTCCAAAATGTACAATACCGTGTCCTTGTTTAAATTTCGCGTCTAGGAAAGTGCTCGCCGCGTGAGAGCAGCGATTTGGTCGATGCGTGTGCTTTGCTCAATGGATATCTTGTAGCTTAGAACTAATAGCGCAAAAATGAAAATTGATTTATTGATATTTACGAGATGCGTTAGCCGCCGCAGCGTTGCCAAGCGTCTCCCATTTTTAAGACGGTATTGTAATTTTTTTATCAGTGGGTCTTCGTTTCAGATCATGGATCTTCGTTTTAGATCCGGGGTCTTCGATCTTCGGTCTTCGATTTTGGGTCTTAGTTTTAGAAACATCCGTTACGTCATGTTTGTTTACTTCATTTTAATCTTCAGTGAGTTTTGAGATATATGTTGTTTATTTCCTTGCCACCATTCTGTTCCGGCTTAAAACTGTAGGGGTAAGACGTTGAATGGGTTAATGAAAGCGACCTACCTTGACTTTCAACGAAGTCCGCCTTTTTTCTTTCGTGTTCTCTGCAGGATCACTGACTGGTGCAGGATAAAGTTTGGATTTTGAGCTCTGTGTCACGCCAAGGTCCATGTCACGCAACCGTCCACAGGCAATAGGTCCGGAATGCATACGAATTCTGTTTCGAAAACCTTAAAGTGCCCGTGGAAACGATCCTCGAAAGTAGCAACCCACGCGTAGCGATAAACTGTTGTTTCTCATAAATGTCAACTGTACAAACCCTCCCAAAGTAAGAAAACCATTCCTCCTCCTCCCCTCCCGGCCTCAGTCATTTCATTTAAGTGACTTGACTTTTTCCTAGTCACGAGAGTAAAGCAAGTTTTACCAAGTTTTACTAAGATTTTTCCATCCAGTAACAGCAGAGTGCCTCACGGGTCGTAGGTGGCCTACACGGCCAGAGCCTAGCCCAATTTCTGTAGCATAAAGTACTATTAATAACAGTGTCGCCGCGCAAATTCCACAGAAATGTTATCCAATGTATGTTACAATGAAAAGACTACAAATACAAAAAAAAGCTACAATTCTTAAAAAATGTATATTGGGATTTTTGCTAAAAATACAAATACACATACAGCATCGACAAAATTGATTAATTATCTGTTTAGTAAAAAGAAGTATTGCTACTAGAGCCCCCTCTTTAACCTAGTCTATCACAGGGGTTCCCCCAGGAGTATGCCATCATAACCCATTTATACACTTGGCTGAACAAAGACGATGTGGAGCTTTTTGTCTATAGAAACAACACGACAGCAGGCCAGAGGCTAGGCCTCGAACAACCAGCATTCAATAAGAACTGACGTGTAACGTTATATCACTATTACCGCTGCGTCTCAACAACATATTGCTGATAGGAGAAGGTTACAACAAATTTTAACTGTTAAAAAATATTTAAAGGCATTTCCGAAAAAGCCTAATAGACTTTCAGTACAACTCAGTAAGAAGTCTTTGTCAGCATCGGCGCATTGCTGATTTCTGAGTCCTTTGATGACATGAGCGTGTGTCACTCATAATTCTTTATTGCATTGTTCTAACTTATCGTCGTCTTTACAACTGAGCTCGTTGTCCTCTGGGATCGCTAAAGTTTCCAATTCCGTTTCATCTTTTCCGTCCTCGTTATCATTACCGTCGTTTCCTTTCTTTATTAACGCATCATCTTGTCCAGTGGCACCTTCTTTATCATCCTCGTCTGTTTCTACTCGCTGTTCAGTAGGAGGTGAAACGTGTACGCAACTAGAAAGCAAAACCAGAAATGTGACATTGACATTTGACATTATTTTATTTATACCCTCCACTCTTACTGTTACATGTTAAGCGCAAAATACGAGGTATTAAAAACATAGAATAACACGCAGCTCAAAAATACAGTTAAAAAATACAATTCAATTAGGGGAGGAGAGTAGAAGGGCTCCTCTAGTAAAACTAATACTGTGCCCCTTTAAAGGAAGTAAATTGATAAGGAAAGTAACTAAGTAGAAAAGAAAAAATAAGAAAGATATAAAAAAACAAGGTGAAACGAAATAATTAGAGTAAAGTATCAAGCAAGGAATATATCATCAATATTGAGCAAGGTAATATCTATAGAGTGCTTTTCTAAACATTTTTTTAGTAGGTTTGTCCTTTGATCAAGTATTTAAGAGAACATATCTGAGTAAATTTAAAAGAAAACACCTGAACAAAATTCAAGAACCTTATTAGAATAAGAAGCTTCTAATTACATTAAGGATTACCTGAGAATTCAGCCGATCAAGAAATGCTGAAGAAAATATTATGCTTTACTTTGGACATAGAAATCAGTGACATTGCCTTGTAGCGAACTAAATCATGGTTGTGCCAATCTCATGGATGGTTCATGTTTTGACTGGCGGAAACCATTATTTGTTTCGATTGTGACGTAATGCACTTTGTATAACGTCACTTGGTTACCGCAACATCAAGAAACTGCTGTGTCTCGTTTAAAAAATGCGAAATAACTGGTCACTGATAATTCGCAGTTTAAAACATAGAGAAAAAGAAAATAATAAGCAAAAAAAGGTGAATGTAAGTGCCAAAGTGTTTTGGAACACAAACACATCCGTGGCATTACCTGAGAATTCCAAATGGGATGAGTTTTAAAGCTGCGCTTAACAAGAAAACAAAACCGTTGAACTCGAGACCAAGTGTGGCTTCGTAAACATTGTTGAAGAGCATAGCACCAAGAAACTGTGAAAGTACACTGATGACTCCAACAACACAGAACAAGGAACCTATAATCGCCAGGAAAAAAAACCAAAAATGTTAAGATTTCTGTGTTTAATAAAGTCTGGCATTTCATCTAAACGTTTTATTGAGACATTTTATCTATCCAGTACAGTATTCAATCCGATAATTTACAGTGCCTATGAAGTAAAAATAAATTATGATTATTTGAAAGGCCTTTCAAAGTGACGAATAATGCAGTGCCTATCATCTTTGAATACTGCTACCCTCATAGTGACATGAAAATAGCCAGAAGACCCATGCACCCTTTGGGTGCCTATTTTACAACATTTATTGTCATGTACAGGTATTTTATATACATACCCTGTTCATCCATTCCCACCATCCTTGACACAATGCCGATAATAACTGGACCGACAGAGCCTCCGAAAAATCCCAGGGATGGTGCTATAATTAAAGAAAACAATTACCGTGAAGACTGAGTGGCAATAAATCTGCTGCACTGGCCATTCAGAGGGTGATATGGTTTTGAACTGGGTTTTTTTTTCTGAAATATGAGAGAGTTTTTCACGATTTGCCTCTCAAAAAAAGGTATTTCAAAGGGTATTGGTCTGAAAAAAGATGACTTTAATAGTGAAGTATAAACAAGACAGGGTCAAAGCTTGATTAACTCGTAATATTAAGCAATCTTAACAGGGGCATAATGGGTGACAAGCGCCCCTCAAGACTGGCAAGACTGGCTTCAATTGCTTATTTGGTTTTCGCAAAGAGTCTTTTGGCGGGCAGGCTTCGTTTTCGAGACGGCTCGTCAGCCTTCCGTCTGGTGGCCCCGCCGCCCGTCTAAAACTCTCACGAAAACCCAACCAAGTAGCCTGCACGAAAACTCGAACCAGTATCATGTAAACGCGTCATTCACACCGTTTTGAAATGGGTCTACTCGAGAGCTTCAAGATAAGCTAACTTGTTCTTACGTGCTACAAGCTTGTACAGCACAATACTCGTCCCTACAAGCTTGCACAGCACAATGTTCGTCCAAGAATTTGTTAGACTTTCGGGTCGTGAAAGGGCCGTAGCCAAACGCCTGGCCACGCTGGACGTTATATTTGTAGTCACGTATGTCTTCAAACAATCCGGCATGGAAATGCTTGTTCAAGTGAAATCAAATCCGTTGTGAAACTCGCGCCGGTGCGAATTTTCACTTGTAAACTCTCCCTTAAGAAATACTCACCAAGGAATACAAACCACGTTCGATTTGCAAAGGCTAGTACTGCCATTTCAACAATCTGACTGATAAGCCCTATCGCTCCAACAATCTTCTCGTTGAAGAAGTTTCCGAACAACTTCACACCAATGGCTCCTCCAAGTCCAGCAATGAACATGCCGTAAGCCAGAAAATACCCCACAAGCTTGGGACCAAAACACAGAGGGCTCCTCATCACGAAAAGAGTGGTTACTCCAAGTAGTCCCTCGACAGTTAAGGCTACAATTGTGCCCGCGATCACGAGGAGCAGCAAACTTTTTCTTGCACCATCCTGGCGTGGCTGTTTGAACACGTTTACTAGTATCTTTAAGTTTTTTACATTGAAAAACTTATTTTTTGCGTGTTTGACTCGCTCTTGGTTTTCCGGTACCAGGAATATGGCCCAAAGACCACTTGCGACGTAACAGACGAGGAGAACCCATGTTGGTGCAATAAAGCCGAACTTCTCAATCCATAAGCCACTGGTCAGCTGACTCAATACTCCGCTCATAAATACAAGCATCTGAATTATAGCTGTAAGTAAGAGTGTAATGTTGATCTATGCAAGTGCATAGTTCACAGAAGTAGATTGCAGGTGGGGAGGGGGTTGATCAATTCTCGTGTGACAGGAAAGATTTCGCTAAGTTTTCTCAGCTGTTAATGTCGTTCAATATACATTGGATTCTGGGTTACGTTTCAAGGGCGTGAGCGTGTGTGAATAAAAGCTATGTCAGGATGAGCTGTCAAGTTCCACGATCGCTTTCTGGCAAATGACAACTCCACCTACCAATTGCATTGTGAATTCACCGCAATTTAAACTAAAGCGCAGCGAATGGCGTTACTTTCTTGTTTCTTGTGTCGATAGATGAAATCGTATTAAACAAATACCTGATCGTTGGTAAACAAGTTATGGTCGTTTAATTTTCTCGACATAATAGGTTACCATAGTATGTCTTGTTAAAAACGCCCTTCGTTTTAGCTTATAACTCAAAAATGGAACTGTGATCAGCATGTTCGAATACCTCTCTCTGCAAAGTTTAAAAAACTTGTACGAAGAGCTGAACCCCTCCGTGAACATGCCGATCACAGTTCCATAATAACGAAAGTGAGGTAATCTAGCTCGTTTTTTTTAGTTATAGCCAATTAAAGCTAAATACAGGGTTTGTAACAAGTTCTACTGTTGCTATGGTAACCTATTATGTCAAGACGACCATTACTTGTTTACCAATGATGAGGCGTTTGTCTGATACCATTATTGTAGAATCAACTGATAAAGGGTGGTGGTAATGATCCATCAAAATATAAGTACTGGGATCCTCTGAAAACCGTTGTGATCCACCTTAAATTAACTCACCTATTCGGAAGGCTCTTCCTGTCTTTTCAGTTGTGTCAGCGATATACGACATGACAGCTATCGCGATAGTTGTAAGGAATCCAGAGAAGCCGCTGATGGCTGAGCCCACAAACAACGTATACAAAGGCAATTTGAAGTACATGACGAAGAGCATCACGGTACTCTCCAGTAGAGCCCCAATTACAGGGGCAATGAGGGCGGGTTTTCTCCGGCCAGACTTGTCTGTCCACGGACCCCAAAAAGGTGCCACGAATAGCGCCGGAATGGCCCTGAAGAAAGTGTTTCCTAAGTCTATTTTGGTGGCCACACTTTGAACCTAATGGAAATATAGGAGTAACAGTTTGGTTCAAAAAGATTTCATTTCTAATGAGCAAAAGGTTGCGAGATGACAGAAAATATTCTCCTCTTGCCAAGTGATACATAAGTATTTTGAAAGGCTCTAGCGTCTGACTCAGGTGACTACCCCTTGAGATTTTGCATCGCCCAACCACAGGAGGAAGGGCGAAAACTGGCAGCACATGAGCAAAATAATTAAAACTGACCATATCCGTTTTTTTTGTTTTTTTTTTTTTGCATCTGACTGGCCAAAATAGCAGCAGCACTTTGATTGGCACGTGATCTTTTTGAGTCAAGAGCATTTTGATTCATGGGCAGTAAATGCGAAAAAAAATAAATATGGCACTCAATAGAAAACACTCTAAATGAATTTATCCATCTATATATCTAACCTCCTTTTCTAGTTGTTTTAAGGTAGAGTTTAATCCAGTCATGTTTCCATGACACCCAGGCCCATCTTTATCCATCACAAGCTCCTTATAAGGGAAGCCTTTCTCCTCGCTGACAACACTGTACACATACTGTTGAATCAGAAGGTAGCCTGTCACTATTCCATAGCCGTAGAAAAAAATGACCACTTCCACTGTCAAGTAGCGTCTCCACACGGGATAGTTTAGTCGAAACATTTTGTCGAGGATTCTTTAGCAGGCCCACTGTAAGCCACAATCTGATAACGAAGAGAACGAACACAAAGGTACCGTGATACGTACTGTACAATAATAATTCATTTTCAAATTTAGTCTCTTTAAGGAAATGCTCACTCTCTGTAAGTACAAACAACTTCTATTTGCAGTTTCAGTTTTCAGTTTCAGTTTATTTACACATGGATATAGTATTTACATTGTATATAGGAACATAGGAATAAAATAACAAATAAAAGGAGAAAAGAAAGAAGTTAATGGCTTTGGTAGAAGTGTACGGTGGTCAGAGGAGCTTAGCTTTCGAGCTAACCACCGCTATATCATAAATGGAAATACTAATAATAGTGTGTGCTTGGTGCTATGGCAACTATGGACGATCATACGGAGCTGTCACTTTTATTGCAGAGGACCAATGCGTACCTGACGTCAATTTACTCAGGATTTAACTATAGTAAGAGATGATTACTTGCATACCTTAACAATAGGATTTTTTTTTTAGCTACGGATGTAACTGAATTCATTTCAGGGTCAGTACCTGGAATTATATTTTTAATACCTTTATTTGATGCAAAAGATTTAGTACGGGCAGAGCAATGTAAATGAGATCGTAAAGGAAAATCAGAGTGGATATTAGAGTCCATTTGATTGCAAACCAGCACTGGGAGAATTTCCCGAGTACTTTAGTTATAAAGTCCTTGAGCTCTCAAGGTTTTTTGTGAAAATCGAACCTTAATATACAATATGAATTAAATTTATCGTGTTTGAGAAAAATAACTGACTATAACAACCGTTGGACAAGTAGCAACCTAGAAAATCAGTATTGGACTGAAAACGTTTTCCATGATCTTACTGCCTTTTGGGTTTAACCTTATATTTAGTTAGCCATTATGTCAAGAGCATTATATTCAAGTCGTGACAGCTAAACTGCAAAGTACTAAATGCGACTTAAACAATATGGTGACGTCACAGACGTGGGAATGACGTCATGATTATTTAACATCGCCATCTTGGATCTCTCGATTTCCTCAGGATTTTTGGTCAGCGGGTGGGCGCCGGGAGAGACCCTGGGAAACTGGAATTTTAGTTCCGCAGGATTTCTGCGGTAAAAAAAATTGCAAGACGTTACAGGGCAGCCAATGGACAAAAATATTTTTTTCGAATTCCCCAGAGTCTCTCCTGGCGACAAACCGCTGGCCAAAGATTCTATTGACTCTGGGTACGAGATTGAAGTGCTCCGTGATGGTAAAGTGTCGTCTCACGTGAGCAATGCATGAAATCTTCGCGTGATGCCAATAATACAAAAAACCAATCAACATTCGAGCTACGGTTGAAAGATTCTCTTGACATAACTTACAAATATCTTATTTAAAAAAAATCTTATCCCATTACAATAGCTGTTTCAATGACCTAACCACCGAAGTGTAACTGACATCTTGCTTTGTCAGTGTGTTTGTGTATTGCCGACAAATTTTACCAATAACAAAGGATAATTCTCTTCCACTCAAAGTTGTTTGATTTTTAAGTTAAAATTCTGCTCTTCTGGGTTGATAAACAACAAAAAATAAGCATGTCTTTCGTCTAGAATTGTTAATATGTCAAGGTCGTGGCCACTACATAACACCTAACAGGACTGGCTGAGAAAACAATACACAAAACAGGAACAGTGACCTCACGTGACAACTGGTGAATGGTTCCGATTGAGTTATCCTTAAAATAAAATCACAGATGTGCTAATACACACAGTTGATAGAAAAAGATAGTAAGCGATGCAAGACACGGTTGATTTAAAAAAAGAGCATTTGAAGTTCAACGAAACTTACTTCTACTGTTACAACAACTAGGAACAAAGTTTACGGCTCATTTTTTTACCTAGCAAATGCAAAATAGCTACAGGATAAGTAGCATGTAAATCATAAGAATTTGCATATTATCTTAAACAACGCATCCTGACATTTGCTGTGTACAAAAACGTCAGAGAATGCCTATAAAGATTTGAAACATTTCAACAACAATTGTATTTATGGAACAAAATAATCTTTCCCTAGAAGAGTTTCGCTGTGTTCTGACTTTTCCAGTCGTCACCCTTATCGCACAATATACATTCCACTACATCCTAGGTTGAGTTAGATACAATGCTCACAATCTCCACAAGTTGTTCACTAAACCAATCGATCACAGCTCTCGCTGTACATTGAAAAGCCCGAACAGTTTTAAAGTCGTCAAGAGGTAATCCTGCAAACCTCTGACGTGCCGAAACTGCAACGTTTTCCTCCTGCTGAAATGGCTAAACCTATGTATATTTAAACACCTGAAAGGTTGGCATATCGGAGGCAGAAAATTTCGTCTCACCTATTTTGATGCCGCGGTTTATCCAGGAATAATGTCCAAGCTTTGTAATCCTCCGCTTTTTAACTTATGTTTGCCGTTGCTCCATCATCATTACAGACTTTACGTAACAGTACGGCTGAGGACAGACGATGACAAAAATCATGTGACCAGTGCCGGACAGCTTGGATCGTGAAAGCATTTTGACGCATTTCCGGTTTGTTACTGCGTGCAGTCCTCTTATCGTTCACGACCTCAAAACGAGGAGTTTAAGGGTTGTGAGGAAAACATGAGTTCTTTTATTCACTTGTTTTCGTTTCAGCTCATAATTCCCCCTAATAAGAAGCTGAAATAGGAAAATGCTGTAGTTTCAACTTTGTGGGACTACAGAAACTACATGTAGTTATTGTAGCGTCAAAAGTGTGCTTGTGAGCCATAAATCTACATTTTCAGAAATTTATCTCGCAAAATTTAATGTGATCGGTTAGTGTACATTGACTTTGATGTTACCATAGCAACCCGGCAATTTTTGACAGGCATTTTTCGTTCCTTTTATTGGTTTCTATTACTTCTCGTTCAATTTCGGCGCTTTCTGGAGTTTGGGGGAAAACTTTTTATGAGGGTACATGCCAATTTATTTTAATAGGTTACAAGAGGCTTCTTTGCTTTGCTACACTGTACACGAAGATGCCGTTCCTTCTGCAAAACTTTGCAGAAATTGTGTATTTTATTTTACTTGTATTCTGGGTAGAATGTGTTTCGTAGAGCGCTCAATTCGTTTGATTGAAGAGCAATGTATAATTCTTGACAGAAGTTCAGGCTTCAGGAGTTTTCATCGTATTTTATTTCATTTATTTCAGCTTTTAATTGCTTTGTTATTGTTGTTGTCGCTGTTGTTGTCTATTTACCCACCCACCTAAAAATAATGGCTCCTTCCTGAGTACTAAGCAGCTCTGATTTTGAGACTGAAACAGGTGGAAACAGTAATGAAAAATATTTACAAGCAATAAACAACTCAATAAACAAGCAATATTGTTGTTGTTGTTGTTGTTGTTGTTTATTTACACAACCCCTAAAAATAATGCCAGTTCATCCTTAAGAACTAAGCAGCTCAGATTTAATTTTGAGAGAGCGAGGACTAAAACAGGTGAAACAGCTCTTAAAATATTTACAAGCAATAAACAAAAAAGCTATGATACAGTTTTGGATGATTAATACAAAGTTTCAACGATCGAATCTTTCCATAGGTGATTATCAAAACTCCGGCGCCCTTGCCTGGTATCATTATTTGTGATCAACACCTCTCCACTTCAGTCTTTCAATTTTTTGCTGTCTTCACTAGCTCAATATCTTCTTGGCTCGCTGAAGTTTGCAACGCTTTTTCATCATTTCCATTCTCATTATCGTCGCTAACGCCTTTTCCTTTCGTTATTAACGCATTATCTCCTTCATTGCCATTTTCTATATCATTCTTGATCCTTAATTCCTCTTCTAGTTCTACTCGCTGCTCAGTAGGAGGTGAAACTCGTATACAACTGGAACAAAACATCACATATCGTTATCGGCATGTTGCCTAGTTCTAATCTTTCAACTCTGGTCACGTGGCTTGTGCGAAAAAGCGAGTTTGTTTCAGATACATCACAGAAACGAAATGAACGTGGGGGGCTGGGGGAAAGCCGACAAAATTTATAACACACCTGAACAAAACTTAAGACATTTTGAAACTTCCTGCGCTGGGGCCTCTGCTAATCAATAAGTATCCTCTAATAAGGCTTCTTATAAGTACTCAACATCAAGAAAATGCTTGATAAAGAAACAAATGCGCTTTTCTTTAGAATTAGAGATGACATTGCAATGTGTCGAATCAAACAGGATCTCGGTTGTTATGAACAAGCTGGAGGGAAAGTCTTACTTTTTCAACAGACATTAGCAAAAATCAGGTCCGACATATAATACAGCACAGAGAGGCCTCTTGATATGACCGGGAGTGGTTAGGGTCTTCCTCCGCCACCCAGTCTCTGAAAATGCATGTTTTTCACTAATTTTCTTTTTGGATTTCAAGACCCTTTCTAAGAACTAATTTTACTGCATAGTCATAAGCCGCACAAAATACCCAACACTTTCACTCCTCAGCCCACCCTATGCAAACCCCATCTTGTAAGTCAGAGCTTATATTCAAGTTAAAGGAGTGAAAGACACTTTAATTTGTATTAGCGCTGAGCTGATTGTTGAGATGGGTCGCGAAAGAGCCTCCTTCTACCACAAACAAACAAAAATAAAAATAAAACCAGAATAGTTGCTTGTGTACCTGATAATTCCAAATGGGATGACTTTCAAAGCGGCGCATAACAGGAAGACAAAACCGTTCAACTCGAGCCCAAGTGTGGCTTCGTAAACGCTGTTGAAGGTCATTGCACCAAGAAACTGGGAAAATACATTCAGGATTCCATAAGCACAGAACAAGCAACCTAGAGACGCCAGGAAAAAAAGGAAAATGTTAAGATTTCTGTGTTTATGATCCTAACATGTTTCCCCTATTCGTTAACAATAAAATGAATTAGAAAATAAATTAGTCTCTCTTTTTTATCGGGTATGCTGGAGAAACTCTATACGCTAAAGTTAAATTATCTCACTAGACTGAGTATTGCCGTATTTGTCTGCCAAGTTATCAAGTCAGTATCCTAAGCAAAAAGCGAGCTGAGCTTGCAAGATACCTATTTCCTTCCTTTGATTCTTTCACGCGAGGAACCAGCCATTCATTAATTCTGAAGGCCGATTAAGACGGTACAACTTTTGCTTTATACGACTGTAGCATGCGATTTCTAGAGCGCGCGCTGCTCGCGTCATGCAAAAAATCGCACACAACTCTCGTCATTCAACATTGCCTATACCTACGATTGTTTTAAAATCCTACGACTTTTTTATAACCTACACGACAGTCGTAAGCGAGTTGTAGGTTTGATTTACACGAAGCAATTCGTGTCGTAGGCCTGTCGTAAGCTTGTCGCATGCGACAAAGTGGTACCGTGTAAATCACCCTTAAGTTACTAAGTAAGAACTTTGTTGACCTGCCATATACAGCTACCATTTACAAAAGTGCACGCTAATCGGGAACACCTAATCTGTAGCAAATAAGACAAATAGAAAACAAAAGAAAATCTTACTTATATACAATTCCCCCTCAAAGCCAGCAAGCCCTTAGAAAAGACGTGTTATGAAGTCACATAAATGAGATAAAGTGAAACAATTAGTTATAACAGTACATTGGTGTACATACCCTGTTCTTCAGGTCCCACTATCCTTGACATAATGCCGACAAGAACTGGAGCGACAGCACCTTTGAAGATGCCCAGCGATGATGCTGAAATTTAATACAAGATACTAGAACACTGTGATGATGTGATCATGCAGTAAATTGCAGGCCACAAGCTCACTTAATAATACAAAATTCCTCTGGAAATGCCATGGTTGCATATTTTTAAGAATTATTCCACGCCAGGGCGCGTGTTGGATATGAGATGAGTGCAGTGGGTGGCACTCAATATTCTGATGAGCACCCTCTCCAGTCCATTCCAGAAGATATTCGCAAAGTTAAGGTTGGCACTAACTCCAATTAGGTTACAGCCAGGCTTAGTTAATATTTTTAGGCAATAATCTCTTGGTAGCTGTAGAAACTTTTACGAGAATCGTACCCAGTAAGCCTGTTGGCAGGTTACAGTTCCTTCCCAGATGGGATATTAGTCCACAGCAGGATTGTACTGAAATTTAGAGGGTAATCCCAGGTAGGATTCTCTGCTTTATTGGTCCTACAAATAATCCTACAAAACATATAAATGATACCAAAACACCAGACACAGTTTGATGCTAAAACCGCTCATGCGTGAATCCTGATTGGTTCCTGAATTGATACAAAGAGCATCTCGACAATACCACCTAAGAAGTGCTTTCCCTACCACCTCTCTCCTAGGGCGTTATAGGGGAGGGATTTTAAAGTGATGCCTTAAGCAAATGCTGTATGTTTTGCCAAATCGTACCAGAAATACTCACCAAGGAATACCAGCCACATGCGAGTCGCAAAGGCCAAGGCTACCATTTCCACAATCTGGCTGACAATCGCAATCGCACCAGTAATCTTCTCACTGAAGAAGGTTCTGAACAACTTCACACCAACTGCTCCACCGAATCCAGAGATGAACATTCTGTAAGC
Source organism: Pavona decussata (assembly GCF_977016875.1). Lineage (NCBI taxonomy): Eukaryota > Metazoa > Cnidaria > Anthozoa > Scleractinia > Agariciidae > Pavona > Pavona decussata. The sequence continues at coordinate 2,228,343 of NW_028145572.1, forward strand.
AAGGAAGTACCCTACAAGCTTGGGACTAAAACACAGGGGACTCCTCATTACAAAAAGAGCTGTTACACCTCCTAGACCCTGGACAGTTAATGTCAGAATTGCGCCCGCGATCACTAGAAGCAGCAAACATTTTCTGGCACCATTCGGGCGTGGCTGTTTGAAGACATTTACCAGTATCTTTAAGTTTTTAATATCAAAAAACTTGTTTTTCACGTTTTTCACTCGCTCTTGGTTTTCCGGCACCAGGAATATGGCCCAAAGACCGCCTGTCAAGAAGCAGGCGAAGATAAACCACGTTGGTACGATGAAGCCGAATTTCTCAATCCATAAACCACTGGTCAGCTGACTCAAGACTCCACCCATGAAGACAACCATCTGAATGATAGCTGAAAGTAACAATGTAATGTTGATTAATATTAGTATTTCCGCCATGTGTATCGTTTAAAGGAATAAGTAGGTTCAGTATATGGGCTTGAATTGGAGTTGTCGTTAATTCTTAATTGACATATTGCACAATTTACACATTGCATAATTGCATAATTTCTCACACGAGTTATAAATGTAGTACTCCTCGGCGTAACGCTGACAATTTTTTGTTTTATAGTGGGATCCATTTCAACTGACCAAAAAAATTACAATGAATAAGAACTGTGACTTTGAAATGGATAAGGGGATTAGTTCCTGCTGTGGTGCTGTGTCGGTTGGGAGAGGAAACCCATCTTTGGTTTTATCAACTAAGTTGATAAGCGGTAACTTGGCCACCTTAAAGAAATTCGAGCGCTGATGTTTCGAGCGTTAACCCTTCGTCGGAGCGAATCCATTCGCTTTGGCGAAGAGTTCTGACGAAGGGCTAACGCTCCAAACGTCAGCACTCGATCTCGACTCTCTTTGCCGTGGACAAATATGTTATCAACTCATAAAACCAAACATTTGTTGTAAGTGTGAAAATCCGAGTTATACAAGTTAGGGGTTCCCTTTTCGACTGATTGACAAGTCTCCACAGTTAAAAGGGAAACCTAGTGTCAATGATACAGTAGCCGAAACGTAACTGACAAGGATGCAAAATTAAAAAGTTGAGCTCTTCTTAGCCGCAGTTCTCCTTGTCCATTTACTCACCTATTCTGAAGGCTATTCCTTTCTTCTCGGTTGTGTCCGCGATATACGACATGACAGCAAACATAATAGTTGTAACGAATCCCGAGAAGCCGCTGATGGCTGAGCCCACAAACATTACATACAAAGGCAGTTTGAAGTACATGACGATGAGCATCACAGCACTCTGCAGTAAAGATCCAATAACAGGGGAAATGAAGGCGGGTTTTCTTCGACTAGATCTGTCTGACCATGGTCCCCAAAATGGTGCCACGAATAGTGAAGGAATAGCCATGAAGAACGTGTTTCCTAGGTCTACTTTTGTTGCCAGACTTTGAACCTAATGGAAATATAGAAGTAACAGATTGCTTTAAAATCGTAAAAAGATGACGCGCGAGTACAATGATAGCACTGGTCAGTCAGATGGCTGACATCGACTGGCCCCGGGGGGTGGGGGGGGACTCTTATATGAAAGGGGTGGGGATGCTCGTCGTCTCGCTTATAGGGATGTAAATTTTGGATTTTGGTCTCACTTTCGGTGTTATGGGAAAAACGCCATTATCTTTAGCCGTGAAAGTCTCGTTGAGGGTTGCACGCGAAAAGTTACTGTATTTTTATTTGTCTGTGTTTTAAATTGGTCTCTTTTAGGGGGTCAAAAAAGTTTGGGCCATGCCCAGTTTGGTCTCCTTTAGGGGTTTAATTCAAGATTTCCGACGAGCATCCCCGCCCCTCAGTTTCATATGAGAGTCCCCCCCCCCCCCGGGGCGACTGGCCAGGGTATTACTCCACAATATTTTGGTCAACCAGACCAGCCTTCGTTTTGTTTTCATTTGGGCAACTGTTACGAAAACTCTGTTAAACATTAAAAATATGTGCAATGTAGAAACTCACACTTGTGCTATTTTACCATTGGTTTTCTTGGGTTTATTTATCGTTCGGTGTTGGGAAGCGATACAATATATCCTTTACTTACGTGGAATATTCGAATCAAAGGGATAAAAATATTAAAACGTTCATTGGTTTATCTTTGCCAGGTATTTATGTTTTAGTGTAATGCTAATCTAGCTCTGATCAAATGTTGTTTTCTCCTGGTATAAATTTGGTATAAGCAGGTGTTCTGTTTTGGACTGTTTCTCAGGAAACTTAACTTTCCGTCAAGAATGTTTGAAATTGGTTTTTCCTCAATAATAATACATTGTTCAGTTACATTTAGTCAAGCCATACTTTATTGTATCTGACCGGTTAACCTTTTGTTGGCATATGCCTGGAAATGGCAACCCTTCTTGTTTTTATCCTTTTTAGTGAAAATATTCAGTGTTTCTTACCGAATTTATACCAGGCGATATTTTGTCATTAAAGTTAGTTTTCACTGTACTTATTTGATTAATAATAATCTTTAAATCTTTGCGTTTGAAGGTGACTATCAGTGTCAACACTTTTTGTTCTGTAACCACGTACTGTATTTTTAATGAGAGACTCAAAGTTGTAAACATGTACTCTGTAATTTATGGAAATAGGCGTGGAATTGTAGTACAGCCTTTCTTCTTGAAAAGTTTTTGTTTTGCAACAACAACGCTGGATACTGCTTGAGACTTCAACTTAGTATTTAACAAACCTACTATTGTCAATGTGTAATTTTTATCGATACAAATGTTCATTGTAATTTTTATATTTCTCCCGTTGCTTTATGTTGGTTAGATATTTCGAAGAACGTAACGAAAACTTTGAAAGAAAGGTACGTTTTCCTCATCAAATATAGGGAAGATATCCATTACCAATTCCGATACCAACCAATCATAGGAATTCGTATGTTAGCCTACATTAGGTTGTCAATCATACTCCAGCCCACATAAAAGCAACACGAGAAGTCCTTCTGTAGAGAATGCTGTAAGCTAAACTGTTAAGTGAATTTTTGAAATAGAACATAACCATCTGAATAACAACTGAGTGTGTGTCATGTGAACTTCGTATATCTAAGCTGATTCCCCTGGCCGGTTAGACGCTAAATGTTGATCTAACAACTCATTTACTTCCTAAAAATCTTAAGTATTGTATAAAACTGAAAAGCATGAAGCACCTATATTAAAAAAGCAATTGCAACTTTAGAAAGGCCCGATGCATGTCTAAATTGTCACCGCTACAGGTCCAGGAGTTACTGTGGTAAAACTAGCACACTATTGAATGCTCAAGGAATGACTATCGAACGGGGATGAAACCGGAAAATAAAAAGTTCATGCAGGAAACATAGAACGAAAACAATATAGACTAAACTCTAAATTAAAGTAGACAATGAGATAAATTTTTCCATCTATCTAACCTCTTCCTCTAGTTGTTTTAAGGTAGTGTTTTGTCCAATAAAATCTTCGTGGCACCCTGGCTCATCTTTATCCATCACAAGCTCTTTGTAAGGGAAGCCTTTCTTCTCGCTGACAACACTGTACACATACTGTCGGTATAGAGGGAAAGCTGTCATGAGGCCGAAGGCATAGAAAAAAATAACTGGTTCCACTGTCAAGTAGCGTCTCCAAACAGGAAGGCTTCCTCGAGGCATTTTGTCCATTGTTCGTTAACAGGCCTGGCACACCGCAACACACAATCTAACATAAAGAACGTACAAAAAGTGTTCATGTGTCTCGTCCAATAATAGTTTATTTACGCGTTAGTTAATAATCTATTTCAGAATTCTCCTTAGTCCTGTCCCAAAACTTCCTCTGACCCAGCCCGGAATAGGGCCTGAAGGGCAAAAGGGTAAGAGGGAATTCTGAGACAGGACTTAGACTCTCCTCTTTACCGAGTCAGTATTGTCACAATTACAAGTAACATGATATTGAGCAGAGGACGACACATCACCAACGGAGCAAACTATTATGGTACAATCTTGGACGATTCAAATGAAAAATGAAGACCATCCCCCCCCCCCCCCCCCTCACCCCCGGCCACTCTTTTCAATGATGAAAAAATGACGCGTTTTGTTTTGAACGCAAATTAACCATTGGTTTTGGGGATCGAAGGGGAGTTTCAGTATCTTTTTTTTTTATTTGTTCAAGATTGTAGCCTATCAACTGGATTTGATCAGCTAGGGACAACTCTAAGAGGATGACATATTCAAAGATTATATCCATAATACGTTGTTGTAAGAGCGAGTACGATCGAATGCACAGCTCATTGATATCAGTGTGAGTGAAATAAAGCGAAGCATTGAAAAATACAGTCGTTTTTGTTAATTTGTGAACCACGAGAGCTTAGTTCCCATATAAAAATTACGGGGATGTTCGTCGTACTTTTTGTAGGGGCAACAATTTGTGGATTGATTCTGCTTAGGGTGCTAAAAGTAAAAACATTTTGGCCAAGAGTTAAGGAAGGAGAACTCTTTAACAAGGAGTAGAGGTCTGTGAGAAGACCATATTTTCTTCCATTTTTCTAAAAAAAATTATTTGCTTTTTTGTGTATAAACAACAAACAGTACACCGTATACATAAGGTATGTCATTTTTATTGAGAAATTTTCGGAATTTTTACCTCCTAAATCCGATCGGAAATATTCCCATACAAACTCTTAAATTTCCGCCGTGACCGCTATTACGTAATATGATCACCACAACTCACAGCTTGAGCTTGGGCGTCCTGTGGTACAAGAAACCTGTTCCTTCACAGTGCGCACTCAACAACAACAACAATTTATTCAGTATTCCCATATATATACATGGTATTACCTATTTAATAAATCTGAATTACATTAAATAATTATGTCTAATAATTAAGCTAGCATTGATTGTCGATTCAACATTGAATCATAAATATAAGCAGCAATGGTTCTACAAACAAAGGGATCAACGTTATTAAAAAGAAACATGATTTTTGAGATATTGTCAAGATCAGTAAAATTTCGATATTTGTCATTTATTTCATCAAAATATTTCTTACGTGTATCATGATAATGTTTGCAAGAGAATAGAAAATGCGATTCGTCTTCAATTTGATTTGAATTACAGAGATAGCAGGTTCTCAAATTTTCAGGTGTCTTGTTGTGCCGGCCAGTTTCAATTCGCATATTGTGATTTCCAAGACAAAATTTATTTATTTGTTTTTTGTGACATACATTTTTTATCGAATCCAAGGAGTCAGTTTTGTGGCGATCTTGTTTAAAGATAGAGTAGAATTTAAGTTTTTTATTTAGATTTAGTAAATTAAGTTGATGATTTGTTGAAGTTTTATTAACACTTAGTCGAATATGTTCAGTTAATTAAACATTTCAAATTTAATCTTTAAATTTGAAATGTTTAAATTGGAAGGATTACACAGAGAGTTGACTCTTTGCATAATGCTCAGTTGGTTTTTGTCGGTCCGATTTCTTTAGATAGGTAGAGGCATTGTTTGGCAATGTTATCTTCTAGTAGACTTTCCAGGTGTAACCAAAATTTAATAATATTTATGTCAATTTTTGCTTTTAATGATAATCTACCAAGTTCATTTCTACATGCTACATTTGGGCATTGTTTATTGACTCCTAAAAAAGTTTACAGAAATAAACATGTGTTCGTTCGATTATATCTTTTTCCCGTGTGTTATAGTTGTTTTTGTCATAGACTCCCCAATCTTCTGAACCATACATAAGAATAGGGAGGAATAAAGAATCAAATATTTTGTTCACAACATCAATTGGTAATTTTGAGAAGTTTAGGAAACGGCCTGTTGCAAATATAGGTCTCCTAGTTTTTTCTTTTACATTTATTTTATTATCTCGGAAGTTTCCATTCGACGTGAAATTGACTCCAAGATAAGTGTAGTTGCTGACAGTTTCTATCTTTTCTCTGTTTATATGAAAATGGTGGTTATTTAAAGTAGATTTTCTGAGTTTCTTTTGAAACTGAATAACAACTTTCGTTTTCTTGAAATTTATATTTAGTAATCAGTCGTTACAGAACTGGGATAATGTATTTAGTGCTGTTTGTAATCCTTCAGCCGTGTGAGAGATCAAAATTAAGTCGTCTGCGTAGAGGATGCAATTAAGTTTTCAACCGTCCGGTAGTAGAACTGGATCAGGCCTGACAACTGAACTGTAACGTCATACATTGCATTGTCAATCTGTTAACCCCACCTAGCGCTTCATATTTTGCTGATAAGAAATGAGAGTTTGCCCTCATTCAAATAGTTTGGTTGTTATCAGACAGAATTCAGAGAAGTTATTTCTTATGACAAGGACATGACCACACATAACGCCTTACAGGAATGGCCGAGAAAACAATAAACGTATAAAAGAAGCAATAAGCGCAGCCAAGAAAACAATAGGGCTTCGTAAATAACCAGGTCAATGAGATTAGAGGTTCTAAACGGCTTCGTGACAACCGGCGATGAATGGTTCCCATGAATGGTTTAAGATTCAGTTTGCTGATACATCTTTCACACTCATTAAAGAAACACAGACAAAGCAGCAGATGACGTGGAAAGAGCATTTTAAAATCAACGAAAACTACTTCTGTTTATCGGAGTTAAGGACAACATTCTCATCAGTTTCATTTGTTTATCTTTAAGCAAATGCAAAATAGCTTCGAAAGATAGCGGGCCTATAAATCAAAAGGATTTGCATATTATTTGAAACACGAAACCTTAAAAAAAAAGTCAGAGAAGAACTGCAAAAATATGAAAGATTCCAACGCAACAACTTGCAGAACTACATAAAGACTCATTCAGTAAGGATTTCTGCTGCGTATTTTAATCTTCCCATCCTGAGATCCTCACCATAGTTTGACTAATTTCAGGACAATTCTAGTTCATAAAACATGCATTCAGGTTATTTAGAAAACACTTGGTTGGATAAGACGCAAGAACCCATATTCCTTTCAGGTAAGCAGGAGTTGGTTAACAAAACCGAATCGATTACCGCTCTGTCCCTGATACAATTCAGCCCGGATAGTATTAAAATACGTCGTAACCTTGATGTGTTGTGAACCGGAACTGCAACTGAATGACTCCAAACCTTACCATCCACATTTAAACACCCAAGAAGTTGCAAATGGAACGTACTTCCCCAAACTATTTGATTCACTAAGAGTAAGACAGTTCTGCTCACCTATCTTAATGCTTTGCTTTACCCAGGAAAAATATCGTAATCTTGAAATCTTGAAATCCTCCATGCACGGTTTACAGTATGTTTGTTTGTCCCGTCACCAGTTACGTCACGGACTCCATCGAACCGTGAAAAAAAGAGTACTGTATAAGCAACAACCGTGGACGATAATCCTGCTGGTATACGTACGTTGGATCAATTGATACAAATGATAAGAGAAGCAGAGACCAATACAACGTAGATTTACGTTTTAGAGTGTACTGTTTTTCGGCTGGCCAAACCAGCCTTCTTCAGGTACAATGAGAATTTGCATTGGGGCATGCGCTTAAATTACAAGCATTTGCGCAATAACAGAACTACGCAAAACTAAAGTGATTGACGGTATAAAAGATGAAGCAAATAAAATAATAAAAAAAGCGTCGTTTAGTCTCCCCTATGTATTGTAAATTATAGTGGTTACATTGGATCACGTAGATTAGGTTTTTAGTTTCACAGGTCAGGTTAGATTTGATAAGGCGTGTTTCACCGGTGGAAAGGAAGGTGTAGTTAGTGAGACCATCGGAAATGTATGGGCAAGTGACGCAATTTTTACCGCAACGATAGGAGCCGGAAGGGAGTTGTGGGTGGGGATTAGTCGGATTAGAAAAAAGTTTCGCTGAAACCAGTAAGTCACGTAGGTTAGGAGATCGTCTGAAGGGCACATCAGGTAAATTTGGAATAACCTTTTTGCAGCGGTCAGACGAGAGCAGTAAATGGTGATGTTTTTTTAATGATGTCGGAGACGTGAGTAGCCTCCCACGCAGTCGTTTTTAGGGGACTCGTATTACCTCCTCCCCACAAACGCCTGCTTACCCAAGCGCCACATTCCTTTCCCATTGTTTTACTCCCCAAGCACCCTAGCCAATCACCATCGAGGCATTGTTTACTGACATCAAATCAAATTGCTGGTAACAATGGTCGCTTCCGTTTCCCGCGAGCTTTGTACAGTGTCTACAGTCTCTGTTACAGTCTTGAGAGATGCGGGAGTTAAGTTGGAATATATATATTTTTTCACTTCTGGAATGGCTGGTCATGGCTGAAACACCAAAACAAATATCGAATGTGAATACAAGCGCTTCTTGTGCGACGTTTTGACACTGCTGGGAGAGTCAAAATCTTCGGGAAAGTGTAATCGATCTTCCCCGCCTGATCGAGTTGACAATCGGTGAAGATATCGTCTCTTACGGGTGCGGAAACTCTGGAGCACATTTGTTTGTTTGTACGAAGTGCTACGACAGACTAACTCGATTCGAGAAAGCAAAGAAGAATGTAGAAGGTATCAAGGGGAGATCTGCAGTATTTATCAGTTTATTAAAGACTATTAAACGGAAAGTTAAACGACAAAGAGCCGATCAACTTGTGGTCCTCATGGAAAATGTTGCACATGCCCCCGAACAAATTGCAACAACAAAGCAAGTTTCAACTGCAAAATCTTTAAAGTTTACCGACATATCGGGTAATATTTCGGTTTCCTCCACACCGACAAGGTCGACAAGATTGAAGGCAAAGCTTGATATAAATATTAAAGCGACTTTGCGTTTACAACCAGTCGGCAAATTGACGAAAATATCGCTATTTCCCGTCACCAATTTTTTTTATTGCCGTCAGTTGATGGGCATTTACACGCGAAATTTTGAACGTAGGGCACACGGTGCTAAAAGCTCACGTAAGCTCGGTCAAGTTCTGTCTCCGTTGTGTCTTTTTCACTGTTCCCGCGAGAGGCGTTCTGAGGTCAAGGTCAACCTTCCAGATTTTAGAAGGTTCACTGTGATTGGCTTAGCGGCGGAAAGGAATGTGGCGCTTGGGTAAGCAGGCGTTTGTGGGGAGGAGGAAATACGATTCCCCTAAAAACGACTGCGTGGGAGGCTAAGACGTGAGGAAGTGATGGATTAAAAGTCGTTATGAAAGGTACACGTTTAGGTTTTTTCACGTCTTTAGTTTGTAAAGCGAGTCTGCGTGGAATGTTGGCGGCACGCTGTATTTGTTTAGTGACAAAGTTTCGTTTGTAGCCTCGTTTGAGTAGGTATGTAGTAAGTTGAGTTTTACGTAGTTCCGTTATTGCACAAATACTTGTAATATAAGACACATGTCCCACTGCAAATTCTCTGATTATACCTGAAGAAGGCTGGTTTGGCCAGCCGAAATATACTGAGTACACTCTAAAACGTAATTTCTCCGTTGTATCGGTCTCTGCTTCTCTCAGTATCACCTGAAAAATGACACGTTTTCAGGGGGGAAGAGGGGGTGAAAATGTCATTTTATGAGATCTGCCCAAGGCAGGTATCTGGTAGAGTTTATTCAAAAAATATATATATATACAAAACAGGAAGTTGACAAACAGATGTTTGTTTATGGTAAATGATATCTACTCTCTATCGACCATGAATTCGTCGTATTGCTATAAAGAAAAGCGTGGTTCTCACAGACTAAAGATCGAAGCAAAGCCTAAGTATTCATGTTTTTACGCTCATCTGGCTTCATGCTAATTTCAGTCTTGTTGCTATCACTATACTTAGGATCAGTCGAAAAATTTCTTGTTCTAAGCGTTTTCAAATGAGTGTCGTAAAACCAAAATCAAAGTAATTACTCTGGCTAATACGGAAACAGATTTCAGTGCATCGAATGCATGTAACCGGCATCAAGCGCGGGGAAACTCGTGCGAGCAATTTACGACTAGTTGGGGTTTTGTTTCTCATTTGGTTGAGAAAGTAGCGCAAGTTTTTCTAACAAATCATAACGCGTGGAAAACCAAACCCAAAGCAAACATGAATTACCGAGTTTAGCCTAGAAAAATGAAAATCTATAAAACTCTCCAGCATACCATATTTCTATACTTTTTCATGAAATAACTTTATCCTGTCAAAAACTAAGCTCAAAAAAACCCGTCAAAAACGGAAGAGGTCAGATTCTCATTTACCATTCGCACTGCGAGAATCTCTTAAATTTGTACGAGTCTTATCTTTTCTCTCAGTCTTCCCTTCAAACCCGTAACACTCAGTTCTGAAACTGAATCGTTAGGTAATAGCCGAGGAGGTAATAACATATGTTTTATACAAGCTGCAGTCATTCATTACACCTATGAGTGCTGTGACATTTCATCAATCAATCGACCAAAAACTAATGTGTCAGACCTTAGAGACTGGGAAAACAAATTCTATGCTAATGTGGGGACACAAATAAAATATGGAATCACTATGGAAAAATTTAATATGTACAAGGCATTGTATAAAAACAATCGACATCTTAATCAGAATAGTCACGGTCATCTTGTCCAAGCTATATTATTACGAATATTTTTGGTTACAAGAAAGTTTGAAAATTTCAGTACAAATGTGTCAGAAAAGCAATTAATTGGTCTGGTGACCACAAAGTATGTATGTAATCATCAAGATTTTCTATAAGTCTTCTATCAAAGCTCGTAACAATTTTTTTGCACAATTGAATAACTGTGCTAAAGAAAATCAAGTTTCACTAAGAAGTTCTTTAAGACTTGTCGATGCAATTCTATGGACACAAAAACTATTCAATTAATTGTTCTTCTTATCTCTTTAAATTGTTCCCTTATAATTAATTTAGCTGTGTTTACATCACAAATTGTCTATAAATCAGCCTTATATAAAATAAATCTTTTCTTTCGCATATTTCTTTTCTCTTCCTTCCTTTTACATGCTGGAAAACCCTGATTAGGATAAACATTGATTCCTCTTGAAAACCAAAGGTTCTCGTGCCGATAATTTTGCGAGCGCCATTTATCGAGAGCTCTACAAGTATTTATCGCCCACGCTAGCGCTGTTGGCACCGCTCAGTACAGCACCGCATGAGATATGCAAATTATCTGCAGTACACATTGACTTTTATAGTATGGAGCTTATTCAGCGCAAAGCGAACACCTTGTTTTTGTCGAATCCTTTGGCTCGGTAAACGCTATGTTGCTTTGAACAAAGGCAACGTAAATGGCAGCTAATTTACCAACGTGGTGTCAGACTGCAACAAACGACGGGGGGCCTTTTACAATGAGAAGTTATCTAAAAGACGTTGAAATGAGTCGCATTTTTTCTGGTTATCAGTGCCAACAGTAACAGCCAGGGGTTATCTCTCTCTTCTAAAAATGGCAATTAGTCGTGAGTTATTTCGAATACCGTTATATAAGCTGTTTATTTACTTTAACATTGAGTATGTACAGGTGTCATTCTCTTGAAAACGGCCGTGTGCAAACATCGCACCGTGCTTCTGTGCACACAGCAAGCAAGGTAGGATTTGTTTGTACTTCATAAATTGCAACACTATTAGAAATGCTGATTTTATGTAACGGCTTTGATACATTTTGCAGCTGAAGGGCAGGTCTCAGTACAGTTTTCCGTACTGTTAACAGTTTAAATTGTTCACAAGACTGGCAGTTGTTTTTTTTTTATAAAATTTGGAACCTTGTTAGCAAAGTATCGAGGGATTAAATATGGCGGCTATATTTGGCGGAAGGGAAGCTTAACTTTTCTGCAATAGCAGCTAAATTGTACGGCGATTTATCGCTTACTGGTCGCAATCACAACCGGCGAGCCCGAGAATGAACCACTCGGAGTTTATAGGAAAAAAAAATAAGAAAATAGAAAGAAAGTAAATACTGATTTATATATTCGTGACATGAAGAAAAGTGCATGTGATATATACTTTTTTGTTCGGCCGTGAAGTTTCATCGGATCGGCTTCGAATCGACAATTCGCTTTGATGAGAGGATTAAAGGACCCTCGTCAGCCTCCGCCATTTTCGATGCCATCGAAATTATTGATATTGCATGGTGAAACGAAATCTTATTGCTTCACTGTAAGTTGTGTTCCTGAAAGTATGTTTCATTATCTTTAGTATTTTCACAGTGATTTCGTTCATTTCGACATGCTCCGAATAAAATATAATAGCCAAACTCTCGCATATAAACAAAAACAAAGGTGTGGCTGACTAGGGTCCTTTAAGAATGTATGACCGTTCTGAAAATGTAGTTTTCGTGGGTTGGTAGCTTATCTAGAGTTATGGAATTGTCGCTATGATTATTCAGAAATTGAGCCCCTGATAGACTGCAAGCAGTCCCTTTCTGGTCAGTCGAGATGGTGTGCTCATAGCGTAGCGAGACTGGAGCGAGGAGAAATAAACGAGAAGTTTTTTTCGCGCTCGGCTATTTCGCGCGACCTCTCGACTATCCAGAGAGGGACTGCTTGCAGTCTAAGCCCCTGAAAAGTAGATACCCTTGGGATCCAAAGGGTTCATTTGCGGATCATCGTGGATTTTCAATTTTACCTATTTGTAAAGATAGTCAGTTTATATTTATTGTGATAACGAATAATTGGAAAGTTCACAAGACAGTTCGTCTGCAAGTGAGCCGGATCAATTGCACACGGACCCGTTACTAACAAACATAAGGATTTTTTTCTCTGTCAAGACAGAAGTTTATGATTTTAGATTAAGGTTAACTTATCTGGTCTCAGTCGTTCAAAGAGCAGATAACTTTATCCAGCGAATAAGTCGCTAACAAAATAAAATGTATTGGTTGGAGTACATTTTATCCGCTGTATAGCGATTTATCCACTGGATATATTGAGTTATCCGGCCGGCGGCAGTGTTTTGTCAACTGGGGCCTGGATTATTTCTCATTTGTACATGATCGTTTAATCATTGAGATAGAAGATCTTTAAAGTTCAGCCTCTAACAATAATAGCAAAAAATATCCGGAAGAGATTAATATAAGAAATTCCATTAGGGACTTTAAGAAACCATGACCATGCAACGCCAACGAAACGTAACGGCTTGAGGAGGAGGTCGTTCTATAATAGATAAGTTGTTGAATCATACATATTGCGAAGTTGACCAATTTTGACTCCTTCTGTATATTGAGACAATCACATAATATGTGTTTGTCTGATCACTGTAGTTGACTCAAATGTTGGAAAGCAATTTCGTTTTACTTATTAACTCTGGAGTCCACTTTGTTAAAGTTATGAAGAAGACACCATCAAGAAACGTTTCCTCGAGCAAGCAGAAACATCCTTCTCGTAAGTAGAATTATAATTATAATTTGTTGTTACTTGTTTCCGTCACTAATATTTACTGTGCTTTTTAATAACACCCAAACTGAGCTCAACGCCCAGCTAATTTTTCTTTTACACTCAACGACGAGAAGCACTAGCTGGAGGCCTAACAACTTTTAAAATATGGCTTCTGTTGTTCAAAGAGCGGATAACTCTATCCAGTGGATAAATCTATATCCAGCGTATAAAATGTGCTCCAACCAATAGCTTTTATCGGCTGGATAGCGACTTATCCGCTGGGTAAAGTTATCCGCTCTTCAGAACAACTAGGCCCTGGATTTTTGAAAATGGACCGGCTCAAGTCATCATTTTAAAGAGTACAGTGTGACCGAAGTCGCCAATTTATAAACATAAGGTCATGCCATTTTCCCCTCTCCTTTCCTTTCGTTCTCCGCTTTTCTTCTCTCGTTCGTGTTTCAGTGTCCTTGCACGAAAAGATATATTTATAACAGTTGAGTTACATAGAACATTGAGACGTCTGCTACGATGATTGACTTCCCTGTGAGTTCTGTTTTACTGTAGGTTTACTGAAAAGCTTAGAAATAAGTTTATTATTTCTGATTTCATTTCAAAAACCGGTTACTGAAAGCTGAGACACCCAACGAGATAATTTTAAGGAAAGGTACTTCAAACATCGACTTCTGTTTTCGGAGATCGTTTTCGAGCCTTCAACGGGATATTTGGAAGAGATGTTCAGAGAAAGTTCGTGATTCATTTCTTCTCGTTTTTACCGGAACTATTGGAATATCAAGCTGCACCACTTGCTTCAGCGCACCAGCACTGTGATGATTTCTGATAAAGTACGCAGTTTGTTGCCCAAAATTTCCAGTGAAAAGAATCGCTCCATTTGCCTTTCCCAACAGCTAGAACAACCGCTTTTTCCAGACAAATAGAAAGCGCCCGAGAATTATTGCGCTGTTCCATACACTTGACGGAAAATTCTCATCTGTTTTTCCATACAAATTCAGAGAGCTCCTGATCCTCTGGACAAGACCGCTGCTGCAGACGGGCATGTGTGCAGGCACGTCCAAAAACAAACCTGGCGACTTGCGCACGTCATTTTGTCATTCTTATCTGCCAGTAGTTTATTCGGACAGTTTAAAATTGATTAATTTTAATTAGTTAACAAGATGTTCCCGGGAATTAACCAGTTAATTAAGGCACAAGTCGTAGAAGTGACGACTTTCTAAATTACTCTCTAATGGACCTTGAACCGCGTTGAAAACTGTGCTGCTTTGCGGACTAGATGCAGACTAGCATTGATGAGAAGGGGAATAGGATGCCAAGAAAGAACAGATTAGCGTTCGATCCATTCTATATATTTTCTGATTTCTTACACTGTGGAATCGAGTGTGGAAATACATTGGCGGGAAAAACAAGACTCGACAACACCCTCGTCTCGCGCGCGCCCAACTTTGCTGTATGGAATGATAACTATTAAATTTTTCTAATTAGTTTTTCCTTTGAATTTGTCTGTTTTCATGACGAATCCTTAAGGTTTAATCCACAAACTTTAAAGTACACTCAATGCTTTATGCTTTCGAATTGAACAACCGGCTTTACCGCTATAAACCTTGAATTAAAAGAGTCCCGGTTCTTCAGTATCTACCGCTTAAAGAAGAGGAAAGACTATTCTGGAAATTTTCTTTTTAATGACAATCATGAATTCAATCAGATAAGCCACATTCCAAGAAAAGTTGGCACTCTATGATATTTTGCAAACGTTAAGTCTTATTGACTGTAGTGAATGTATAAATTTGTGTTGCATTGACTGGTCGCGCTCAGTGCCATTTCGAGAAATAACGAACTCTCTGGTATGCAGTAACGTTCTGATAGTGACTGGATCAGATAGGATTTGTTAGAGTTACGATACAGAAGCAAGCTCAATTGAAAGCAGTTTAAACGGGGCGTGCATCACACACCCTCACACCCATCTTGATGGATCAACCAAAAATATCTTTCTTCCCTTTAAATTACTCGGTAACGCTTCCGGACACACGTTGCAATGTCTGATGCGTGCAATAAAATTGTAGTGTTGGTGTTCACCACTTCTTACCGTTATAATTTTATAGCATCGTGCTCGATATGGATTAATAATGGCCGCATTCATTTTTCTCCGTCTGGGGTGCATGATAAATATGTGACCCGAATTTTAAGGTCGATAGCCCCTATCTACATCTGCAAGTCTGTCATGTAGAAGTCTCTGCGCGCAGTGTTGGTAACATCGAGATAGTCGATCTGACAATTTCGACCCAAATGCCCCGCGTAATGTTGAATTAAACGCCTGTTAGTACATTGTTTCAGTTCTGTCGGAAATTAACCTCAATTCGCCATTTTAGCTCGCTGTGTTCCTATGCTGATGTAAGTCTCAAACGTTCATTGACATTCCTCAGTTCCAGAGTCAGTCTTTCTTTCCAAAAATGTTTTGCGCAAAAGACTGCGCAAATAAGGAGCGATGCTATACATGGTTTTGTAACTCAACGAGAACATTTAAACATAATACTTAAAACTGAAGTGTCTTCTGTGTTCCGAGATCGTTTCCTGCCCTTTTAAAGACATTTGTTTAAACTAATACAGATTGATCTGTTTGGCTGACGCATTAGCTGAAAATTTAAGTTGGAGAAAGTTTTAGAAAACGGAAGTTTTGTTCCTCGAATTTCAGTTAGTTTTGCGAAAAGCGCTGTCCTTTTCCCGCATTTTTAAAGACATTTTCCTATCAAAAATAAGAGGTGTTACGGAATTATAGTTTTAGCTGACATTTTGCCAAAGAAAACTGAATATTTTCCTTACGACTAAATACGAATTTCTGAGGCGACTAAGGCCGATTAAGGCCATCGTATAATATCCACCGCAATGCGGAACCGTTGGATGCGGTCAATTGAATTAGAAATTTTTAAAGCAGTTCCTTGCGTGTACTAATTTCCACCAAAAGAAATATCCTTGATTTACCTTCAGTAAATGTTCATAGCACAGCTTGCTTGTTGAGCCGAACATTAAAACTTCACAAACAAACAATTCAAATGGCAAAAACAATCCCAACTGACAGGAGACCAGCTGGCTATTAACAAGCGTGGCCAACGAGTTGAACTCTGGAATATAGTAGCACGATACCCAAGTGATAGCCTTCTATTTGCAGCGACGCTGTTTACGTACATTCAAACATTTTGTACTTCTTTTTTCTTAACTTTAATTGAATTTAACATCCTTAAACTTTGAAAAGGCATCGCGTGTGTAAGAAATGTTCACCTGTTGTTGTTAATAGATGATCAAGGTACGTTACTGGTTTAAAATTTCTTGGTTTAATTTGTTTCAGTAACACAAAGCACATTTCACTTTGTCTTTCGCGGTTGTGATAAAAGAAGACGATATTTTAATAATCTGTGTCGTTGAAGCAGAAAGAACTCTTCAATATATAATGAAATCAGCTTTCTCGACTCATCCCAATATAGCCACTGATATCTTACAATCGTTGGAAATCTTCGTGACTGAAATACTTTTACCATTGTGTGCTAGTGATGCGTGTTTAATTACTTCACGGAGAAGGCTACAGGGTGTTCGCGCGAAGCCATTTAAAGGCTAACTTTTAAAAAATGCACTGATGCTCGTCTGTTTGGCCTCAGCGTGTTAAAGCAAAAGTAACAAAGTGCAGAGGGAATGCCGTCTAGAAATGGACATGGTAAGTAAGGTATAGCCTTTATCATATCCTATTGTTCTTAAGGGTACAAGTGAATGTTGTGCCGCCAGCACTAAGGACACAAATGATGGATGAGAGAATGAACTCTGCAGTGTATGTTAAGTCCTAAAGTGAACCCATGAATTTAACACTGAGCCTTAGCCCTAGCCGAAGGAAATGGGAGAGCGCACGAGGCAAAATTCTCCGACCTCGGCGGGAATTCCCGTATAGTTCTTAGCTTGGCGATTGTATTCGATGCAGAAGAAAGCAGTTTATTTTTCGTGTGTTCAGGTAAGAGATCGTCAGTTGTCAGTTTCAAAGTTTTTTAGACCAGGGAGGATTCTCAGGTTCGAGTTCGTAAACGACTGAAATTACCCTAAACACAAAAATGAAACGGCAGTTGGGGTTAGAAGAGAGTGAAATTTCTGCGAAACTGAATGAGCAAACCGCTACTACTTCACACAAATGATATCAGGGGAAGTGAAAATGTCAGACTTCGACCCTTGAGCAGTTTAGTGTTGAGACTCTGATTTTCTCAGCTTGTAGACTATAGGTATCTTAAACTCAGTAAATTGTTTGTCTTTATTCAGTTATATTTATATACTTGATATCACTTTAAAGAACAAAAACTAATCTAACTATCTTCCTAATTCGCCGTTAGCAAGCTCTAAATTTCTTCTCGGCATTGTGTCATAGTTACTGTATTATTTTTGAGTGGTAGCCAATGTTCAATACACACTCAGATTAAAGATTTCTTGTTTCCTCATCTACCAGTTAAAGCTGGCAAATTGTCAGTTGGGAAACTGGCTCGGAAAACCGCAAACCGCAACGCGGCAAAGAACAACACAACCGCTGCTGAGTACAGTTCATTTGAATGCTTTACATTACCTCTGCTCTTTTTTGTTTCGATTCTGTTCGATGACTGTGTAAGGTCGAAAGTCTTACTTGGTGTCATCATTCGACTTCAAAAACTGACCCCAAGCTAACTGATGAAAATCTGTCCCGGTTGGATGGCATTTCATCTATTCGTTGTTTCCTTCGAGGGAACATGATGCAAATCATGAACTTTAGCAATTTCTTTTAATAGATTTAATCTTGCCGGATTCCTTGCTCTAAGCCATGTTGGCAGTTTAATTAAGTAAGGTTTTGCCTATCTTGAGGAACTGACATAAAGTTTCCGGATTTGACCTTCTTTGCTTTGATCTAATTAAGCTTTATCCGTGCTGTCAGTTTCAATTAAGCGCATCGCAGCAAACTCGAAGTATAAAAAAAAGCTTCAAAAAACAGGTGTCTTTTTTGGCAATTTCTGAATACCGTATGGGCGCTTTTTTTAATTTTGGGCCCATGAGGATAAGGGTATTTTCGGCGAGCGAGGACATTTTTAGAGAATAACAAAACAAGGTAGAAAAGTTTATTTCTCTTCAACAAAACAAAACAAAGCCAAAAGCTAACATGAACAAGCCATAAACAATATAAAAGTTCATTGACTACCGTATGTAAAACCAATTTTGGAACACAACTGACGCTCCTCTTACTTCACCTTCGGCTGGTACAGAAATGCTTTTTTGGTTTGGAGGAGGGTTAGGTTGGGTGGGCGCTTATTCGAGGGTGGGTACTTATTACCTTTTTGGGCTTTCAGGGAGGGCGCTTATTCGAGGTGGGCACTTACTCGAATTGGGCGGTTAATCGAATAAATACGGTAAAACACAAAGGTTTGTGTCGTTGAAAAAACTGCGGAGAGCGACCTGGTAGCGAGACTGACCTCCACTCCCCGGAGAGTTGGGGTGAGCGAAAAGGCATGACCTGGGCATCAAGGCAGCGCCCGCCCGAACCAGTTATCGTAATGAACGGAAATGGCACTCGCTCTGTCGTTCCATCGGTCGCTCCGTCGATGGGCTGTAAATTTTATATTGTTTTATTCGGAATTTTATCAAAATCATAAATCATTCATTAGTCTACACTATATCCACCATAAGCCGCCATTGCGGGATAAAAAACAATGGCGAAGCTAAATAAATTTTTCCAGAAAGAAAACAGTTAGTAGAGGTGTTGTCTGCTAAATCCTGTCATTCACCGAAACTTAGGTACAGCTTTCCTTTTCAGGACAGATATTTTCCAAACGTTCGACTTCGACATGCGGACGTGCACGATATGTGAGCGCTATGCGAGGCATTTAAAAAACCAACGTGCATTTTTTGTTTTTTTTCACATTTCACCAACGGGATTGAAAGACAAATAAATCAGTCAATTAAAAAAAAATCGCGAAGAAGTCCACATGGTTCCTTTAAGGTCACCCATATTCGAAAGTAATAAACAACATTTGCTGCTTGTAGTTTGCTCTGAGTGCAATTCGTGTGCAACGCGATTTCATTTTCAAACGTCCGTTGCGTAAATATAACTCAGTATTAACGATAGATGAACGAGACATGCATTACAAACACAACAAAAAAGAGCCTTTTTAGATTTTTCAAAGAGGTGTACTACAAAACTACATTTTTATTTTCTGAATGATTGCCTACGAAAGTAGACAAATAAATATTCCGACCCGCTACACAGTCACGCTGCATTCACGGGTTGGATGATCAGTAGAGCCCTTTGATTTATAGGAGAGAGGATACCTGTGCACCGACTACGTACTAAATCGCATTAGAAAATAGCCAGCGATCGCTTTCTTTATAACAAAACTACACCTGCATTTCAAGCAAGACTACTGCAGCTCTTGTCAGTTTGATTTTTTAACAATTCGTTCAACCGGTAAACCACAAAAAAAACTACAGGTTCGATTTCTAAGCAAAAGTGGCCAATTAATTTTATAGCGATTTAATAGGTTAATAGTTTTACTAGTTTAGGTTTTAATTAATTAAAATAGCTTGTTTCAATGAACTGAATAGTAATGCCAACTACTTCGTTTAGCGAAACGATCTTTAAAAATTCGCGAATTTAATTAAATGCTGCCCATAGATCTAGATTTAATGTTTATTCAAAAGTGACTGAAATTTTAAATGGTGGAAAATTCGAAATCCTTATATTTAAAATCCCTGGGATCTTGTTGGCCGACCAGTGTAGGAGGGGTCCTTTAGTGTAGGAGTAAAACCTGATGTATTTATCATGGGTTACGTAACCTCATTTTTGGGTGTTTGTGACACTTTGTCACAATGCTTCATTAGCGGGGCGTCGGGTATATATATGCTGAGGCCTCGATTTGTATTCATTCGAGTCATACGACCGCACTCAGTTCGCCCTCTAAATTATGTCTGACACCGAAAACGTCGATGAACCAAATGTCGAGGTTCCTCGTGGCGACGCTTCGCAGCAGATTTCTACTCCGCCTTCTACGTCTGAGCAGTCTACTGATTTAGCCTCGACGTTCGCTCTCTTTAAAGATTATTTTGACAAGAAGTTGACCGCGTTAAAGAGAGACATCCAGGAAGATTCCTTAAGCAACAGCGACTCTATTGCTAAGAAGCTGAAAGAAGAGTCCAAAATTTCCTTCAAGTTTGAAGGGAACAAAAAGCAGTTCTACTTCAATTCTGGCCTTGCGGAGAAGGTTCAATCGGCTTCCACCGCTCTAGGTAAAAGGAAACTTGAAGTCGTTCGCAGTTGCCTAGAAGAATTGGATTCTGACATCAAGAAACGCAACAAGCTTATCAGATTGGCAGATAAATCCGCCGCTGGTTGGGATTTGGTTAACGAGTATCTATCTGACGAATTGGCTAGTGGATCGGAGGACGAGAAGCGTATTCGGCGTGCAGAGCAGAGAGCCCTTCGCAAACGTAAAGATCGTCAACAGCAGAAAGGGAAGTCCGCAGTCAAGCAAAGCCAACCTTCTGCCACCACCACTTCATTTGCTGGCCAGCGTCTTTTCAACTTTGCTTCCACTTCTCGTGCCTATACGTCTGTTAGCAAAGCAAAGCCTGGTGATATTTGTTTCGCCTGCGGTCAGCAAGGTCATTGGAGGTCCGAGTGCCGTGGTAACTCTCAACCAAGATCTTCAAGTTCCAGCCAGACGAATTCTGGTTTCTCCTCAAACGCTGGAGGTAAATGAAAGTTTTTCCCAAGAACTTGGCGTTTAAGTTAAGTATTCATATATCTTGTTATAATGGATCTTTCCAATTTAGAATTTTTAAGAGAGATTGATTCTAGTTCATTAGTCGATTTCGATTACGATCGCAATCTATTTGAATACGAACAGAATTCTGTATTGCCTGTACTCAAGGGCAGACTTAAGGCTAAGCTTGATTATTGGTATACCATTGGCGCTAATAACTTTGTTACTGATACTATTAAGTTCGGATATCGCATCCCTTTTATTAGTACCCCTTGCAGGGCGTTTTTGAATAACAATAAGTCAGCTTCGGATAATGCGTCTTTTGTCGAGTCGGCTATATCTGAATTAGTTGGTAATCACTCGGTTGTTGAGGTACCTTTTGTCCCACATGTTGTTAACCCGCTCTCTGTGTCAATCCAATCGTCAGGCAAGAAAAGGCTTATTCTTGATTTGAGACATGTCAACCAGTCTATTTGGAAGCAAAAGTTCAAGTGCGAAGATTGGAGGGTCTTGTTATCATATGTCAACAAGGGTGATTTCCTTTTCAGTTTTGATCTTAAGTCTGGCTATCACCATTTTGATATTTTCCCAGATCATCAGACATTTTTAGGATTTTCCTGGGTTTTTTCTGGTACTGTCAAATATTTTTGTTTTACAGTTCTACCTTTTGGGCTTAGTTCGGCCCCGTACATTTTTACCAAATGCCTCAGGCCGCTTGTTAAGTTTTGGAGGCTTAGTGGCATTAAGATAGTTGTGTTTCTCGATGACGGGTGTGGTAAGGGTAAATCTATGCAAATTACTAAAGAGCACTCGTTTTTTTTGTTCAGACATCGTTGAGTAATGCAGGGTTTGTTGCGAATTCCAGTAAATCACTTTGGGAGCCTACGCAGTCGCTTGTCTGGTTGGGTCTGAACTGGAATCTTTTTTCTGGTTCGTTTTCTATTATCGACAGGCGTATTTCCAATTTCATTGCCCTTATAGAGAAATTCCTTCTATCTGCCCCGTATGTTACTGCTCGGGATTGTGCCTCGATCGCAGGCCACGTTATGTCAATGTCACCGGTATTGGGTAATTTGACTCGTCTTAAGACCCGGTTTTTGTACAAGGTTATAGAATCCAGATCTTCATGGGATTCCCGGTTCAATGTCGGGCATCATAACGATTGTCTTTCAGAAATATTTTTCTGGAAAAACAATATTGTTAGTCTTAATTCTAGAGCTATAGTGCCTTACCAGGCGCCTTTTTTGCTTAGTTTTTCAGACGCTAGTAACGTAGCCTGTGGCGCGTTCCTTGTTGGTACTGAGGAAGTATGTCATCGTATGTGGAGTCCATGTGAGGCTAAAAAGAGCTCTACATGGAGAGAGCTTAAAGCTGTACATTTTGCTTTAACGTCGTTCAAGGATTCGGTTCAGGGCAAGTCAGTTAAATGGCACTCTGACAATCAAGGGGCTGTTCGTATAGTTGAGATAGGGAGTCCTAACGCAGAATTGCATTCTATCGCGCTTGAGATTTTTGATTTCTGTCGGATTTTTCATGTTCAGTTTGTCCCTCAATGGGTTCCCAGAGAGCTTAATGTTTGTGCTGATGAGATTAGCAACATTATCGATTTCGACGATTGGTATACTACCCAGTGGTTTTTTGCCCATTTAGATCTAGTATGGGGCCCCCATACTGTTGATAGATTTGCTAATGCATCCAATGCCCATCTCCCTAGATTTAATTCTAGGTTTCGTGTACCGGGCACAGAGGCTGTTGATGCTTTTTCAGTTTCGTGGACAGCAGAGAATAATTGGCTCGTTCCGCCGGTTCATTGTATCACAAGGGTTATCCAACATCTCCTTGCATGCCGCGCCTATGGGACTTTAGTGGTCCCTTACTGGCCGTCTAATGCTTTTTGGCCATTTCTTTTTGCAAGCCCACTCCAGCATCAACCATACGTTGTTGAGTCCATTTACTTTCCAGATCCCTCGGGGATATTTGCCCTTGGCTGTTATAAGGATTCGCTTATTGGCTCTCATAAGTTTAACAGTGCAGTTCTAGCTGTCAGATTTGACGCTAGCTGTTACGTTTCTTATTCTTAGGCATGGTGCCTTTATGCCGAGTGGCTTCTGATTGCAGTGATTTTGTTCTCACTGGTCAACGACTATCCTTAGGAGCTCAGAGAGTTTTTGTTAGCTTGTTTCATGACTGTGTTTCGAATGAAACTAGTTTGCCGAGTGGCTTGTTTTCTACTTCATTGATTCAATTGTCGCCGAGTGGCGTTTGTGCAGAGTTGTACAGAACTTTTATATTGCAAGTTATATTTATTTATTTTTGCAATGTTATCGTTGTTCTCACAGATTTTGTCAGAGGGGCTTTGCAGCCTAGTTTTCAACATGTGGAAGACAGTCGCCTTAAGACATTAAGTCAGGATCTCCCTGAAGTGCTGCTAAAGAGCAAAAGTGCTAACACCGCCAAGAAATATGAAAGAGGTTTCAATTCATGGAGGAAGTGGGCTTCTCAGTTCAAAGAGATTAAAATTTTTCCCGCTTCTAGTATTTATGTTTCTTTGTTTTTTCTTAGTCTGATTTATGAATCGGTTTCTTGTAGTATTATTGATGAAGTTCACTACGGGCTTAAGTGGTTTCATGATTTAGCGGGCCAACCCGACCCATGTAATTCACCTTTTGTTTCTCAATTAATAGAATCTGCCAAAAGGCTTCTCAGTGTTCCAGTCAAAAAGAAAGAACCAGTAACGCCTGAGGTTATTCAGCGCTTGGTTGCACATTATGGCTCTGCTTCCGCTAGTTTGTCTGATTTACGTTTGCTCATTTTGTGTGTTTTGGGTTACGCGGGGTTTTTCCGCTTTAACGAGTTAGTTCAATTGCGCAGGTGTGATTTTCTATTTGAAGATTCCTTCATGAGAATTTTTGTTCAACGTAGCAAGACGGACATTTATAGAGATGGGGCTTGGGTGGTCATTGCTAAAACTCTTAAGCCTACTTGTCCTGTAACGTTAACTCTTCGTTATTTTGCAGTAGCTTCATTTTTGGAAGACAGTGAAGATTATATTTTCCGTCCTCTTACTTTTCGCAGCAGTTATGGATCTTACAGTTTTCGCGGCTCTGCTCCATTGTCGTATTCCAGGGCGCGCGAGATAGTGCTTTCTGCTTTTGAGGCCGTTGGCCTTTCCAAACTAGATTATGGTCTTCATAGCCTTAGAGCGGGAGGCGCCTCTGCTGCAGCAAATGCCCAGATTTCTGATCGTTTGTTTAAGAGACACGGTCGTTGGAAGTCAGATAAAGCTAAGGATGGCTACATAAAGGATAATATTCTTGCTTTATTGTCAGTTTCTTTGTCATTGGGTATTTAATTTATTTCCCGTTCTTTTAGTTCGCCTCGTACACGGCTCGTGTTGACACACCCTATAAGTGGTTGCTTATTACATGATAAATGTTTTATATTCGGTTGAGCGGGTGAGCGAATTAGAATATAAATGTATTTATCATGGGTTACGTAACCTCATTTTTGGGTGTTTGTGACACTTTGTCACAATGCTTCATTAGCGGGGCGTCGGGTATATATATGCTGAGGCCTCGATTTGTATTCATTCGAGTCATACGACCGCACTCAGTTCGCCCTCTAAATTAAATACCCAATGACTATATTTTATCAAGTGGTTTATTTTTCAAGTCTTGGCTTGTCATGTTTTGCTTTTGCATTATTCTAGCTTATGCTTTGATTGTTATATTAGTGCTATACAGTTGCAATTTTGTTTTTCTTATATTTTGCGCCATATTGTTTATGAATATACTGTTTGTAATTCAGTTGATATTGAAGACATAATAAAGAGGGTCGTACACGGCTCGTGTTGACACACCCTATAAGTGGTTGCTTATTACATGATAAATGTTTTATATTCGGTTGAGCGGGTGAGCGAATTAGAATATAATATATAATATACGTATTTGACAAAGGTTTCTAAATTTCTGCAAACGACACATTTTGCTGTGCCCATGACGCGTGAAATAAATACACGTGTATCATGTACAACAGAGGACTGTCTATGAATACGTGTTTAATTCCTGCCAACACGTGCACTGACGCTATTAATTACATCTCACGTTTTTAGAACTTAAGGTACCAATTAAGAAGTAATCAGTCATGATACTAGAAAAACACGACATGTTGAGCGTTATCGTTGAATATGTCATCGATTAAAGAACTCGCTTTAACTTAGACACCTGAATTTCGTAAAAGTTAGGTCGAAGCGTCAGTTTTATAAGGTGAACAATAAGCTCAGTGGAGGTCTTGAAGTAAGGATTAAGTTTGCCTTGTACAGTGTAGACGTTAAGTGTCTCATTATTTTCAAACTGATCATGCGACGTGCACGCTTGCAGCAAGACTGAAAAGAAAAAAAAAAGGATTGCTTAATCCTTTTACTTACTATTCTTTCCATGGGCAGCAAGGTGCTAAGAGAGGGCTGCCTGTCTTTACAACGTGTTGCCAAAAGAAAACAACCACTAAAATTAATCTGACCGGTCAACTGAGTGACCTAAAAATACAATATGCCTGAAATAGTGACATCTTCTTTTTCACGGTTTATGCTGTTCATTTTTTCTCGTCTCGCTCAAGTCAGGCAAGATTGCATCCTTGATCACTCATGCTCATACAGTTCACAAGGTCTGAAAAGGAATTTTTTGCCTCCGGCGACTCAAGGTAACTTAAGAATGCCAGGCAGTTACCGTGCGGCTAAAATTAGTTGCTGGGTCTCTTTAACAACAGATTGTGTTTGATCTTCCGTCAGATTCCGTGGACAAGGACACAAACAAACAAGGCATGAAGACCAGAAGAAAACACAGCCTTCACACTCAGGTCAGCCCTCGAAACATTCGAATAGCTGTCATGGGTCAGGATGGGGTAGGAAAGACAGGTACGGTAAAAAATTTTGGTCAATTTATTTTAGAAATTGAAAGATTTACAGTAACACGGTTCAAAATGAAAAGACGTTGTCGTCGCGGAAAATTCGCACGCTACTTCAAGCAAACCACTCAAAATTGCTGGCTACTTCAAACTACTTCAAAAGGGATAAAAATTAAAATGAACCGATTTCACCCACTTCATAATTCAAAAGTTTGTATCGGCTGTTCCCGAAGATTACTCATTGAAGTTATCTAGCAAAACCACTCAAAGGAACATGTCGAACTAATGCATGCTGACTGATCTAAAGCTATCGTGCTATCTACAGCACACTATTCAGTCCTATCTGGTGTTTCGAAATAATCACTTTTATTATGTTAATTATAGTGTTATGAGATCGGTTATGAGATCGGTCAAAGCAGCAATCCTGTAAATAAATCTCATAATCTCACTTTCCTTTGTTTCGCCTCAACCCCTGATCATTGCTCAAACTTTACTAGTAGACTTAAACTCTGTTTTTCAAGCCATTATCTGCAACAAAATTCAGCATGCCTTCGATCGTTGCTCGTAACTTATAATCCCAGGGGGGATGCTCCCCATATGAGCTATAAAGGTTATTTGCTGCCCCCGAGGGTAATATGGTTTTTCAAGCCGTTTTGGTCTGAAATAAGGTATATATTTTAACATTTTGGTCTGAAAGTCTGATATGGATTCTTGAAACCCGGGTCTGATAAAGGGTGCCTACAAATTACTTATGTTGGTCAAGGTTTGGAGAACCGAGCCGTACACCCCCCACCACCACCAAAAATTCTGAGGAGTACCCCCCCCCCCCCCCCCGGGTTTATTATCATCAAGTACAGTTACTAATTTCATGATGCCTTCCTGAAAAAGCCTTTGTGTACTTGGAGGTTACAGCAAGGATTGAACGAAAAAGTCAAATTTTAGGTCTTGTATAAGTAAAAGGTAAAAACTCGCCGGCGACAGAGAAACGCTAGCCTCCCGTCTTGCAAAGAGTCGAATTTTTCGAGAACTTACTATTTAGAATTCCTTACGAAGGTAGGTGCGTTTTCCGTCGAACTATCCCCGCTTGCTGAAAGCAGCAGTGATCACTGAATTCTAACATTGCGGACATTTTAAACGACTGTCAAATGAATCAGTACTCAAAGAAGAACTGAAGAGGACGTAGAATATTCTAGAAAAAAAAGGAGGCGAACACACAGAAGCCGTGGATCACAAAGACTCTTTTATTCTGATTATATTTTCCCATACAATGCAAAGGTGTCCATTCGCCCAATGTCTGACATATGCCCTCGTTTTTTATTAACCGTTATCTGTTCGTTTCATCTATTAGTGTGTTTAATTAAAAAATACTGCTTAACCAACGTGTACATCTTTTTCAGCCCTTACAGTTCGCTTCTTGACCCGACGATTTATCGGAGAATATGATCAAACACTAGGTAGGCATTGAAAAATTGCAATACGAGTATTTCGTAGTTTGCTGTAAAATTCCTTGTAACAAAGGTAAATGTCAGTTTTGTTACACAGCGTTCCTTATATGGAACGATTTGAAACGATTTGATGTGCAATGTAAATATTATTTTAATCCTAATTAATCCTAGTTTGAATAGAAATTTTTGTTCGAACTTGCGTCCATTTAGAGTTCTTGAAAAGTTAATGCAGTGTTCATTTTGTTATTCATTCCATTAATACCAAACGTGGTCAATTACCACGGTTTTTTGAAACCTATGAAACCTTTTTTGTTTATCGACATCATTTCCAAACCCACAGGAGGGATATATCATTGTCGTGACGTTATCTCACAGCGGGATCTTTTTGACGGGTTGGAATCACGAGATGTTGAGATATGAAACCGGCAGTTGCCAGTAGCCCGGAGCGAACTCATGTTTTCAGGAAAACTCACGCGAACGTGTGTTTTGATGATAGAAAATCACGATTCTCCGCAAAAAAACCGAAAAACCTAGGAGGGAAATTGTCAAAATGGCCAACCATTTCTGGGTATGGCTTACTATTCATGGCTTGAATTGTCCTATACCTTTACTACAAGTGTCCCGGCTTCCAGAAACTCATGGGTTTTTGTTGCTGTCGTTGTTGTTTGTTTGTTTTGTTTTTTTTTTTTCGGAAATGGTGTTATTTCCCAATTGCCACCAGTATCGACTGCACTATTGTCATTGCGTCAAACCCAAGGTCAAGAAGGTCGTCAGCTGTCCTGGAAATCCTTGCCCATTTTGGCTCGCTCTAAAAAGTAAATCGTCAGACACTCACGACTCCAAGTTAATTGAGAGCAGTTGATTTCAGGTTAACTTTTCAACTGTTGGCTTGTTTGGTGGCGACAACAAATAGCTATGACCAATTTATCGTACCAATTTGATTATTTCCCGGCTGGCAAATTTCCTTTAGTACTGGGATTGTCTTCATTTGAAATTTACTTTGCTAAGCCAGTAAATTTTAATTTTCACAGAAACGACCACCAGACATCATATTGACGTAGATGGAGAATACGTAGCTTTGGACATTCTGGACACTGCAGGAAAGGTAAAATGTTTTTTTTATTTTTATTATTATTATTTTTTTCATTTTGTACCCTTCTCAGTCCCGTACGTATACTGGAAAAGATAAAGTCAGGCTCCAGACAAATCTTGTCTTTCGGGTTACCCGTGTGGATAAAGTCATCTCTATAAAAAGAGATCAGCAACAGAAATTCAGAATTGGTACTTTGTTTGTGCTTTGTGCGGTCCTCTACATTCAAACGTTTCAAAGTTCTTTTGGTTTTAGTGTTCGCCAAGCTCCTACTGATCCCTTTTAAGGCCGAAGTTTTGATTTTTATACCCTATTCCAATTGCATTTGGTATAACAAACTCTTAGGTGCTAACGGGTACCCCTATGATCAACTGGCATCCCATCTAAGGGTATGTTGTCACGTCAACCGCCTGAGGCCTTCCCTATGTACCTTTGGCAGTAAACCTTTTGGTTTGTGTATCACTGGAAAGGTGGATATCTTTCGGACACCATCACTGAGGTCGCTTTTAAGGCAAGAAAAAACCTGGACACAATCGTGACCTTTTTGCCTCGAGTTATATTGCTTTTTTTGTCTTCTTTCAGAACACCGAAGAGAAGTTGGAAAACATCATTGGATATGCGGACATCTTTCTTGTTCTGTACTCCATCACTGATCGCGCCAGTTTCCAGGAAGCTGGCAAGATTGTCAAGTACATCCGGCGGTACAGAACTCTAGATTCCAGCAGCATCGTTATCGCTGGGACCAAGACGGACTTGGGACATTTTCGGACAGTCCGTGAAACAGATGGATCCCGCCTCACTTACTCGCTAAACTGCGGTTTTTTCGAGGTATCAGTATCCGAGAATTATGCGGACACAATAAATATGTTTCATGATATTTTGAGACATTATCTGAACGCTCACCCGTGGCAAGATTCGTCACCAGTGATTTCAGCTTGTCCTTCGCCAACTCCTACGACTCCGTTGACTCCACACAAGGAAATCAAGTCGCCATCTTCATGGGCCAAAGTGAAAGGGCTAAAAACAATGCCATTCAGGAGAAAGTCTGTCCAGACGCCAGCTTGATATTGGTCAATCGTCGTCAGTGTAATTAGAGAATTTGGAGACAGTACAGAACTCAATGAACGAAAGAGCTTTCGGTTGAATCAATCTTACAGTATTCTAGGTTAGTTCCAGGCAGTTAGGAGCATTTTAAACTATTATAATACCAAAGAATATCAAGTGGTCTGTTTTGAAGCCATCTTTTAATAGATATCAAGTAGTATTTTGATAAAACGAAATCTGACAGAGAAAACTGAAAACAGAATACTAATGCTCAAGTAAAAAAACCTGAGTTCTCAACGCAACTTCTCTGGAAAAAATGATATAGCATACGAATGACGTTAAACTACTCTTACCGAGTATGGAAACAATTTTACTAAGATAAAATGTCAACAAACTTACACGGTTTTTAAAATTATTGACCACTGAATTTTTTCCCGTGTCAAGTACTGACCCAAACAAAAAAAAAACAGAAATCTGTAAATACTACATTGTATTTGTAATTAGTATCTTTAGGATAGAGAGAATACGAATATAAAAATATCCATTTAAGAAAGTGTGAATTTTTCACTTTAATAAGGTTTAATACAGATTTGGGTAGATACATAGCGACCGCATCTTGAGCCTAAGTGGCGTAACCGGTCGGAGCCACTCAAAAATTAATCCGGTTTGTGTAGCATGAAGCAACGGGAGTAATGCTACCCCCACCCACCCCTGCAATGGGATGTTACACCCTCGCAGGATTATCATATTAATTACACGCTGCAGGTATCCATTTGTATACCTGGGTGAAGAGAGACAACGTGGGGTTGTCTAAGGGAGCATACGCCAATGCAGAGAACAACCGATCGTCCGATCTTCCGAGAAATTGAAAGTGAGATTGAAAGTTCGACGCGCTAACCACTACACCACCGCCTCTCAGCAATGGAATCACCTGCAGTCGATAAGGGTGCACTACTGTTTCAATCTCAAAAGTGAAAAGTATACATGTTCTATGAAAGTAGCCACCATCAAGATAGCCCTTCTACCCGGCAACTCGACAACTCTTATTCGGCATATTCTGAAACGTTCCTGATAATAGCAAATAAAAGTAGAGCCTAACCAAACAGCAACAAGCGCGACCCATTCACTCAAATATCAAGGCCCAGTAAAATCTGTCCAAGAGAGTGGCAATTACTTGTATTGAAAGACTGACTCTAAACTATTGCCGCACCCCGCTTTCACTCGGAATGTTTAATAACACATTTTTTAGTGTCTTGTTTAGAGCACTGGTCATAACAAGTTTGTTCGAAGAGGACCCACCTTGTCTGGGGTAGGGGGGGGGGGTTATCAAAGACACCACCTGTCTCATGAACATTACCGACAAAATTTAATTGGCTTTAAAGTTGGAGTTGACACAGAAATGTTCAACTAGCAAGAGTCAGCATTGCTAGATAAACAAGAAAAGTGAGGTTTGAATCTCATTGTCATTTTTACTGCGGATAGAGGGGTGGCTATGCAATGAAGACATCATCTTTTGAGTTTTGAGGAAGAGGGGGGGGGGGGGTGGTGTGCAGGGTGGGTCCTGTTCGGGTATAGTAGTTATGACCACTTCACTTATGTAAAAGTACTGCTTCGATCACGTGACAAATCATGTGCCAGTTCTTCGGACCGTGTAACACAGTACTCGTCAATAGTCTCTTTCAGACTCGACATAGCCCTGTTTCTTCCTACGTTCTTTTCCACAATCGCCATAATCTTTTTGTGAGACGTTCGTTTCACCCCACTCAAAGCCTCTTGGGTCACTTTACGTCTCATCATGTCTCGGATTGCCTCCGTGAAAACATGTTCCACATCTTCGTAGCTTGTTTTCGTGGAGACCTCGTGAAACGCACAGTTCATGTCTTTGGAGAGCTCAAGTCCCTCTTGAACAGTGACGTCTCTGTCGTTGTCTGTGTCCTTCTTATTTCCTACCAGCACAAAAAATGGACGGTCGGA
Organism: Pavona decussata; assembly: GCF_977016875.1. NCBI lineage: Eukaryota > Metazoa > Cnidaria > Anthozoa > Scleractinia > Agariciidae > Pavona > Pavona decussata. Next base: position 2,259,790 of record NW_028145572.1, read on the forward strand.
TCCTCGAACGTTCTCTAGATGTTGTCTGAGAGGAAGCAGTTCTTCGAAGCTTGAACGGTCGTTAATGGCATACACCAGCAGGAATATGTCTCCCCATAGCGTATGAACATCACTGCTCTCGATAAAGTCCTACCAATCACCACAAAAAAAATCACACAACCAAAGAAATTACTTTGGCCAATCACAACAGGCGTAAACAACGCAATGGACCAATCAGAGTTGGTGCAAATTCATGTGAACAAGTCACGATTTGCTTTGGTTTTGCTTCTCAATGGCTGAGAAAGTGGCACGAATTTTGCCAACTTATCACAGGCACAGTAAAGGAAAACCAAGGCAGACACGAACTGCACTGCAAACCCTTGTTGTTCTCTGAGCACTTTTCAAAAGCACCAAAAACCATATCAACGGCAAGAAAAAAGTACAATTCCTTTCAGTTTAAAAAGGAATGTGTGCAAAGGGAACAACTTCATGATGGGGGGAAGACTTCAATAAGAAAGGAGTGGATGCTCGTTGGAAAATTTGAATTAAAACCCCAAAGGACATAAATCTGAGGTGCGACTCAAGCTTTACTTAGCCTCTAAAATATACTTATCTCTTCGCCTGCAACCCTAAAAGATATCTCGGTGGCTTAAAATATATATTAGCATTCCGTCCTGAACAGTGACACCAAAAAAATTATCCATACTTTTCACCCCTAAAAGAGAGAACGAACATCCCACCCCTTTCACGTGGGATCTCCAAAACGCTGGCGCAGTGTATTCTTTTGGAAATAATTAGCATAAGTCCCAAAAATATGCAGCATACAAGTGAAAATTAACTGTCGTGCTGATCAGACCTTGCCTCCCGACTCAAGAATTTCGACGCGTACTTCTTGATTTTCCAGGCTTGTATGATGATGGTACATTAGACCTGTAAGATGATGGAATAGAGAATGATCAGTTTGTGATTAAAATAGCAAGGATGTAAAATTATTGTCTGTGATTATAACTCATGCTAAAAGTATTTGAGGTCTGAGAGGAAAACGTACTGGTGATCAAGATTCTTAGGCATGGTCAGGAAAGCCAAGGGGCTGTGAACCCTCCTTTGTCACTAGTCTTTGATCCACGTTCTGTGAACTCCTTGGCGTTCCCGACTTTTTGTACTTCTGCTATCTTACAAATATAATTTCTCCCTTGATTTCCACCTCCTGCTGGTTCCCTTCCCTTTCTTCCTAGGCGTGAGTTTAGCTGTAAGACCGTGGGGACACCCTCAGCGGAGTGAAATGCGCGCCAGATTGGGAGGACAGAGTGGGCGGGGAGGTGAGAGATGCTAGAGGTGGTCGCTATGGTCACTTTGGTTTCATATCTTGGGCATCCCGCTTTTCAAAGTACAACGCAAAAGCAGGGTCATGGACTCCTGGAAATAGACGATTGATAATTCTGGGTCATCTTTTTCACGTCTTTTCAGTAGTTTTGTAATTAATTTAATTCAGCAAGCCTAAACATTATTTTATCTTAGTCACAACACCGAAAAGCAAACAATCCTAAATAGAAACTAATATTGCAGTGATTATTTTGTGTACATTTTTGGGTGGGCTTTAAACTTGAGAACCCCTAAAGGGTCAAAACATTAATCTATCGGTATTATCAGTGTCATAGATTGGAAAAAATAAATATTTACCGAAGTAAAGTCCATGTATCTTACTAACACAGATGTTCCTTTGCTCGCAAACTTCTGACACAGCACTACTGTCCGATTTGAAGAAGAAACGTTTTTTTTTTTTTTGAAATTTAAGCACGGTAGAGTCAGCAATGCATATAAATAGGTATCCGCCTCTGACGTGCATGTATGTGGTTTGATGATTCAATTACTAGTATAACGTTTTAGCTGACGATGTTCTTATGTCTATTTTGATACCCTCTCGCAGTAAGATAAGAGTAGATAGATACAGTTACAATAAATACATTCAAAGACCTAGCGAAACAGATAGTCTGATTAGCTTGATCTTTCTCAGCTCTGTCTTAAAATAGATTATTCCTGAGCTCACAGAATGGGAACATCTGTTCTTTTCTTGTGTTTGCCACACGCTAACAAAGACGGTGAAACACTCAGTTTTGTTCAAGAAGCTTAAGAGATTTTGCCATCCTATCTGGAATGTAATCGTATCAATAAAAACTACAAAACCCCTTACATTTTCACCACCGCTTAACAGGAATTTAATGCCATTTCGAAGCTTGGGCAGATAACGATGTACTGAAACGTGGAGGTGGGGCAGAATCGGGTCAAAAATTGCCTCATCGAAGTTCGTACAGCTCATCTGTGGAACGGACCCCAAGGTTCTCATAACAAGGAGAACAAATGAACCCGATTTTCAAACAAAGCAAATCGAACTGGAGCATTTCGAAATATATAAGTCCGAAATCAACATTTCCTATTGTGGATTTGAAAATAAAAGTTGCAATCCGGCCCCAGAAGTCCCGTTCAAAGGTTTTCTGTGGTTGAACTTGGTTGAAGTGAAAACTACCAAAATAGAACGATGGTTTTGACATGTGTGGCATTGCACCATTAGACAACACGTGACAGAAACAACAGCCAATCAAAAGCAAGGAAACTGAAGAATGACCCAAGTCGTCAATATGAGCGCTAGCGTCGAAACTTTGAGTTAGGAAAACAGCTCTGCCTGAGGATGAAAGCCATGAAATCCTTTCTGCGTACATGAACTTTATTTCATCTCTGACACAAAATGAATATCTTCTTTTTTGACGTATTTCGATTTGGAGTATTCCTTGGGTCAAAGCTTATCGCAACCGTGAATGTTTCATTTTACTCGACTGATGTGGGCTGCTGTAACGGGTGTAACTAATGCAACTGGTGATCATGATACTTCAATCAATGAGTATTTTCTGCTCGAATTTCATACACCACTAAGCGAGTGTTGTTTTCTCAGACAGAGCTTGTAATGAAACATGTTCGAAAATTGATGCATATCGTGAGTCCGTGTGGTCTTGATTACCTACGTTTTATTTTTCTTTCGTAAACAATGAACGAGCTAATGATGATTTTCAGTTAAAAGAAGAGGTCCTTTATCCTTCATTCATGAATCACATTTGTATTAACTTAACAAAAATTAAGTTTATTGCTTCTTGAATTATTTCAAAGAAAAACTGCACTGTAAAATTTACGATTCAACGGTAAAATTCTGCTGCCGGAAAACTCCCAAGGGATATCGATAGCCACCCCAGAATAGCCTTAAAAATATCAAACGGGTCAGATAAACACTGCATGACAGACTAGTTTCATCTTCCACAAACATTGTGCTTGATTAGAGGAGGATTAGCCACGACTCACAGCCAGACGAATTATAAAGACATTGGTATTTGCTCACTGATATAATCTGCGAGTACATCATCAGTTTAAATTTCGATCAAAGAACGGAAACTATAACTGACTTAAAGGGACATCTTTCTAGCCAGTGCGTAATTATATATATCCTTGTTTACACTTCACTCTAACAAATAATTACTTTTTGCCATATATATCTATTAGCTAGAAACAGACCTTTGTTTTTGTTCTTACTGTTTGGGTTTGTGTCACCATTAAAGACTAGTCTGCGTTTTTAGAGAATTTTTTTGAAACGAAACTATAGTGTCTCCTCCAGTTCGAACTTGGTTGCCCACAGCAAGATGAAATTTGGTGCTCGAAATTCACAATTTAGTCACTAATCTGAAAATGGAATTTAACAACTCTTTGTTCGATATGTTTATTGGTTCAAAAGCTTTTATGTCCACATTTTAATTATTTCACTAATTAGCAAGGTTTTGCACCTTTAAAACAGAATTAACACCTCCTTGTTCACAATGAGTCCTAGTCCCCGAAGTATTGTGGGTTCTAAATGAAACGAGCTTAGCAGTTAAGCTACTAGTTGCTATCACAGAGGACTGAAAGTTGACATATACCACAAAATCTTAATCCACCACGATTAACTACTAAGACTTTTGACGAGAAAGGGTAATCGGAACCTTGACCCCTAATCCCTTGCAACGATCAAGTTGTATATCTTTCTACCATGTAGGTTTCGGTTTGAAGGAGACAAGTTATAAGAATCAAATGTCTGATCACTGCAACATGCAGTAAAGAAGTTTGGATAAGAAAAATCTGCAGTAATAAGCCGAGAATTAGATGCAGAAGCAGTAAGCCGAAAAAATTATAGCTTGGCTTGGGGCTAAAAGCATTAAATAATGAAATTTTTGTCTTGTAAATTCAGTGGCGTTGTAATTAAGTGGTACAAAAGAGTTGACATTTAGTGACCGATGTAAATTCTGCAAGCTTGATGAGTTCGTGTCCAAACAAAGGTATGCCGCCTTTCCATTAAAGCTCTTTAAATGAGAATTGTCAGTTAGTTGTGATGTTTGCGCGCGGCTACATTCCACAAAGGAATTCAAAAACCAAATACTGAAGTCCCGGTCGTCTACTTACCAACGTTTTGGTCATATTCTCCAATGAATCTTTTCGTTAGAAACCGCACGATCATGGCTGTTGGGGAATCAAGAAGGAAAACAAAATAGTGTAAACAGTGCTCAAGAACTGCACTGAAAGCAACAGTTCAACATTCGTGGCAAAAGCAGTGAAAAGTAATTAAGCACCATAACAAGAAAACTAGCTTATTGAACGACGCGTGAAGAAAATTAAACACTTAAACGCCAAATTAACGCGTGCCCGCGCGCGATTTTAACGCGCATATACCTGATTTTCCAACACCAAGTTTCCCCACAAGAACAAGTTTCACTAGAATCGGTTTGTTGCCTCTAGAGCGGCTCGTCTGTCTTGTCTCCATGTTTGCGCAGCCCACAGGCGGATTGCTCGACGAGTCCGACCTGCTCTTATGCTGTGATTATGTGCTAATTTGTCTTATTGTGTCATGTTACTTCCCACAAAACTGTTTGTTTTAGAAACAAAAGAGTTGATCACTTGACATGACGGCCAGTCGGTCTCGTCGGCAAACGCTTATCACTGCACTCACTTGCAATTTCAATAACAGACACTTGAGGGAAACGCCAAAAACAGTTAATAAAAAGAATAAAAAATAAAAAAAATGGTTCACCTCTTATGAGGCGGGTCGGGTCAGGGAGATTTGAGGGTGTTAGGGGTTACCTAAGTAAAAAAGGAGAGAGATGGCTTGAGTTCATTGAAATAATCGGTCCAGCTGTGAAACGTATTAAATAAGATGTGAAGCGTAACCTATTTATCTTTCAGGTCTTTCCTTTTCCTTCAGGGAGATGGAGAGGGGTAGAGGGGAGTTGGTGGAATAAAATTCCACTATCTCTCTTTCCTATAAAGTGAAACATATGAAAGATATCTTAATAAAATCATGAAAAAAAATATTACGCCAAATCTAAAAAATCCTCATTTAATGAGAAAGTAATATCAACAGTGCGTTAGCGCCCGGCAGGGGAAGGGGTAAGAATTTTTTTTTCTCAGTTTTCCTGCCCCCATGACCTTCCCCCGGGACCTTCCCTATTGATCTTTCATAACAAATGCCAGCAAATGTACATCCACCATTATTAGTCAATTCATGTCAGGGGATCGAACCCTGTCTACGATGAAAATTTGTCTATAACTATGTAATTCTCTTATGTAACCGATCAACGGGAGTGAAATATTGCAAATACTTCCAGTCTTTGTGTGAGATAAGTGCAAGATGAAACCTGTCCTGCTTTACTCCTACGTATAAAAAATGACGATTATTACAATAACTGTCAAAATTCTCGCGCGCTGATTGGCTCGTAGCTAGCTATTGTCTATAAGAGAGCTATAAGAGTAAGTACAGACAGTAAAAATTACGTCAGATGTAATGCGCGCGCTTTCTTTACGGAAAATTGAAGGCCAATTCCTCTCGTACTTTTCCACGTTTTTGTAAAATAACACATCGACAGCAGTTTTCTATGGTCTATACTCTTTTATTAAAAACTGAATCATTGTATAATGCAATTCGAGGGATTTGATTGGCTTAGCGGCTATGGTATATGAGCCATTATACCATGGCCGAGAAATGGCGGCCATTAAATTGCCTTCTGGTTGTTCTTGCACAGCGAAATCGATAAGATCTAGCAATATTTCTTGATTGTTTTTAATAAAACAATTATTCCACTCGCGCTTGTTGGACATGAGATGATTATAGCCAACTCGGTGCTACGCGCCTCGTTGGCAATCTATCATCTAATATCCAACGCGCGCTCATGGAATAATTGTTAAATAGACCATAGAAAAACTAAAGGGTCTCTGATACGCGGGTTAACCCCCGCTCTTTGACCCAACGGCTATGCCATGCTGATGAGGCCTAACAAGGCTGAAACAGCTGTCCATGGCTGCCACTGCCCGGGTGATATGGCTGTGCGCATGCGTAAGGTACTGGCCAGGCCGTGGGTTGGTGTCCGTGTGTCACTTGCTTTATTTGATTGTCTCATAGAAAAACTGCCGTCGATTTGTTGATAAACCCCCTCCGATTCCATCTTGAACTATCAGGATTTTTTAATATTCTTCTTTCTGCCTCTATTTACTACTCCTTTCATTTAATCCGCCGATTATTTCGACTATAATTTGCTTGTTGTCATTGCTAAGATCAAGTTAATTCTTTATCTTTTTTCCTGTTTCAGCTTAGTTAGTAAGTATTCCTTAAGGTTTGGATCATTAGCCCACTTTGTGATGACATCATATGCATCCTTGCTCTTGCTTTTGACCTGCTCCCCTGGGGTAGACCGCTGGTCAATAGGAGTGGCAACATCTTGAAAAAGAGAAGTCAAATCCATTACGTCCTTGGTATCAACCAGGCGGTTTGCATAGTAAACACGATCTAACCTAAGAGAAAAAACCCAAGTGTGAATGTAAAACGGATATTCAATGGCTTTTCAAAGCATCTTCCAGCCTCCACTTGCCCTACTCGGCTAAAGCACTTGATCTCATATATGTCTTTCTTACTGGCTCGCACAATAACTTAGACCACTCAAATCACACTCACTGAATTACAGACCCACCCACCCACCCACCCCCTCACTCAATCTCACCAGGTCCACCCACCTATCCCCTCACTCAATCACAGGCCCACTCCCAACTCCCACACTCTTTATTTTCATTCTTTTTACGTTTTGCTGTTTTAGTAACTCCACTAAATTTAGTGACTAACTCTGAGTGGAGTCAATAGCACCTTGGCCCAGAACCACAAAACTATTCCAGTTTGGTTTGTATTTGGATGGCAAGGCCTTGCCATATCAATAGAAATTTACCTTCCAATTTTTCTAATTTTTTCACACGGTCACAAAATCTCACTGTTGCATGGCACGTCTGTCGAGAATTTGTTTTCTCACTAACTAAAAAACGTCCCCATTCCATTTCTGAAAATTGAATAGCTTAGCTACAAGTTTTATGATAATAACTTGGTCACGTGACAATTTATTGACCTAACCCTACACTTCTGATGTCAAAGTAATATTGATAAGGATGTGAGTGAAATTATGGTCAAACTTATACCCCATTCACACCAAGGCTAAAACACGTTTAAAAGATGTTTAGTTAAACTCAGTTTAAAATTGTTTCCTTCATTAAAGCTGCTTTCGGATTTTTGTTGACTACAAATTTAGCACAAATGAAAGCATAAGTTAAAGTCTATTTGAATCCTATGTCAAAGCTAATGGTTCAGCTTTCTGTTACCAATTTTCATTTTGTTAAACCTGGTTTAATTAAACATGTCTTGTTGGTGTGAATGGGGCTTTAGTCTACTAAGAAAAGTGTTTCAGCAGTTTTCTTCAAATTATTGAAAGAAAGGATGAATTAAAAGTAAAGTCTGCCAGAAGGAAGCAATCCTCAATTTTTTAACATAAAAAGGAATGTTACCTTCATAACTTTTCAAACAGCTACCAAGACTTACCTACAAAGCCAGATAGCTGATGTGCACATTGCACAAGGTTCACAGCTGGTGTAGATCTCACAGCCACTCAGGTCACAAGATTTAATAGTCTTACAAGCGTTTCTGATTGCTGTCATTTCCCCATGTCCAGTTGGGTCACAGTCTATAGTCTCTCTGTTATAACCTTCACCTAACAAAAGAAGAAATAAATGCACCCTAGCAGTATTTTCAGTTGGTGCAATAGAGGATGGATTATGCTGGACCAGACTACACCAGACTATTCTGACTAGCAAAGCATGGATTGCTAAAATATGAGGTCATTACCTAGTGTAATAATCCCCCCAACTGCTTCATGCTGGGTATCCTGTGATGCAATAGTATCACATCTAGGGGGAAGTAGTCATACTCCCGACAGCTTCATACTGGGTATCCTGTAACGAACTAGTGTCACTTCATACTGGGTAATTCCTGTGATGGCCTATGCTGGGTACCCCGCAAAGAACAAGCAACCATGACCATGACATGAAGACGTCTTGTGTCTAAAGAAAGGTTCTAATTCTTTGTGAGTTAACTGTTTCTGAGTTTTGAAATCTACGAACTTAGGTATAGGCCACTTAAAGGTTGAGCAGGGGACTGGGTCGAGTTGTAAATTTTATCTAATTTATAAATTGACACCACCATATGAAAGACCACCTTAAGATTAGTCATTTGACCAAGTCTGGTACTGTTTATTTGAATAACAACCAAGTTATGGACCTTGAACATGGTTCCAAATCCATACAAACGTCTCTAATTTTGAGATGGCATCCCCCAAAACCATATTATTTTCAACTCAGTTTCTTTGAAATAGTAGCTATGGGACAAGACTGGAGTGACAAAACTGAGCAATTTCTTATTACTGATGCAGCTAAAGAAAAAACATCCACTATGGGTGCCTACCACCTCACCAGCTGAACACCAGCCTCCTATGGGAATTCAGACCTTTATAAATGCAATGCATAAAATATTGAAAAATGTTGTGTAAGACGGGGACAATTTATTTAACTCATCATCCCACAAGACATCACTTCTCCTCACTAAACCTCATCAAACTCCAGGCTGACCTCAGCTGACTGCAGTTCTCTGCACTTCTTTGACCCCCCTCTTCCTCTATGTTCCCCACACTGACTCTTCCCAGAAAAGTCTCCAGGTGTGTTGAAACATATCCTAACCTCTACATCACACACCTCATCTACCACATCCAGCCTCTGAATTCTGTCCTCTTGAAAGCTTCTTCAACTCCTTCCTCCCATGGCACTGCCAGTTCGCCAACCTATGCACCATTCTACACTACAAGATTTCATCTTAAGAGCCCCAACTCAGCAGGTAATGCACAACCCCTCCCTGGTGGGTCTTCATACAAAGACAAACAAGTATTCTGCTTAACTGACAGTCAACTTTTCTGGTTTTGGCTGCTCATCTTGTTTCACAGAAGTCACTGTGAATTCCCATGGGCATACTGGCTGAACTGGCTCCTCAACTGACGTTAGGTAACAATTATTATGTCCAGCCCCCTGTTGTGCTGCCAGGTGTACATGTCCAAAGCAGCTGGGTAGTTTGACAGGATGTGTTTCAGTGATAAACAGTGGCAAAGGCTGTCCTTCCTTAGCGTCCGGGGTGCGTTGTTCAAAAGCCGATTAACGCTTATCTTCTATTAAAAGTTAATCAAGGTTTTTTCAAAGCCTTATTTCAAGCAAAATGTATAAAGAAAAGTCCAAGTCAAAACTGAGGGCCAAAAATCTTTTGGAAGAATCTTCATTGATTAGTTATTACACTTGAATCAAAGTTCATATTAATCCAGGATTAGCTTAATCAGGCTTTGAACAACTGGACCCAGGTCAGCAGGTTCCTCAGGGACAGCAGAACTTTAAATTATGTAACAAGTCTAAACTTTAGCATTGCTGTCGGTGTGTGCAATACATCTGACCAATTTATCTTCCATTGTTCCAAGCCCTCCCAATTTAGCAAACATCTTGTTGTGCTAAGCTTGCAATATAGCAAGTCCTCCTCCCCATCCCTCACCTCATTCTCCACAAGTTTCCTCCTACCAATACATCCACCACCCCCCACAAGATTTTGTCATTTAAGTCAATAAAGGTTTTTTTATTTATGTATGTATGTATTTATTTATTTATTTATTTATTTATTTATTTATTTATTTATTTATTTATTTTCATTGTATAAAAAAAAATCTTCTAGCTTACAAAGCCTACCCCTCCCCCTCCCACTAATGCCCTGGTGCAATTTTTTTCACGAAGAATACTAAGATATGGCTGTCATTACTTGCATACATACTTGTGTACATAGTTTCTTATGGAGATTTGTTATTATTGCTAAGATAAAATAAATTTAGGTTATCGAGGGGTAATTTCCCATTGGTCATTGTAGGGTGGTGGCCGGTAGGACAGAGAAAAGTAATCGAGACCTAAATTGCAAAATAACCAATGATTATAAATGAAATCCAGCCACACCCCAATTCTCCAGGTCGTTTAATATATTTTAAGCTTTTCAAAATATCAATATGACCAATTACCCCATCGGTTTGCTAATAATATCCACTTACCGACGATCTTCCCTTCTTTCACAATTACGGCTCCATATGGTCCGCCATGACCGTTTGACGGTCCTTCGTTACTGAGCTCGATTGCACGGCTTACGAATCGCTCTTTTTCTTCCTCAGTCGGTTTGTAGGTGGACATTTTAAGGAACTATGCAAACTTTGTGTTATGAACTTCAGGGAGACATTAATTCGAGCGCAGAACAGAGGAATGAACCGATGAAACAGAAAGTGTATGCCGTGACAAGAATGGTCACGTGACTTGGTTAAATTGTAACAACAGCTGATCTTACCTTAGGTCACGCATTCTACAGATAACAGAATTAGCTGAAACTTGTGTGCAACGGCGAACGAGACCAGTTTCACGAAGTGGTGTTACACGGTAAGACTCTTGTTTTTTCATTACTGCAACTGTTGCGAGCCGTTGCAGAAGTAGAAAGAGGTTCTACTTTTCGTGAAACTTGTCTCGCAACGGAAGTTCGAAAAAGTTTCACGAAACCGACCATGCTACACGGTGCAACGCCTACTGAAACTTGTTTCACAGAGCCGTTGCACACAAGTTTCAGCTTAAAGTTTCAACGTGTAACGTTTAAGTTGAAATTCAGGCACTGTTTCATTGCTAGTTCGTCTTCAATTTTTGTGATATCCCAGGGCACGTGGCCACAGGACCGAACACTGTGTTTATTTTACCAAAACAGCATTTAGCAAAACATCGGTCTGAACTGTTGTACTAATGATGCACCTTTTCGATTAACTCTGACGTTTTTTTTTTCCTGAAGGAACTCACTCATTGTCCAAACAATCTTGCCCCCCCCCCCCCCCCTCCCCTACTACCCCCGTTTTGTGTTTTGTCATGTGTGTTGGAGTTGTTATTAATTTAGTTTAGCTTTTTCCTTTGTTTTTTTTTTTTGGGGGGGGGGGTGTTGGAGCTGTAGAGCAGTCCCCTAAAAACCGCCATTTTCCACTTTTAGTCAAACATATGTGAAAAGTGGTAAACACTTTCTTTGCCAAGCCTTTGATATATTGTGAACGGTCAGACCAAAGCCCGTCTTTGATGTTAATCAAAAATTGGGGCAAAGGTGGGGCTCGATCGTAACTAAAGAGTTATCAACTGAAATGACTGAAACAACTACATTAAGGTATGTATTGATACGACGTGTTTCAGTCGGTTTCAGTTTAGTATTAAAGTTTCAGTTATTGCATACATGTTTCACTAACTGACATTCATGTATTGTACCGAGGTCAGGTTTAAGGATATCCATAGTCAGGGGCTCCTGCCATGCCGCATCTGAACACCCGCCTAGACTCAGTCAAGGTGCTGCTAAAAAGGGGCAATCTGCTTTTACAAAGTTCACCTGCCTGCCTTTTTTTTAAACAATTTTTATTTGCCTTACATGACACGTCATTTACAATACTGAACACTACTAACATTACTTACAATACTAACCACAATAACTATATCTACATTATATTAACAATACTTACTATAACTACAAAACTAAAAGTACTTACAATGTCCACACTACTTACAGAAATAACGGTATGTCTTCTAGTGAACTTATGACTACTTACACTTCAATGCAATACTTGCGCTACCAACAGTACGATACTTATGCTATCTACAACACTTTTGACTACTTGCAATACAATACCTGCACTATAGTACAATACGATAATTATACTATTTATAATAGAATATTAGACTTCTGCGTTAGGAGAGCGGCCTCTCTCTTCCTTTCCCTTTTCGGCTTTTTCGTGTCCTTCTTTTTTTTTATCTTTTCGTCCTTACTTTTAATTGATACGCGTACAAATCGTAAATAAGTCGTAAGTAGTCGTAGTATTGTATATGTACCCTCACCTGCCTACCTTCTCAGTAGCTTCCTTCGTAGACGCTCCTTGGACTCGTCACGAATTCCTCCCCCACGAACATTCGTCGGGGAGGACGGAAGCGTCTGCGAAGGAGGCTACCTTCTCAGCGGCTTTGATGCAGATCAAAGGTGGTCAGCCTTTGAGTTATCAATCACTTTCATTGACAATCCTATAAACTGGTCCATTGGTTTCCATGTGTGTCCTAGATCAGACTCAAGTCTAGCACAATGCCTTTACAAAACGTTTCATTGCCACTCGCAACTCACGCATGCGCCAACAGTACAGTAACGGATTAAATGACGAGTTCAGATAAACTAATGACGCTGATAGTCTCAAAGCAAACGCAACATGGACTGGGCTCCAGTTAGCAAAGTTGGTATACACCCTTAAAAAAATATATGGGAAGTAGCAGAGAACAAATAAGACAAACAACAAGAACATACTGATGACCGACTTTCTGTAACGGCTCATGTTTAAAGTTCCATCATGATTTCCTTGTTGTCCTTGTATTTGTTCCTGAGCGTGGATATCGTTATGGTGTCGACGTGCAATACGGTAGATAATGAGGTATGCAAACGAGTTAACAACCAGGCAGGAAGGAAATAAGGCAAAGGAGAGCCATCTGTGTAGACTTGCTGAGAACACGATCATTAAACCGTAGCCGATGCTTACGATCCAAATAAAGGGCAAAACACTCAACGCTCGCTTGAAAGTAACGATGGTTTGGTATCTTAAATGAAATGTTAGTGCAATGACTCTATCTACACTCACCAATGTTAGTGTTAAAACCGTCGCAAATACAAAAACTGCTTGCGTTGATCTAAACGCCGCCCATGCTTTTTTCAGGTGTGTTTTCGTGGTGAATTCGATGACCAAGAGAGCGAGGAAGCTCGGTTGCACGATCAAGCCGACTCCAAAATCGGACAAGGCAAGTCCAAACAGGAACACATTAGAGGCAGTGTGGAGTGAAGACGTTCTCCAGATTGCTGCTAATGCGACGAAGTTTCCGAGCAATGCTGTCAAAGAAAATACCCCATTTATCGTACAGACTATACTGTAGAGAATCGCATCACTTCCTTGTATGAATAGCCGAATTTCGGTGCTTGTTTGGTTCTGGATGCTCGGCATCTCTCCACTCGATTTTATAGCAGAAAACGGTATTAGTTATCACTCTATGGTTCCGATACTTGTTTGTGGAAGCTTGTTATAAAAACGCACTCAATCTTCAGCCCACGTCAGTTGACGTAGAATAACGTTTCACTTTCTATCCGCAAAGCGCAGTTTCGAATTACGGAGTTACGTGCTGCATATGAGTCAAGTCTGTCGGCTCAACAGTAAACCTAATGGCACAGATGAAACAGCTGCTGGTGTTTTAACTTCCTTTGTTTAACGTAATTACCTTCATTTGCGCCTCGCGGTAGTCCCAATGGATGGTATCAAAAAATTAAATTGATCATTGATGTCAGTGACATAAACATTATCAACCCAAACTGCAAAAGAATAGGCACCAATTTGAAGATCTGAATATTTTCATGCAAATTTTCCTCTCACTTGCCCACTACTTGTGTTTTGCAACAGATTGTTCACCCGTTTTAACATTGAAAAGAAATATTTGCATTTTTCATTTCCGCCTCTCTTTTATAAAGTGTTGGACAGATATTGCCTTTTGACCAATAAAGGTTTTAATTGCTATAACATGTTATACACGTTATTTAATAATTTCAGCCTAGCCAAAATTAATTCAGTTGTAGCTTTTGAAAACTTACTTCTTTTTTTCCCCCCACGCATTTGTTGAAAATAACGTCCTTAGCTAAAGCTTGCAACCATTGAAATTCACTGGCCCCAACAAAACAAGTTTGCTCAAGTCGGGGCGTGAGCTCGCAGCGAACGATGGGATGGGAAAGCGAAAAATGCCAATGAAGCGTTTGTTGAACGTCACTGATCCCAATTGTCACAGTTCGTGAAAAAGTCTTCTAGTACTGAACTTACTGGAACCCAGCATCGAAAATCAGTGAAAGTCAGGGTTACTTACGTCAAAGAATGACACTTTGTGGAACTTAATTAAACAAAACAAACTTACACAAATTAAAAGTGAGGGAAAAGCAAGGATATTTTTTTGTTGCCATGTCAAAATTGAAAATTATGATAATAAAGTCAATTTCCCCCACCAGTTTAAACCACATAATCCCGTTTTCCCGAACTCATCCAGAGAGAAGCAAAGCTAAGTTAGAAAAAAAACTAATAACTACAGGGATATTTTGTTTGGGAATCTGGGTAAAATTTAATGGTATCGCACAATTTATCAGAAGACTCCAATTTATGATTTCAACAATACAATGATTTATACAAATAAATATTTTCTTGCAAATGTAAACATTCAGTTGTAAAAGAACAAGCAAAAGACCTAGAAAATTATTAACTGAACGTCACTTGCCCCATATTAAAAACCACTGAATCAGGTGTCCCAAGCTACTGGTGTGAAAATCCTTGTTGTACGTTTCAGTCATAAATCCTGGTAAATTCTTTAACGCTTCCGCGGTTTGTATAAAAATTGAACGAAGAGTCAGAAAGAACAGAGAGCAGAAATTCAGACAAAAATTCTAATCAAATGCCTTGTTTCGCCTCCGTGATCAGTGATTTCTTGAGTCAAGAGAAAATAAAGGTGGTTAGGGTAAGGAATATATGTACTGCATTCTACCGTGTCAGAGTGATTCCATGTATACAGTTGAGTTTCAGTTTCACTCTTGTTGTTACTGACACGTCACGTTACCCCGCGTTAGGGAGGACTGGAGTTGGGAGAGCGATAAAAGTGCATCATATTTCTCCCAATGTTCTCGCTCCTACACCCTCCTGCTACACAGACTAGCACACGTATGAGATGCAGAGGAGAACTGTGAAGCAGCCTAAACACTCGTTGCAATCGGATCTGAAATGGCACGAGCATAAATGTAAATGAACCAAGGACGTAAAGACATTGCTATTGTATTCTAGTCTTTCAATAAATTCTACCCCTTCAGTTCTGGAAACATTTCGACAGCGTTTACATCAAAAGAAGAGCCACAGAGCCGCTAAAACGTGGAACGGCACCGATAAATCTTGTTAAAAATATCCTTTTTACCAGCACCACGAACGGGACGGTTAATGTCGGTACCGTACCACTTTTATCCGTTTCGCGCCAGTTTCTTTCTTTCCGTGCCCGCTGCATTGTCCTTATAAGGCCTCTTTCCTTTCTCCCCTCTGGACTGGGACCATCTTTTTTCCGTATCTTCTATGTTGTGTGACAAGAAGGGGGAAAGGATTTACCCCAAATTGCCGATTGACAAGAATCTGCAAATTCCAACTCATCCCGGGGGAAATGCAACTTTACTCCGTGCGATAGATACTGACGTAAGTTTGCCTTATATAAGCTACTAGGTTCGACCGGACGACTAATTGTGAACATAAGGAAACCTTTTTATTCAATTGTTGTGTCCTGAAATTAGACCCTTTCTTTGTGCGTACACTCGCTGCGGCAGTTCATGTCTCACATAATGTTTTCCGTGCTTCCTTGCCTAAATTCATCATCAGAGTAAGCTCCCACGTATGTCGCTTGCAAACTGCCTGGTGTTACTCTAACACACTCTTCTCCAGTGAGCGAAATGTCGTCTATGCGCGCTGTTAATCCCCTGTGCTCTGAGGAAAGTGATGGCAACGAAGCCTCTCGAGGGATCGGTCGTCGCAAGACACACGCAATGAAATGCCTAAAGCTGCAACTAGGTCCAATAAAGCGCTTGCCGAGTTTACAAGCTATAAAAGAGCCTAGAGCAAGCAGTAACAAAGCAAAAAGGATAAAGGCAAGTATGGGCGCAGTAGCAGATGGAAGTGAGTATTTTTTCGTCGTTGGCAGCTGAATAATAGGTGCATATGTCAAATCCTGGCTTGGAATAGCGCCATTTGGATAAAGACCGTTCACATTGTACCACACTGCAATGAAATTGGACTCACGAGTTTCAGACAAGAACTTAACGGTCATCCAGTTTGTTATAGTGCGAGAGAGAGGAGGCGATGTTGTACCGCCAAACCTACACACGCCACCATCCAAGCTCTTGCAGCACTCTGCTGTTCTGGTAGGGTCTGTGAAGTCTGCATTTTCCAGTGTGACGTAATTCTGCATGCAGCTGGGAGACATTGAAAATTTTTTGAACAGAAGCTTGATGTAAAAACCTTGGTCATTAGTCTGTAGTTTCCACTTGCAAAACACAGTCGACATGTTTCCTTGATGGTTTGCTGGGCTTGAAAGGAGTCCTGTGGCTTTCCCGGTGACGTCAACCAGTATTGGTGGACAGGACGCCTCGTCGCTTGAATCTGGACAATTGGCAACACAGTCGCATTGTTCACAAGCATCAATTTTGGTTTTACCATCCTTGCAAGTAAACTTTTCCATATTACAACGCTTTACAACACAAAATCCTGTGAGGGAAAACAAAACAGTATCCATTAAGAAAATAATTATCATTTGTTTCATCGGCGGAACCGGTTTTAACACGGAAAGTTTCAAATGAAATTGAAATGTCCTCCCCGTGTGCTGTTCCTTATCATGATGGGCAGGTTTGCGTTCCTTAACCATCCTGGCCCGCGGAATATATAGCTATCCAGTGGATAAACTGTTCTTTAACAAATACATTTTATCCGTTGGATAGAGTCTAATTCGCTGGAGAAAGTTATCCACTCTTTGAACAACTGGGGACTGCTATTCCGGCTGAGTTTATGAATCCTGGGAGAGTCCCAGCCAAAGGCCCAAAGGATACTACCGGGTCCTCCAGGATGGGGACTCGTTGGGAGTGGGGGGGGGGGGGGGGGGACAATGAACTTTGCCTGTAAAATTTACAAACATTACTGAAACTGGAAACGCTCCTGAAGTTATATTTGGGTAAGATGAACAGGCTAGCCTAGCACTACCAGTGCAAGATAGCATTGACTACTGAAAGGTCTACAGAAGAATTTTTTTACCTTTACTGATGATCAGCATCAATACATGAATTTTCTTGATATTTTAATGACTTTTCCCCAGTACTTTTATCACAAAAGTTGGGGACAAGATAGGAGAATTTTTTCCTATAATACTAGGGGTTAAATGGTTAATTGCTACCCTCTTTGCTCACAGTCTATCTTTACGACCCTTTAAAATACTAAAATTAAAAATCCTCCCCTTTCCGGTCGAGCTTTCCCAAATAGCCGACTATATGGGGTAAGTTCCGTCCCCCTGGCCTCGCTCCCCCTGGCGTAGAACCAAGCCGTGGAACCTAAAGCGTTTTCATTCACGTGACTGCTGGCCATATTGGTTTACTAAAACAAAAGAAAGTATTTGCATAAAAATAGAGTTCAATTCCCAGAGGTTTAGTTTGGGACACCAACATGGCCGCCATTTCTTTGTTTTGGGACACCAACATGGCCGCTGTGACGTCATGTGAAAACACTTTATAAAGTGGAACTGTCAAAGTCCCGAAACTTACTTCCCATGCACATGCGCATTAGATACCATTTCTTAGCTGATTTGCATATCACACTTCATCACAACTCTCGCGCTGAGAAGCGCATCCTTTGAAACACTCATTTTCTTGAAACCATGGAGAATTTACTGATGGACTTGTCCAGGGAAAGTCAAACGTCAACGAATACCTCTGAAGTCGAAGAATCATTTAATCGTTTATGTCGGTATCCGGTCGTGTGGAAAATTATCTTAGCTGGGATCTTGTGTCTTATAGGGGGCCTCGGTCGATGGTAACGGTCGTTATGTCGGTCGACTGACAGTCGATATCTCGGTCGAGCCTCGGTCGCTACTCGGTCGATAATTGGGGATGACTCGGTCGATGTTGTACCGCTATGGCGGTCGTCGTATCGACCGAGGTGGCTATCAACCGATATAGATAGCAATACACCGACACTTCACCGACATATCACCGATACTTCATCGATATTTCACCGCTTATCGGCCGACATATCGGTCAATATTCCATCGATATGTTTTTTCGACACTTCTTCCTTATCTTGATCAACATTCGCGTACATAGCGCACCGCTATATCGGTCGTCATGTCAGTTGATGGCCCTGATATAATAACGACCGATAGTTGGTTGATAGTCAGGGTCGATAGCCTGTCGTTATCTCTTTTTATTCTTCCACTATTGCATCATTTTACCATATTAGGTCAAGAGAACGCGCAAAAATATGCCAGCGTATTACACTGTAGTGTCCCGGTTTAACCGGTTTAGAACAAAGCAAAATCCTCGTTCCTTCTTCGTGTCGACCGAGTATCGGCCGATGCATCGACCGATACTTTACCGATACTTGACCGACGGTTCACCGATATATTGCCGACACACTGCCGATGCTATCGCGACCGACTGCCGGTCGATCTCTCGGCCGAAGGTGATCCAATGATCGGTCGATACGTCGCCTATATAGCGGCCGATGCTCGACCGACACTCGTCCGCTACTCGACCGACAATCGACCGATACTCGGTGGATACATCGTCCTGAGCTGCAGTGTAGCGAGACGACTTTGTAGCGAAACTACCGGTAAGCTTTATTTCTGCTTTCAATCATATATTTTGCTTTTATAATTTCGTTTCTACAACTTCTCCGTTATCTAAATTTAGGAACCAAACCCATGTCGTTGCAAGAACGCTTGCTCGACCCGTAGAAAACAAGGTCCTACTGGAGGTTTTCCTTGTCGAGGAGATAATCGACCGTGTACCGAAGCTTGTCTTCGTCTGAGCTCCAAACCAAGCAGCCATGACGCGTAGTTCGAATCGTTTACGAAGATTCCCACCGCACGAACCTTTCGTCAGGTTGAGAAAATGTAATTTTCCAAATATATATAATGGTGATTTGTTCTCCAATGTTTTTGATTGATTTCTCTCGTTATTTTAATCAACGCAGGCGATTTCTTCCGCCCGGCGCCTTCACGTTTCCCACCTCTTCTTTTCATGTTCCGTTGGAGACGCGATCCATACTGTTTTTAACCAAATATGATAAAATAATATCATAGGATGAGCAAAATCATACTCAGAAACAGGTTTCCAGTAAAAGATTGAAAATCCAACAAAACACTGGGAAGATTGAAGCGGATTTCTAGATGCCGACGCGTACTTTTGATTGCGGGTTGAGGTGGACGTTTTTCAAAATTGACAAAAACTAGCGTCCAGGTCAGCGCGGTCACAAAGGTGACTGTGTCCCTTTAATCAATGTAATTCTTTAAGCGGTCGCGGTCATCCTTTACCAAGTCCCATCGAGCTGTTTCTATTGTCTTGACCTGTTTTAAATGCTCACTTTGTAAAAGGAAACCACTCAAATATAGAAACAAATAGCGTGCAATACTGACTGTACGATCTTGGCGTTAATATTTTATTAGCCAGCAGGGTTTCCATACCATGTTCTCCTTTGCCATACTACTGATTTTAATTATCGTGATTTTGTGAGCCCTTTTGTGCATAAACTGTACACTTAGTTATCAAATGTTACATAAAGTCACTTTTACTGTGTTTGACGAGTATTCTGTGCAATCTGTATTAAGCGGTCAACCTGTATGACCTCTATACGAAGAGAGGATCGGAGGTGATTTCAAATTTGCATACAATAAGTTGTTGACGACAAAAAAGGTCACGCAATCATCACAAATCATAATTTTCGGCATCCTGTAAGAATAGGTTTTTACGGACATCTGTACTTTAAATATACTTTATCAAATATACTTTACTTAGAACCTTAACGTTTGATTTGTTAACATCTTCCCTTCATATTCGTCACATAAACTTAGTTATATTAAAACCACTCCTAAAGTTTTTTATAATACATAAAACACCAACCTGTTTGACGCTCGGAATAT